>NC_136495.1:33324882-33337382 GCF_053919585.1 Euprymna scolopes | reverse complement strand
ATATATATATATATTTATATATATAATTATTTACTATAATAGTTATTAAATACCTACAGACACTAGTGTTTAATCCTTTCGTGGATCATCAGTGCAGGGTGTCACGATTAACACTGGTGGATAGATTCGAACCCGCAATCTCTGGCTTCATTAGCAAGGACCTAATCCATTCGGCCACCGTGTCTCATCCTTTTGGCAATCATAAGTGTAGGGTGTCACGATTAACACCGGTTGATAGATTTGAACCGCCGTAGCTTCATTAGCAAGGACCTAATCCATTCGTCCACCGTTAACCGCGAGAGATACTGTTAAAATTAAAACATTTATTTAAAAAATTTAGGAAATTTCGAACACAAAACCTTGTGGTTAAAAACAACTCTTCACCGGCGATAAAAGCGTTGGAACAAACCAATGTAGTGTATAAATTTAAATGCTCTATTGGAGAATGTAACTCCAAAAATAATACATACATTGGGCATACAACAACAACGTTGTCCCGGCGAATAACTATGCACCTTAACGACACAAGCGCGATTTACAAACATTTAAAAAAAGAACATAGCTGTCCCCCCTCCAATGTTAGAAAGGTCCTCGTTGACAACACAAAAATTATACAACGGGAAAATAATGTAAAAAAATTAAAGATTCTTGAAGCGTCGTACATTAGAACTCTTCAACCTAATATAAATGACATTGCATTTCAAAAAAGCAGTAACGTTCTGAAATGTCTTGCGTAGTCCGTGTTGGACGGACTTCGTACATGGTGTCTACGAACTTGCTGGTTTTAACACTCGAATTTTTAATCGACTTTTATTCTTAATCGACTTTATTTTAACTCATCACTGACTATATATATTTTAGTTTTCATTTTCAATCCTCATTTTCGCAATCCTGTATTTTTAACACCTGATGATGATTCATGGACGAATCGAAAGCGCTCGTAACAGCAACATGTATGGATCCTTTATTAATATTTTTGATTTTGAAACAAAAAAGACAATACGAAAAATTGAAAAATTAAAAAAAAGAATTATAAGAAAAAAAGTCTCCGTTGTATTTAATAATATTTGCTTGAATATATATATATATACATACATACATACATAGGCCCTTAACGTCGAGGACGACGATTGGCAAGGCGCTTCAGTCTTCTACAGTTCAGGAAGTCTGTGTATTGCTGGCAGGATCTTTTGGCACCAGATCTTATAGCAGCTTGCCACTTTGCTCGGTTGCCGGCAGAGGTTTCCCAAGTGTTGTGAGGGATGCCGAAGACCTGGAGGTCACGTTTCAGGACATCCTTGTAGCGGAGGCGTGGCCTGCCAGCACAGCGAGGGGCATCAGCTATCTCTCCAAAGAGAAGTGCTTTTGGTAGCCGGCTGTCGTTGACATATCCATAGTAGTTGCCTGAAACGTCAAGCGCCGGGGCAGGGAAGTAGTGGATGAGTGCATGCCCAGAACAGAACATCCACCTCTGGACCCAACATTGCGGACCCCAGCGGAGCACAGGAGTGCGACAGCTGGAGCAGTGGTAGGTTGCCCCGCAGTACCCGCTAACTGGGTGTTGATCCCTGACCGTTGATCGTTCTTGATTCATCCGCTCAGTGATCCGCCATGGGAGACCGGTGGTTGAAAAATATATCAGCTGCGCTCATACCATGACTGCCAACTCCTGCTGCCGAGATGACATTTTGCTATTTGACCACATAGCTGGGGTCTGGATTGGTGTAAGCCAGGGCGTGTCCTCACGCCGGAGGGCCATGCACTCAACACCTCTGGGGCTCCAGACTACTCCGAGATCCCACATACACTTAGCCTGGGGCCGCAAGGTACCCAGTTAAACCGTGATGTACCACGAGGAGGTGGCATGCGAGTCTTGACCAGTGAGACGCTCTAACCACCAGTGGGCAGGGCTTACTAAACTGCCTCCCCTTCACTCTTGCGAGTATAGGTGGCGGTTACAGCTAGGAAGCAAGAGGAGCAAAGCACCTGAAAGCCAAGCAGCTAAGCACTCTACACATTCACTAAGCTACAACACTACACGCTCAAAGGCCCTGTGTGCAACACACCACATCACATCATATATATATATATATGACAGATTATATATATATAGTAATTTATATAATATATATATAAATTACTAACTAGCTCTACCTACGTATTGAGCACTTTTGAAGTAAATACTTAAAGTTTACGCATAAATCTATACTTTCGTATATTAATTTATGTGAGTAAATTAAGTATATATATATATATATATATATATATATATATATATATATATAAAGCTGAACGTCTGTGTGTGTGTCTGGTCACGAATAGGCTCCTATATGGTTGACTATTATAGAAAACTGATCACATATAATGATAGAAGATGTATCGAGACACAGAAATGGGTATGTTTGATCTGGCATAATGATGATTCATTAAAATTGTGGGGTCTTCGTACGCGCCTGGTCCACAAAGTATGGAAATAAAAAATTGAAAAATTGAAAAAAAAACGTTTACAAGTGTTTTTGATATAGATGTATATAATAATACTTTGATAAGTATGTTTATAATAAAATTATGGGGTCTGCGTTCGCGCCTGACCTCCATAGAATGGAAATAGGCACAAACTTTAATAAAGACTTTTCATATCTATCTGCGTAAGTATACTTTGATAATTATGTTTCAGTTTGAAGAAATATGGTATAATAAAATTATGGGGTGTTCGTTCGCGTCTGACCTCCATAGAATGGAAATATGTCACAAAGTTTAACAAGGTTTTTTAATATAGATCCACAGAATATTGTGATAAGTGTTTCAGTGTGAACATGTATGGTATAAAAATTATGGGGTTTATCTATTTTATTTTTACTTTTATCATATTTTGTTTTGGTTTTGATATCCCTAAATTCGAAGCTATCTCTTTACAACCCTTCCTTTTCATAACCTATAATACTTTCATAAATCAGAGTCAATTTTCTGTTGGCTGCTTTTGAACCCAGTCAACGACGGGTACTTTTGCTAGTATATATATATATATATATATATATATATATATATATATATATATATATATATATATATATATATATATATATATATATATAAAGATTCTAAATATAAATTTTTAATATCTTCAAGTCTTGATTTTAATCTTCATAAATAAACGTAAAAGTGGTGCAGAAGTCTATTCTCTTTATTTTATTAGTCCATAGATTTCAATTCTTCTAATCACTATATTGAGTATGTTTATAAGTTGATATATTTGTACATGGACGGAGGTTGAAGCTTAGATGACAGTTCAGAACTTATCAGGTTGGCGACTCTTATCTGAACCCCTGTCTAGGAACGAGATACACCAGCCCAAATGTGACAACAATACTCCATATATAGGCGAATGGTTGCCTTGTAGAGGTACATAATACTTTCAGGTATAAGTAACTTTCTAGCACGGTAAAGAGAGCCCACCTTCTTCGCAGCAGCCTTGGCAATGCTCTCAATGTATCTGTTCCTCATATTCCATGCGAACGTTAAGCCCAGGAGTTTGAACGAAGCACTTTCAGGAAATATATGTTTAGCTATAGCTATTGGTGATTAATTGAGTTAAGTATGCATATACGTTTGTATATTAGTACATGGTTTAACTCTTAAACTAATTAACCGGTCCTTATTAATTTTGGAACATAGCTTCCATGTGTAAGAGTGGATGTTGCAGGCTATATCAAGTTTGATTTAGATTTATACAAAGGTAACAAAGATGGGGTGGAAAGTTTCATGAAAAATCAAATTCCTCCGATTTTTTAAAAATTTAACAATAGTTATCAAATAGCACCTAGTGGAACCTGTGAAAAAATGTAATATGTTGATGTTGGCGATCTGTAGATGTTCAGAGTAAATTGAGACGCCCTGGTGTTATTGCAGCTCTTTTGTTAAAACTGCAAAATTCTTTATCTAAGCTAGCACGGTCGCCCGGCGTAGCCTGGTCCTAAAATGCGCTTGAATATGATATTTTAATTAATGCAGGTTTCGTATATATTATGATAGAGTCAATTTTCTATCGATTCTTATATATTATAAAGTTGTGATTTCAAAAATAAAAGAAATATATCTATATGACTAGAGTGCATCAGCTTGAATCGAAACCAAGACTTATGAAAAATTTTTGAAAATTATTTCTAAAAAACAGATACATCACTTGAGTGCCATCGGCTATAATCAAAACCGAAACTAAAACTTATGAGGAATTTGTGGTAAGATTATTTATTACAAGAAATGACAATTAAACGCCAGTCATTCAGAAAGCAAAAAGATGTAAGCGGAACACGCAAAATGACACACACGCTTTTGTATTAAATATCAATTAATAAATGTTCCCCAAACCTCATTTTTTTTTGCTTTTTTTTAAATGGTTTGGATGGCATAATTAGATTGATCTTATTGTGTAACATGTTCGAAATATATCATTTGCTCGTTTAAGGGATAACTGGAGACGCAAACCTACTTCCATTACGTTCACATGCAAATTATACATATAAGTACACTTATATCTAAGGTACATTTCTTAGTATGTCGTCGTTTTTAGGGACGTACACACAGATGTTATCCTTTATTATATATACTTGAAGATGTACCAGGCGTTGCCCGGTATAAAACGTTACGTTAATTTTTTTTTTAAATAAATGAAAACAAGAAACTGAGTCATGGTTATGCGAGTAATGTGTTTCTTCTAAACAGTTTTTACGTCTTGAAAATAAAAAAAAAATATACTCGAGATCATATCGAAAATGAAACCTTAAGTCAGTGAGTCAAGTGCGTTTACCATTATGCCAACTTCACACGATCTTTACAAAGTGTTTTCAAACCTGCTTATTCTTAACACAATGTGAGCGATTCGCGCATGCGCAGTCGTGAAACAGTTAGCAAACAGATAAGTCCGATGACTCTCACGTACTAATGTTTTAATTGTGACCGCTTAGCTGCTTCTTTCCCCGGATGAAAACGGTATAAAAAGTTTTCCACATATCGGAATACTCTATATGCCAAATTTCAAGTTTGTAGATCCAGAATTCGTTGAGTATATAGGTTGAGAAGTGTCATCACACACATTCTCATTTTTATAGCTATATAGATACAGATATAGAGAGCGATGAAGTGATAGAAAAAAGATAAAGAGATAGATAGATAGATAGATAGAGAGAGAGAGAGAGAGAGAGAGAGAGAGAGAGAGAGAGAGAGAGAGAGAGAGAGAAGAAAGCCGGACGAAGAAGCGTTAGGACTAAATTTATCCATATTATTCATTTTTATTTTATTATATTAAAACAAAAGAATAATATAGTCGCAGATTACATGTAACTTTATTAAAAAGCAAGGGGTAAAACCGAAACCGCACACAATGCTTTCAGTCTGATACCTTTCTAACTAAAAAAATCTGATATTTGCTTAGTCGGATTTAAAACAACACGCATAAGAAAAATCGAATATACGTATTTGAAATTTTAATGGAAAGTTAGAGACAAATTCATTTAGATTTGCAGCACATAAAGAGGAAAATGCGGAGATTCAGGACCACTTCCATTGTCTTTCCCATAAAATTTTCTAAATATCATGTTTCCCCAAAATAGTATGTATTTGAAGTTTTCAAACTTCCTTAAGTTAAAGAAGATACTTATGAATTCAAGACCACTTCAGTTGTCTTTCAGAAAAAATATACATATTATCATATCATAAATATATCAAATATATCATATCATAAATATATTTTCATACGATATATATATATATATATATATATATATATATATATATGTGTGTGTGTGTGTGGTATGTGTGTGTAGTAATTTAGTTATTAAATTAATTACATTATCACAATTATTTTGAATGACAAAGAAAAAGTAAATATCTAACCAAAGCAATGGCAGATGCTTGGCTTGAAAATCAAAATCGATAAAAGTTAAAAAAGAAAACGATTAATACACTTTTGCTCCTTTTACAATTATTCAGTCTTTAAAAAGACGAAAGAAATAGAAAAGAAATGAAACACTAAAAATGGAGTAAAAAAAAAATCTCGAGCAGCAAAGTAAATACAGCGACAACAGCGAAAATTTCAATGATTTGTATTTTAAAAATATTATTTTATCAATTTAGCTATTATACGCATGCGCACACCCTCTTTCCTCCCTCTCTCACTTTATCCTTCGTTCATAGAAGTTTCGTTTGACTTTAGGTACAAAGACGAAGGAATACAAGTTCTTGGCAATGTTTATAGAAATACGAATTATCGCTGAGAAGGTTTTTCGACCGATGGGTACCAAAGATTGAAGCTGAGTAAAGCATCTGCCAGGAGAATATTGGTAGAGCAGTAAAAGACTCGCAACGGCTCTTCTGTGAACTAGAGTCTGCATTAAGAAAATAGATAATCTCCCATGAGATTGTGCTTCTTATCTTTGTTCATCTCCGTGCACACGTAGCGACGTCACTAAGAAATATCAGCGATAATGCCATACATTAAAGACAGCTGAGAAACACAGACGTCAAAAAGAGCTCACGTCATCCAGTCCCCATGATGATCAACAAATCAACTTGAGTCAATGGAAAAACGGAATATGACGAGAGTTATTTCGCTAAAACACAATATGGTATTTTTGTTTTCTTATTAGATTATTTATTTATTTATTTATTTATTATTATTATTATTATTATTATTATTATTATTATTAGATTACACACACAAAGTCATATATATATATATATTGATAGATAGATTGTTAGATATAAATATTTTCTTGTGCTAGAACGTTTTTATCTAAAGTTCTACGTAATTATGCACAATGTTGAAACTATGCATTAATTTTATTCAGCGTAAGAAAATATTTATATCTAACTATCTATCAATATATATAAATGACTGTGCGCGATATATATATATATATATATATATATATATATATATATATATATATATATATATATATATATAAAGTGACTTGGTATGCATGCGAAAAATCTCTACCAATCTCTGAATATTTAGTCTACAGAGTTGTAAATTTGATATATAGAGTATTTGGACTTGTAGGACACTTTCCACTTGGTTCTTAAACAGCAAACATTGCTGCTAATGGGTCAAAATTGAAAGCAAAGCAGTTGTCAAGGAAAATGGAATGAAACAATACTCCTGCGTTTGCTTTTGCGCATTCATAACTTAAGACACTTATTTTTTAATCTTTCGTGTCCAGAGGATAACAACGCTGAAGAGAAAAATATTGACTAAGGTATCTAAGTCATATTTATGAAATAACATTTGAAATCATTACTATATATTGGATAATAATCAATAGAGAATCGTCTCTGTAATCATAAATACGAAATCTGCATGAATTAAACTATAATATTTATGCGTATTTCACAACCGGGCAACGCCGGGCGGCCTGCTATTATATATATATATATATATATATATATATATATATATATATATATATATATATATCTTCAGGTGGGCTGTGTGATTATTACTGAGTAGAGCTGGTAGGTTTTTATATATAGTAGCAACGGGAAATGCGTACGAGCTGTGGTACCCAGAGGATACTATTTTAATGGCCTTTTCTAATTTAAAGCCCGGTTGTATTTAGTTATACTAGAATAGGTTAATGGTATTATAATTTTGCTGTTGTGTGATACAATATTTATGGTGATATTTTGTAAGTTCTGGAATATTGATATTATTTGCTGGTTGACAATATAGTTTGAAAATCCGTTATTGATAAGTACTTGCTTAGTATTTTTTAGTTCAAGCAGAAATGTTTTTTTTTTATCAGAGGAGATTAGGTTGACCCGGTTAAAAAGGTTTTTGATAATGGCTATTTTGTTACGGTGAGAGCATTCGCTTTTAAAATTTAGTAGGCAAAAATTTAGGCTGTTTTTTTTTGTTGTTGTTGGAGGTGCTGATTGTGTTGTTGGCAGTAACTATGAGAACATCTAGAAAAGGAATTTTGTTATTAACATTTAGTTATATGATGGATTTTAGTATGGAAAACGTTCTTAAGTGTTAGTATGTGTTCATTATTGTATAAGTATGTTATCGAGAGTTTACTGGTGTTAATAAATGTCTTAATGTTTTCAAGGTCACTCATGTAGAACTCACTGAACATCCGCTCGAGAACGGAACCCATAGAAACTCCATCTATTTGGTGTAGATATTACCTTTATAGTAATAAAATGGTACCTTGGTAGTACACATTAATAGGAATTTTGTTCAGAATTCTTTTGTCATCTTTTAAGGGGAGGGAGAGACGAGTTGTTGTAAATATAATAAAGGGTTATATGTATGATTTTCAACGCGTACGTTAAAAGGGGTTCTTACATAAAGGCTTTCTACGTCGAGGGAGGCGATAATTTTGTTGTCAGGTTGTTTTGCTTTTAGGATTTGTATAAGTTCTTGTGTGGATTTGACACTGTATTTACTGCGTAAATATGGGTTTATCTTTCGTTAGGGAATAGATTGGGGTCATAACTTCTTATATGATAAGACATAAGGGAGAGTTGTGTTTGTGTATTTTTACAGTTCATATAAATAACTAGGCTTGTAGTCTCCGATAATTTTGGGAAGGTGGTAGTTTCCGATTGGGGCATTGTTGACAGTGATGAGTTTGTTTACTTTTCTTGTTTTTTTTTTTCAAAGGAATCACTACTTATCAAGGCCCACAGGCCACTCAATGATAAGGGTTAAAGAGTGTACAGTGGTAAAAAGGGCAATATCATAGTAATCGTTAGAAGTGTTAATTTGATAAGTTGGATTACTTACGGGAATGTCTCATCAAGAACTTGTTTACATTAGACTTGAAGACGATCATATTGTAATTAGCTGGAAAGCAGGCAAACGGAAGGGAGTTCCACAGGTGTGTAGTTCTAAGTAAGAAGCTTTATTCATGGAATTTACGTTTAGGTTTAGGCACAGATAAAGAGTGGGGGAAATTATTGATAGTGTTTACAGCCAAACTAGTGTTTCTTGTACTTGGTGGGTTGTTGTTAACTTTTTTGAATTTTAAGCGGTCGTCAAGTGCTAGCAGTTTTTTGTGCTAGTCAGATTTATCTTAAACAACGTTTGTTTAAAGATATATATACATATATATATATATATATATATATATATATATATATATATATATATATATATATATAATCACTGTTCACATGAATGATTCGTGACTCTCCGGATTTATATATTTTCAAGTGATGGCATAATCTTTTTTACGACTTCAGCATTCATGCCATCATAAAGTCAAAAAGGATATCTTTCTGATATTTTCAATCTATATTAGAGGGTGACGTGATCCCTGTATGACACCATAAAAGATTTGCTCGGTGTCTTTGAGTCGTGAGCAAATTTAATTTTCTTTAAGCTAAAAGAACACGCATTTGTTTAATATATAACGACAACAATACTTAATATTAGCAGAACCTGTGGAAATTCCACAGCGACACCTTTCGTAAGTAATATATTGTTGCTGGATATTCTGTGGACGTTCAGTGTGAATGGAGACTCCACGATATTATTGTAGCCCTTTTGTTAAAACTATAAAAGTATTTAAGTAATTTTAGTTAATGTAGTGTCAGAATATATCTTTTTAGATGTCTGTGACATATTGCCAGCATATGGACGCCCGGTGCGAACGGAAACCCCATGAGATCATTATACGATCTTTAGACAGAACAGATACTATCCTTGAATAGTAGCCAGAAGATGAAGAAGGTATATTTTAGTTTCGCGTACGGGTCAAAAGCGATATTATTTTTTTATTTTAATTTTTTTTTTCATTGCAGCTTCGGTTAGAAGAAGGTGATAACGTACAACGAACATTAAATTAGTGTATCTATATACTAATTTAATGTTCGTGGTATGTTTTCACCTTTTATTCTCCTTTTTAATAAATAGGATTGCTTGATTGTTTATTTAAAATCTAGAAACCGTGACACACGTGCATACGTAGAGTTGGTTGGTTGGTTGTTTTACGGCATATCAACCCTTTTCAATTTATTTAATGCCGAATCCAGTGATTTTGAAAAAAAAATTAACTGCCTGTTTCCCTCCCGACTTCAATCTGGATGTCTTCAAGTCCAACACAAACAAATTCCTGATGAACCGCCCCCCTAAGTAATGACACCTTACCAATTCTCCAATACTATTGCTACACTATCACATTGATTACTGTACACGCAATAACCCTTATCCCTGAGTGGCCATTGGGCCTTGATAAGTGGTGAACTCCATGTAAAAAAAAAAATTTTTTTTTTTTCAGGTCGGTTTCTATTTAACCCATAGTTGGGACCCTAACAGGTACTACCACTCCGGGTCAGAGTGGACCTGAGAGCAATGGCAATTAAAAGTTGGCTCCAAACTCCCCAAAGCCCGCAAGCTGGGGCCTTCCATCGGATATAGTTTAAGGTCATATCCAGTACCATGTACGTAGAGTACTACAGTATTAATACGTATATCCTTTTTTTTAAAACCATTAATGCAAATATCAAGATGTTTCAGGCTGCGAACAGGCTAAGTCGATTCGCAATGTTCCCGGTGTAGCACGTCACTTAGAGACCAAGGCTGTTGAGAAAGTTGTTATTCGGGTTAGATTTAATTTGTGTGTCTCTATTTTTGCTTTTGTTGTCGTTGTTGCATATAAAATTACATAATTATTGTTGACATTCGTTTCTCTGATATATTTCTATTTAGAACACTTCTAGTAAAACATCGGGTACTTACAGAAGTGACCACGTGAAGGATGCCAACATCTCTAAGTGAAAGTGTTCCTGTTGAACTAAGTGGATTCGATCTTTGCACTCTTAGGTTATTAACCACCGTATCACACGTCGCCTCCCTGTTGAAAAAGTCTCGTAGTTGGGGGTTTCGTTCCAATCGTCTTCGTTGCGATCAGTAGGAGCGCAAATAATAATTTGATTACTAACAATCTTCTGCTGGCGCTGATGTATGTCAAGGGTTTGTTATCGATTCTGTTACAAACGAGGGCGCAAAAGTGGCGGGATCAGTTGCATCTCGTATTGTTACGCTGTGAGTCTATATCAGCGTTCGTGTATTGTAGAGAACATATATCGAGAGAGTGTATATTGCTGTGTTGACATATTGAAGCCGTATCTCATTGTGTGCGTGTGGGTGTACCGATATCGAGGAGTGTTACATCGTCGAGTGTGTAGATTCTTCTGTCTGATAGATGACGGGATACATTTTATAACAAGAACATTTATAACAGAGGCTAGGAGATATGATGTGTACAGACTTTTAACTCTTCAGGAGGAGGAGGAGATGCATTATTTCTGATGATGGGGACAGACAGTTAACACTTGAAGGGTGTTACACAAAGTTCATTTAAGATGATAGACAAAAATTTACCATTCAGTTGTAATGACGACGATGAATACGTTTTACAAAATATATGAAGATCATTTTATTCATACCAGCTAGTGGCCAGGGATTCAAGCCTTTGCGACTACATGGTCCCCCCTTCGCCTCACAGGGGCATTAGCTCTCATTAAGTCACTCTCCAACTCTCTTCTGCGACTGTAACTCCAACTCTTTTCTGACTATGACTTTAACTATCTCTAACTCAGAACCCTGTCTCAATATATTGGGAATCTCCTTTCTTGATGACGTTAGAGGCGTGGTCAAAAAATGTGACCCCCGCCTCATGTTTCAAATTACACGTGGCTTTGCATATTCATCTACACGCCTCTGGGCAACAAAAAGATTTTTAACTTGATTGTTTCATTTATAACCTATTTGTTAATCATTACTTCTAAACTGCATTGTTCATATTTAACTCTGACATGAATAATATTTAGTTATTTGCGAGAATAATGAAAATCGTTCTACATTCCTAGGATTTCAATATGTTTTTAACTTTTTTACTTGGTTCGATTCTAACCTTTTTCAAATATCCTTTTCAACTCATCTAGTTTGCACTTTTACTTACTTCGGTCTGTTCCGTTTTTACATAACAACATAAGTGACTTGCAGTTTGCAATAGGAAACACTAACATGGCATCGGACCGTTTGTCACCCCCCTCTATCCAGGACTACTAGTATAACGATTACCACGAAGCCTGCCATATAAAGGACCCGTCGGATGCATCTACCACTGGTTTTCAACCCAATAGGTGTCGCATTATCAATCAAGCTCTAACTCTTGTCCAATCGCTGAAATGGTTCAACCATTCCTCTGTTTTAGAAGTACTTTAATAAAGTGTGCTCCTATGAACTTATAGTACTAGATCTCCTGTCAACGTAAATGCCCCAGATTAACCTGACAAGCAGCAAAATCGCCCCCTTTACTTTAGATGTTCCCAGATGTCTAAAATTCTTCTACTTTTATAGTTTCTTCCGACGAACTGCTACACTTTGGAATTCCCTCTCTGTCTTCTACCTTCCTGACTGTACTAACATGCAGAAATTTAAATGTAAGGTGAATAAACACCTTGCTGCTCAACAACTCCCTATATACTGT
>NC_136495.1:33319882-33322382 GCF_053919585.1 Euprymna scolopes | reverse complement strand
TACTTAATATATATATATATATATATATATATATATATATATATATATTGTTAATATATATATACATACATATATGTATTAAAATCAGCAAATTTTCATCGACTTTATATATTTTAACATATCATCACATAACGCCGTTTACTGTATATTTTAGTTTTCACTTTTAATTCTCATTTTCGCTCCTTCGCGCTTTTACATTAACACCTGAAGATGATTCGTGGACGAATCGAAAGCGCTCATGACAGCAACAACTATGGAACTTTTATTAATATTTTTTATTTTGATATAAAAAAGATTATACGGAAAATCGAGAAATTATAAAAAAGACGAATCATAAAGCAAAGTGTCTCTGTTGCATTTAATATTTGCTTCAATAAAAAATGTTGCCTAAATATACCAATTTCAAGTATTATAAATAATAAATTAAAAAAAAGTATTATATACAATATTTTAGTGTTAATTTTAACAATATGACCGCATTATATTAAAATGTTTTATGGCGTTCATGACTCTGCATTCAAATCAAAGATGGCGTAAATATAGTAAAACGCAATCACAATTACCCTTCCATTTTTTTTTTCGTATTCATATAATCATGCCCATATTATTTTATTTTATTTTAAAATTGATGAGTTCTTGTTCTTCTGATGAGTCAGTGTTGAAAATATTAAAAAATTAGCATAATAATTATATGAATATTTTTTGCGATCCGAAACACGTGCTGTCAAGAATAAAGATTGAAAGAAATAAAGGGGAAAATGAACTACATCTTCGAATTTGGAATATAAACTTTTTGTCATATATATATATATATATATATATATATATATATATATATATATATATATATATATATATATATATATGAGTCCATCTATGAATTCTGATGATGCTAGTTGAATTTTTCCTCTCTTTGAGGATTTTCCTCTAGTTGAAACAATTTGTAAACTCATTCTGGACTCACAGTAATAAATTTCATATATATATATATATATATATATATATATATATATATATATATATATATATATATATATGTATGTATATATATGTATGTATATATGTGTATATATATGTATATATATATGTATATATATATATGTATATATGCATATATATATGTATATATATATATATTTATATATATATATATGTATATACAGGATGCAGCATAAATAACGCCCTTTCTTAATATCCTTTTTTTCTTTATAATATGAACGCAATTTAAAGATAAATAAAAGTAAAAGGTATATCTCAAATTTATTAAATATCTAATTCAATATCCACATTGGTGATCTTTACAGTAATGATCTTCTGAACTAAAAAAACGATTTTTGGGAACAAAATTAGTCAATAAAAATAAAATCAAAATAAATTTAATGAAAAAAAGGATACCAACTTTATTAACTTTAAAATTTAACTCAGATGTTCAAAATGTTCTCCATCATGTTCCATACAATTTTGAACTCTACCAGCGACACTTTTACAAACTTTTTTACACTCTTCAATGGTAATTTCATGAAATTTATCTGAAATTGCATTTTTTAATTCCTGAATTGTTTTCGGCTTAAGATTGTAAACTTTATCTTTCAATATACCCCACAAAAAAAGTCTGGTGGCGTTAAGTCTGGAGATCGTGATGGCCATTCAATTGGTCCCCTTCGTCCTATCCACCTATCTTCAAAATTTTCATTTAACCATTCCCTAACTCTTAACCCATAATGTGGTGGAGCCCCATCCTGTTGAAAAAAAATATCAGTCTGATTTTCAACTCTTGGCCAAAATTCCGTTTGAAGCATATGCAAATAATTATTTTGATTCACAGTACCCTCGAAGAATATTGGCCCTATTAACCCCATACAAGAAATGGCAGCCCAAACTGTTACTCCTGGCGAATTAACATCCTTTTCCAAGATGATATGAGGATTCTCATTACTCCAATACACACAATTATGGCGATTGATATGCCCATTTAACTTAAAGGTTGCTTCATCTGACCACCATATCTTTTCAAGGAAAGTTATATCTTCATTAACTTTATTCAAAAAGATTTCACAAAATTGTAATCGTCTATCTTGATCTCCATCATGCAAACTTTGAAGAACACGTGGAATGTAAGGTCTCATCTTTAGCTTCTTCAATATTCTGCGAACACTCCTATCACTGATTGCTAACTCTGTAGAAAGACGTCTACTGGATTTTTGAGGAGTATGCAGCAACGATTCTTGTAGTTCATTGGACTTTTCTAAGCTCGTTGCAACAACTGGCCTTCCGGATCTTTGAGCATCCCTTACACTTCCTGTGGATTCAAATTTTTTAATCAAGCTTTTGATATTTCGGCTTTGCACTCTTGGGATGCCATATTAATCTGATAACAATCTTGCAGTTTTAGCACCATTATTATTATTTTGATAATACAATTGTATTGCTTTTACTCTCTGTTCAATTGTTAATCTCATGGTTTAAAAAATACCTGAAAAAAATAAATGTTTAAGAATTA
>NC_136495.1:32999882-33317382 GCF_053919585.1 Euprymna scolopes | reverse complement strand
ACAAAGGTTAAAGCCTAGCTGAGAGTGCGGGACCTATCAGGTTAGTGACTCTCTTTTGAACCCTGTCTAAGATAAGAGACTAGTAGCAGCCCAAATGTGGCAACAATACTCCATACATGAGCAAATGGTGGCCTTGTAGTAGTACAGGATACTCTCATACCTAATTAAGTTTCTAGCACAGTAGAGAGAGCCCATCTTCTTGTCAATGCCCTCAATGGATCTGTTCCTAACTCCCGTGAACGTCAAGCCGAGCAGATTGAATAAAGTACTTTCAGGTAATGTATCATTAGCCATGGCCATTTGGTTGTCTATTTGACTCTCTCTCTCTCACTCTGTGTTTCTATCTCTGTTGGTCTATCTCTCTATCTGCCTCTCTCTCTTTCTCTCACTCTCCCTTTTTTATTCATATTTCTGTCTTTGACTTTCTCTCTCTCTCTCTCTCTGTGTTTCTTTTTGTATCACTATTTGCCCTGGCTACTTACTCCTAAGGTCAGAGTTAGGTCACATAAGGTTGTAAAAGGAAACTGAGACAAAAATTTAATTTCTCAGTCCAAATGGATTTCTACCCGACTACTTGACTACTTGACTGAGAACAGAAAATGACTTATTCCTAACTGAGACTTGATCTCTGATCGAACAAAAAAGTGGAAAACGCAAAACCACACACACACACACGCACACACGCACACACGCACACATGCACAGACGGAAGCACAAACCCCAAAAACACACACACGGGAAAACACACATACAGAAGCACACACCAAAAGCAAACACGCACACACAAAGAATTACAAAAACACACGCACAAGCACAAACGCAAATACACACGGAAGTACACGCCAAAAAAAACACACACACGCACAAAAACCCACATACACAAAAAACACAAACACGCACACACACAGACGCACACACACAGACGCACACACACCCACACGGACGCACACACAAACACACACATAAACACGCAAACACCCAAACACAAAAACCAACACATGCACAGAAACGCGCACGCACACACACACATGCAAAAAAAACACACACGCACACAAAAAAAAAACACGTACACATGCACGCACAAAAAATCACAAACAAGCACATACACACGCACACACGCTGAAACACAGGGACGCGCACACGCATACACACAACCAAACTCACGCACACACGTCAGATCTTAGCCAATGAGAATAACCGGAAATTTTGAGGGAGAAATTATTATTTTGTAATCGATAACTGGAAAGATAATTGTATGTATATGAGTGTATGAACCAGTTATGAACGGTGCCGGGGGAAAATAGTTATAAGGTGTGTATATAGTCCCGGCGATGAGTGGGGGCGGTAAGAGGATTGTACATTAAAGGGGAAAAATAGGAACAACCTCGTCAAAGATATTGCGATTGTGATGATTTTGCACCTAGGATGTAATGTAGGATTTTCTTATGACCATAAAATATGTTTAAAATGGCGTTCTAAAGTTACATAAGATAGTGGCTAAGAATGTAGACACAATAAATTTGTATGTGGCACATGTTGTTGCAAACCTACGGTAATTTGGTCCAAAGGGGAATTTCTGCAATCATTTTATTAAATAATAGATAAAAATACATTTTAAAAAATGCATCGTATAACTTTCTAACGGTTTCATCATTTTTCAATAATTCAATATGTTTTCAATATTTTATAATATACAATGTAGTGACGAGGCAGAATAAGGTTGCCAACATGTTTTATGGTAAATTTATAATATTTGCCCCTTATCTCTCGAAACACATGCAAGGTTTTCTGGTAATAAATGATCGCCATGGTGCACTTATGCTCTAAACTTTGAACCCCATATTCATATTTCCGTTCTTTTTTTTCTTTATAAGTAATAGTAAAAATAATATTTTTACTGAAATTCAAGCGCGAACAAGGACCTTATCATAGTATCACATTCATTTTGAATTAGCCGAAACATTTATACGGCATAATGAGGGAAAATAACCTTTTTATTGATAATGGTAGAATTTTTAATTTTAATGGTAGAAGATTCAATCTTCTACCAAGGTGAATTGAATCAAACGCAAAGACTTGTATGTTTTTTTGTTTTAAGACTACAAATACATGACCTTCATTCATTCAATGAATAAATAAATTTTTAGGTCATTTTACGCTGTGTTGGTCCCATAGGGTGTGTTGTCACCCCTATTTTGCTTAAGTTCTCATAATTCTTACTTGGCAACTTCTTTCCTTCTTTCACAGTACTCTCCTGACACGTGGTATGGCACAGTTGTATCTCAATTTTCCTTTAAGGTAGATTTCGCTTTGCCCTTCTGGGGTGTCCAGTCACCTCAGCTGAACTAACGTAGGTATGATTTTATGATTTATATATTTTTGTATTTTTCCAGTGGTAGCAAAAATTTGTAGATATAAGCGCATATTATGTATCATTAGGCTACTCTGTAATATTTAATACGGAATTAATGTGTTTTCGTATTTTCTTTATTATCAGTTTTGATGGGATTATTATTTTATTTACAACTTATTACTCTTTCAGTCTTGTAACTATGAGCTTAACTAATGTAATATCATAATTTTTCTAGCAAAAGAAGGATTACGATGCACATATGAGGAGGATTCAGAAACTGTTAGATGTAACAGAAGTAACTCAGATAACGAAGGAATTGTTGTTCTCTGATAGTGAAAACGATGAAGATTACTTTGAAGAGGATGATCATATTCCTGACTCTGGCTGTTATAAATCTGACCTAGATGATCTACCAGACCGGCCCTGATAGAAAAAAATCAAAACAAAGAAAGAAAGAAAAGAAAAGAGTTTAAAAGGAAAGGGAAAGAAAGGACAGTCCCAGCGTAGTATAAACACCCTAACCCTCCACATGTTAAGAACAGCTTTCGGAATAAACACCCTAACCTTTCCCTGTTAAGAACGGCTTTCGGAATAAACATCCCCAACCTCGAAAGCCGTTGGGGGTATTTATACTACGCTGGGGCAGATCGTAAAAAAAAATACCAAAATAACTTTTTATACACAAACAAAACAAAAAAATATATTTGTTCACTAATTCAAGGCAACAAAATTTTTATTCCCCCCCCATCCCCCCCAAAAAAAAACACAATTGCAACCCCCCCCCTAAAAAAGAGTAAATTTTGTAAAATTATTACGGTAAGTTTTTTTTTTTTAATTTTCATTTTTTTTGTATGTTTTTTATTGACCCGTTCGTTCGGTATAATCCAGCGGTTTCCGTCGTCTGCCGGGCATTGTTGAGCGAGACTCACGGAAAAGCGAACTTTAATCTGCAAAAGTACCTGGCATTCTTGGACAAATCGGACCAGCATGTCAGAATAAATACAAACTGAAATACTTAATTGCCCCATTGTGTCCTGCAATCCATTGTTTCTTTCCCTCCTCATCTAAGTACTCCGTGTAATTCAGTTTCAGGATAAGGTAGACTCACTCTACCGTGTTAGAAAATTACTCACATCTTAGAGTATCCTAAACACTATAAACCTATGCATGGAGTATTGTTACCACTTCTGGGCTGGTACATCTACCACTAACCATGTCCTTTTAGACAGAGTAAAAAAAAAAACGAACCTTGAATCTAATATCTCGCACTATTAACGCTGAAATGTTGCATCCTAGTGTCTATTTTACAATCACTTTAATGGAAAATGCTCTGGCGAATTTGTAAACTTTGCCTTCCTCTTTCTCCGCCGTACATACCCCCGACTAAACCGACAAGCAGCAAGATCCCACCTTTTAACTGTAGACATCTCTAGATGCGGGTAATCCTTCTCGCTATTAAGCATAGTCCACTGTAGGTACATCCAATTGCAAATATACCTTGTTTGAAGTGAAACAGAGTTTACAAAATAAATCTTCATGGCATAGGGGGGGGGTTCTGTCTCAACAAATTATAGGCAGAGTTTGTAAACAGACGGGCACTACAATTTTATATAAAGGTGTTTTATTCTGAAAAGTCGGAATATTATGAACCGTATTGGACTACTACTACTACTACTACTACTACTACTACTAGAAAGCATATGCTTTTAGCAATAAATATTTCCGATTTGCGATTAGAAATGATACATTTGAAAGTAGTCAAATAATGTGAAAATATACTCGTACGAGTGACCTAAAGAAAGAAAGAGAAAGAAAGAGAGAGAGAGGGAGAGAGAGAGAGAGAGGGGGGGGGGTGAAATATGGTGAGAAAGAGAAAGAGAGGTGGAGAGAAAACAAAGTATATAGAGTGATAGATAGATAGATAGATAGATAGATAGATAGATATAGGGGGTGGGGAGAGAATATATGAAGAGAGATATGGAGAGTAAATGAAATATGTAGAGAGAAAGGGAGAAAGATAAAGAATGAGAGAGCTAAATGGAGATATGCCAAGAGAAAAACATGTAGAGAAAGAGAGAGAGAGAGAGACAGAGAGAGAGAAAGAGACATGGAGAGAGATAGACATAGGAGATTAAGAGAGAACGAGAGAAATACGAATAACGAAATTTAGAGAAATACCGAGAGAAAGATAGAGAGAAAGGGGGAAAGAAAAAGAGATATGGAAAGACAAATATGAAGAGAGAGAAAGAGGTAGATAGAGTGAGAGAGAATCAGAAGGAAAGAAATAGAAAAATATGGAGAGAAAATGAAATATGGAGAGAGAGGAAAAAGCGGTAGGGAGAAGAGAGAGAGAGAGAGAGAGAGAGTAAACACACACACACACACACACACACACACGCATTTTAAATTGATAAAAATCATATTTTTAAAACACAAATCATTGAATTGTGAACTGATGTCGCTAGGAATGCATTTATCCTTGAAAGATTATTTTTTTGTTTTTGTTGATTTTTTTCCGCTCTTTTAAATTATGGATTTTTCAACTGTCTAAATAAAGCCACCAAGAACTAATAAAACGATCAATATATCATTTCCTTCAAATTCATGTTCAAAACATTATTTATATTTATTTAATGAGATATCTTGTTTTCTATGGTTTCTGTGTGATATAGATTAAATGAATGCACACACTCTCTCTCTCTCACACACACAGACACGTATATATTATTTCATGTGTCGACATAAATTGTTACGAAGGGGTATACTATTTTATGTGCCCATTTTCATTATTTACTTCAACAGTGTTCAATACGTAAATAGAGTTATGTAGTAAGGTATGAAAAAATATGCATAATCTTCCTCGTTTCATTCCAGTAAGGAATTGTTAGGCTCAAAGAAAGCACGTATTCACCAATAGTCTAGGGGAAAATAATACGACAGATCAGTAAACGTATAAATTTAGACGATCCGTGTCTATTATGTCTCAATGGGAAATTTGAAATTCAAAACTTTAAGGACCACCAAAACTTATTAAATTGTAGATGTGAAACAACAAACAACTGTATACACAAAACAAAATTTACTTCAGGAACAGTACATAAAAAGACAGAATAAAATTATTATTACTACCACTAAAAACGTACTCAATTATTGCTTTAAAACAAAGAAAGAGAAAACAACGAAAGAAAAAAATAGTATAGGAAGTAGATTCTAGGTAACCTTTTGTCTGAGCGAAGTACATTCATTGGTTAATTAACACTTCAACTCACGAGCGGAAATTAAAATGAGTACGATTGGTTAATTAACTAAACACCACGTGAATATATAAAAATATATATTTAAAAATAGTTAACACAATTTTTATCCATTTTAGCGTGACGATTCCTTGCGGGGATGACACGCGGAAAATTCTGTGTAGATTCATTGCAATAGCGCTGTTGCATGGTAAAATTGTGAAAACTATGAATATTAATTCTTATAAGTAGATTTACGCACGCCCATAACAGGGGTTGCTTTCTTAGAGTCTCACACAGTCAATATCTGCAACAGAGAGATGAGATTAAACTTTTAGGTCATGGATACACAAGTTCAGTCATCATAATAATGCAATTTGCAATCAACTCTGATCCATTCGGGCGGAATAAAAAGTAAGAAGAATTACTTTTGGAACGTCTAATACTAAAATACTAATTGGAATACTAAAAATTGATACATAAAATATATATCTGTATAACATTTTAGGTAGATACCGAAACGGCAGTATATGGAATTATTTACTGTATCTACGTAAGTATTTATTTAAACAGTGCTCAATACATGAGTAGAGCAAAGTATTAATTAAGGAAATTTATGGCAATTAAGCTACACAGAATTTTCCACGTTTGATATTACTATGGAATCGTCAGGCTAGAATAATGGAATCATTTTTACCTTGTGTTTTTATATATACGCATGGTGTGCAGTTTAGCCAGCCAATCAATCAGATGAAAATAGCTGAGAACTGTCTTATAGTTGCTGCAAAAAAATCTAAAGATGATAATAAGAGAACAAAATGATAAAATACTAAATGAGAGCCGCAAGGAGAAATAATAACAAAGAGTGACCAATATCGCAATAATAAAAATAACACTAGGAATATAAATATAACGACTAGAAATAGCAATAAACTAAATCCGAATAGAAATCATTCAAATAGAAATAAAAGTATAGTAATTAAAGAGTAAAGTTGTAGATGTCAAACTCGTGCACATAAATGCACAGGAAAAAACATCCACATTATTTGCTTACAAAATCCCGAATAACATGACTTACAACATAGGTATGCATTTTAAAACCAGATATTACGACTGTAAAAAGAACATTGAATAACACAAAACGCCGACTAAAAACAACACTAGCGACCCACGACTGGAAACTCACAGAAAACGGACTTTGCCAATAGTCGAGTGAAAAATATTACATACAACAAACCAGTACATGTAGAAATTTAAACGACTCGTGTAAATCATGTCTAAACGAGAAATTTGAGATTCTAAACTGTACACGTTGTTTAGTTCTCTTCCACTGCAACAACTTAGACACTAGGATCGGAAAGTGGGATTGAGAAGCCAGCGCCCCTAAAGAGGGGCACTCTGATCTGAAAAAAGTGCCTAGGCAACCACATAGGAATCCACCGATGAGGGCGATTAGCAGTAAACTAACCCCTTTGCTAAAGAGAGAAGACAAAACTTAGGAAGGTGGACCTCCTTGAACTGCACAGAACTAAACTCCCGGCGGAAAATCAACAAGGACGGGATCATTACAGCAATGGTCTAATCCCTGTTGGTTTTGGAGAGGGGTCCAAGATATAAACTATACAGACCCCTATATACTGTAAAAGTAAAATAACAACAAACTATATACACAGAATAAACTTTAACTTAGGATAATAATATATAGGAAAATAAAATTATTAACTAAAGTATAAGTAAATAATAAAATAAATAAGTACTCCCGGCACTTATGTGTTAAAATAGGATCAACCACTTTAAAAGGAAACAAAATTCGCCCCTTTCAGAGGAAATAAAAAGAAAGCACATCACCTTTATGAAACAGAACAATAGAACAGGAAATAGAAGTAGCCGAAATTTATCTGAGTAAAGATCGGCGATTGACTAATGAATACAAAAAGCTGAAAGAATCTGATTGGTTGGCTGTGTAAACTAGACATCACGCGTACAGATGAAGAGACAAGCGAACAGTAATTACATGTATTCTGGCCTGACGTTTTCCTACATGGATGAAACCCGAAAGATTCTGTTTAGCATAATTGTCGTGTTTTCATACAATACTACACGTATATTATTATTATTATTATTATTATTATTATTATTATTATTATTATTATTATTATTATTATTATTATTAACTCATTAGGAGCTTTCACATATACCATCATCAAATAATTCTTATTCAGAACAACCTATGGTGTTCCCTGTAGTCTGAGTGACAACAAGTCTCCTCATATTTCTCATACTTCCCACCTCTTTCGATAATATTTGCAAATTAATTTTCGTTATCGCAACAGCCGTTTACTGTTATTTTCTCGTTGTTAGTGACCATTGGTTTTCACTGAAATTTGAGTGGCAATAAGCCTTTTCGTACTCATCCCGTGGAGGTCTTGTTAGTGCTTCCTCTCCTCGGGTTTTTCCATTCTCCTTGATCCTCATCAATTATTTGGTGTGATATCAGTTTATGCCGTCCTTTTTTTCGCGGGAGGGGGGATTACAATTAGACTCTTGCAATTCTATGTAGTGTTTCTTTGTGTTTTACTTCTCCATGTCCGGTTCGCGCCTATGACCTATGTGTATTAGTCTCCGCATTCAATTTAATCGTTTACTTTTTTATCCATTGTACATTTTCGGCTATCATTTTGATTCCAATTCCTCACCATCTTTTTTTTCAACATTTTTTCTGGATTGTTCCTTATGCTCCTACTATTATTGGTGTTATCTTGACTTTCTTCATCTTCTATACCTCTTTCAGCTCTCGGGCTAGCTCTGTGTATTTGCTCAGATTCTCAGTCTTTTTGATATTCATTCTGTAGTGTGCTGGAACAGCGAATCAACGATTTGGCAGGATGTTTCCTTCTTAATTATTATGACATCCGGTATTCTTGTTGGGTGAGTTTATCTGTATATACGTCCGTGCCCCATAGGATTTTTTACTCTCATTTTGAAGTACTACTGCCGGTTTGTGCTTGTACCATTTCTTTAAATGTTCAAGATGCCGTTGTTTGCATAGTTTTCAGTTAACCCTAACCCTAACCGCTTTCCTCACTTGAATGTGTCTGTTTATGTATTCTCTTTACTCTCGTTTGCTGTATTCGCATATGATGTGGTTTATTGTTTCCTCTCTTTATTCACAGAGTCTGCATTTGCTGCTTTCTTGTGTTTTGTTAATATTAGCTTTGCCATAGTTGGTTCTAATCGTATTACATTTTCGGCTGTTATTAGAGAGTCAGTTTCTCTGTTTAAGTGTCCTTTTCGTAGTCATGTCTATGTGTTTTCGTTAGTTTCATCTTTTTTCATTCCTATTAACCATCCGTGTAGCTGTTTTTTTCCCATTTTTCCTTTCCCGTCTCATCCCTTTTCACTCCCTTTTCTGTTTTGTTCATTTTTTTTCAGTGCCCTTTGCTTCAGTAATTATCCTTTTTGCGTTCTGCATTATATATTGTTCTAATTCTTTATTCTGTCATTCACAAAATCTTTTATACAAACCAGTCCTCTTCCGTCTTCACTTTTCATGTAGAATCGGCCGGTATCCTTTAGCTGTAATGCAATGTGCATAGTCATAAGTTTCCTAGTTTTCTGGTGAATATGCGTCAGTTCTTATTTGTCCTAATCTAAAACGGTTCAGAGTATTACACTAGTGATTCTCTAATGTGTTTATATCTTTTATTAGGTTTCTACTATATAGGTTAGTTTTTAGTGGTTTTCTTGTTCTTCTTTCAGTTCTGTTGCTTTGAAAGTATTTGTTTCGAGAACTTACTAATATGTGTAGCTGTCATGTTTACCTAGTGCCCTTATTTTATACATTTTCAAGCATGCTTCAAGGATCCTGTCGTACGCTTTCTTGTAGTTGATCCAGATCATGACCATATTCTTTTTTCTAAGTTTTACCTCCCTCAGGATATTTTGGCCTATGTATAGTAGATCAGACGTTCCTCTTTTTTCTTTTTGGCATCCTTTGTGTTACCCGGGACGTAGTCCACAATTATTAAGGGGCAGTGAATCCATTCTGTTGTGCCGTTAGTATTTTCTACACTGTAAGAAAGTATTAGCCTATAGTTGCTGGGGTGGTTTCTTTTTACTGTGTCTTTTGGAACCAATATTCTTCTACTTTTGGTCAACCATTCTAGCACGTGGATACATCTTTTCAGGTTTGCAATTAGCCTTTCATGTAGTCGTGGATTCTTGAGGGGTTCCTTCTGATTTGTCGCTTCTTTGATTTGCTGCAACCATTCTGTCGTGTTTTTCAGTTATTGGACATTTCTATTATGATTTTGTTTCTGTTCCCATATCTTATTCCTTTTTTTCATTGTCTTTTCAGCCCAAACAAGGTTCGGTGCCACTTTGATGTAGGAGGCTACTATCTGGGACATAATTGCAGGCATACTATGTAGAGAGTTAAGCAGCAATATGTTTGTTTACATTACATTTGAACTTCTGCATGTCAGTGCAGTCGGGGAAGCAAGAACCGGGGAGGAAATTCCAAAGTCTAACAGTTCTGGGGAAGAAACTAGTAGAGTAGAAGGCTTTCTGGCATCTGGGGATCTCTACTGTGTAGGGGTTGGAATTTAGCTACTTGTTGGGTCTGTAGTTTGTCAGAGCATCTACTATTAAAATACTTGTAAAACAGGAAGAAGGGTGCAACTTTTCGTCGGTGGGAGAGAGGCTGAAGACTAGCTGACAGACCTATTAGGTTGGCGACTCTTCTTTGAACCCTGTCAAGGAGTAAGAGACTAGTAGCAGATGCACCAGTTCAAATGTGACAACAATACTCCACACATGGGCGAATAGTGGCCTTGTAGAGGTATAGTATACATTCAAACGTAAGTAACTTTATAGCAAGGTAGAGAGAGAGAGAGAGAAAGAGAGAGAGAGAGAGAGAGAGAGAGAGAGAGAGAGAGATCCCACCTTCCTCATAGCAGCCGCGGCAATGCCCTCGATGTATCTGTTCCAGCTCATGTTCCATGTGGACGTTAGGCCGAGTAATTTGAACGAAGTACTTTCAAGTAATGTCTCATTAGCCATAGCTATTGGTGGTTGAGAAGGTTTCTTATAATTATTAAAAGAAAGAAGTTTGGTCTTGGCAGCATTAAATGTTACCATCCATTTTTGTCCCGATTCCACTACAGAATAGAGGCCCATCTCTAGGGTTTCCGCCATTGCCTTAGATATGTGTCCATTTGTTTTCCTCTCGTACCTGCCATACAGAGTTGTGTCATCTGCAAATATACGTATCTCAGAGACAATTTTATCAGGGATGTAATTTATGAATATCAGGAATAATAAACATTCAAGGATCGACTCCTGGTGTGAACGGGCTTTTGTTCCAGGTCACCAATTGTAACCTTTCAGGGTCGCTGGTAACAGGTATGAACTCTCACACACGCGTCATGATCGATTTTTCGCAGAGAATTCTTCGCGAGTTCTCTCGGCGCAGCGAGATCTGGTTGGTCAGTTTTAGTGTCGATTTCACCTTCGATTTGATATGCCGTGTCACGCTGGAAGTGAAGAGATTTACACGCACACAAAAGAAAGACAAACGCAGATTTCTCTATTCTAGGAGTTAATTCAACTCAAATTTACAAAATATAATAAAAACTAATATACAAATGTCCAATGTTAATTTCTTACAAAACGCACTATTCAATCTTACTCTCCATGTTTTGCGGTGGCAACAGACGAGAAAGCGGGGGTACGACGGCGACTCTTTGATTAATGTTAAATTCTCTCAAGATCCAGCTTCGACTCACTGATTTTTGGCGCGGGCATTCGCTTATCTTGTCGGGTGATAGCAGGGTAGGTTATTCCCTAGACTCAATCACCAATCAGCACGTCATTCCGGAGAATTCCCGATCCAATGCGTGTGTGCCGGTTATTCTGCGAATGCTCGCAGCCTTTAGTTCCCACGGCCAGGGAGGTTAATCCTTGACCCCACATCCGGCCCCAGAACCAAAATCATATTCGTGATGATTTCAAAACGCCATCGAATTGTCACTTTTTTCCAACAATAAAAAGTATATGTCTGTTTTACAAAAACACAATAAATTCAGAACTTAATTATTCCTTTCAGCAAGGCTATCCGCCGCTGCTCGGGCACGCCATAATGCTTAACCGTTAATACAAGCATAGCTACCCGGTGTTTCGGAGGTTTTAACCACCACAATGGGGAGCTCTACGGCTTCTGGAGGCGGTCACGCCACAGAGGCACACCCGTATTTATATCATATTGTTTTGACATACGTCCATCGGTGACAACCTGGATTCTTTTCTTATTAAAAAGGATTTAATTATGTCAAGTTTTCGTCCAGTTATACCGTATGATAGGATTTTCTTGAAAAGACCATCGTGCCAACCCCTGTCAACAGCTTTAGATATATCTACGGCTACCGCTTCATCTTCCGCTACTTAGTCCAGGGTATGGTATATACGTTCAGAGATTACAGTTAGGATATCAGCAGTAAAAAGGGCTTGCTTAAATCTATACTTTTGGTCGGACAGAAGTTTAGTTTGAGCAATCGCTCTTAAGCTTTGGGTTGCAAGTTTAAGGTGATTTCTACTATTATTACAGCGTGATCAGTATTCCAGATTTGATTCTCTAGTCAAGGGGAGAGTGTTTCGAATATCGACTCTGAATATGTCTGAATCCTTACGGTAAGATGGGAGATAACCATGCATGTTAAAGTGGTTAGAGAGGATGGAGGAGCATAGGTTTGTTTCATTTAGCGCCAAGATATCCAGGTAGTTTGTTAAGAGAAATGATTGAACATAATCAAAATTAGTTCTAAACCCGCGGATATTCGTGAATGCAAGTCTCAAGGGAGAGGGCGAATTGGTTTTATTTGAGTTTGTGCCTGTTTTAATTTTAATTTTCGATTGAACTGTCATTGTATTTTATTTAAAGGTTTCAGTTTTAAATTGAGAGGTGATAGACAAAGTGGTTGTGTAGAATACCATTTATGCAACACGACTATATTTAACGCGATATTATACAAACTGGTGTTGGGGCAGCCGCTTTAAGCGCTACCAAATAGTTAGGGCTACTATACTGTCAGTCAGAATACAGCAGCCAGACAAACTGTCAAACCGGTAGCCTCAACCTGTCAAACAAAACTCAAGCCATTCTAACTGCATTGGTATATATGGCACTCAACCCCCCCCCCAATAATCAGTTTTAGCGGGTGGAGATGTGACGAGAGTGGGCAATAGCGTTCATTACCCTAGTCAGGAAACCAGGCCAAACATTGAGAGTCTGTCGAATCCCTGTAATCGTACCTCTGCGCCTGGTTAATAGGCAAAAAGGAGTATGAAAGTCGGACGATAGGCAAAGCCTATCTAGGCAGAGCCTATATACTTCTTAAGCAGTTTAGGTTTGCAAACCGGTAATTAGTCATAATCTCTAGAAAGGTCGTCGACCAGGACTTAAGAGGCCTTCCTCCCCTTTTAGTGCCAAGACGTACGAGGTTAGTAGCACAGGTTTAGCTTCGGAGTTTTCCTTCTCTTAGACGGATGACATAAGAAGATCTACGAATCCATCAGTACTGAGAGGGTTAGTCCTACGCCTGGATCCTAAACCAAGTATTTCTGCAACCCCGTATGGGTAGTTATTGATTAGTAGAGTTAGTACTTAAGATTATCTATCTATTGAAAAGTTACGCTCAAAGTAATTGAAAAGGATTTTTACTATGCTTTCTATTTAATTGTTAATTGAAGAGGGGTGGGCAAAAAGCATGCGATGGGAACATCTATTAGCAGTTGGTTGAATTAAGGGCAGAGTAATTATAGGGTTAAAATATTGTTCATGTATTAGTGTAAGAATAGGGTAAAATTTTAAGGTACGTTTCAACATGATATTAGGAATTAAGATACAATTAGATGTGCAATCTCTAAATATTTGAATCGACACGGGGAAAATCATGTATCTATTCAATATAGATTTAGGTAGCGATATAACTATGATTAAAACTACATTTCAGTACACGTATAACTGGAAGTAAGGTATAAGCTATCGAAGAATCAGTATAAGTAATTTGATATAAAAAGCAATATGTAGTGCAATTCGAGTAGCGTTTTATTTCTGTCGGGTCTTTCCGTTTTGCTTTTCAAAAGTCCTGATTTGATTGAATCGTTCAGATTTGTTATCTGTATTGCTTTGACCTTCTCTCTTTTGCTGCTATCTTTTTGTTTCACTTCTTCCTGTTTCTTGTTTAGCCTAATCACATATCTACATTTCCACCCTCTCTTGTTTGCTTTCATCGCTTGGACTTTTTAAATTTGTCCATCTCGATTCCCATCTGGTTTTTGTCAGTGCATTTTCTTTCCTTGGCATTTTCTACTATAAACTTCGTACTTACTGCCTTGGCACCTGCGTAAATTAAATTGTTTAAGTCTGTAATTCTATTTGTTGGGACGTATGGGAGGAACCTGTTTATTATTATTATTATTATTATTATTATTATTATTATTATTATTATTATTGCCTCACAAGGAGGTTTCACACATTATCAAAGATCTCTCCTTGAAAACAGCCTGTGGTGTTCGCGGAAAGCTGAGTGACAACAAGTCTCCCCAGATTTTCAGTACTCTCCAACTCTTTCGATAACATTTACAAATAAATTTACGTTATCGCAACAGCTGCTTACCATTGATTTCTCGCTGTTAGCAGCTATTGGTCTCAATTGAAATTTGAGTAGCAATAAGCCTTCTGAAGTTCCCAGTTCTCTTTGCACTTATCCAGCGGAGGTCTGGTCAGCGCTTTCTCCTCGATCTTTCCATCCTCTAACTCTTCATGACTATTTGGCGTCCCTTTTTTTGGGGGAGGGGGAGGTAATTGGAGCATTTATAGATATACAGCTTTAAATTCGTATCATTATCATTATTATAACTATATAATGCATCTACATCTAGTTTTATGCCTTATGTTTAGTATAAACTTCAATAGTGCTCAATACGTGAGTAGAGCAAGATAGTAAGTTTATGAAAAATATATATGATAATTTAGCAGCACTCAATTCTCCGCATTTTCACGAAGAATCTGCATGAGGATGAAAGTAAAAGAACATTGTGTAGCTTAATTGCTATATATATATATATATATATATATATATATATATATATATATATATATAACGTGTACTTAAAACTGGTGTCGCTAAGAAGCGGTGCAGTTCTCTATTTTTATTACCAGCTGAACGAATTTATTTCGTTTATCTTTCCATCTTTATCTGTTCCTAAAAGAAAAACAAAATGGCTTCTTTCTACACATTTGACTGCGCTAATTCAATTTATATTTTCTTTTCCGTTTGATTTTTGTTTTCAGTTTTCGTCAGCTTTTTCTTATATTTGTGTACGTATTTAAATACTTAACGTCGTAGATAGTTTTCTCCATATACAATTTTGCCAAACATGTCTGCAGCTCAGTATATTCCGTGGACCTTGTTCCAATATTATGTTATGCGTAGAAAAATTATACTCCAAGTTTTCGTCAAAACAAACAACTATAAATGGATACATGTCCTCCCAAAATATCACCCATGCAATCCCAATCTTTCTCTCTTTCTCTCTCTCACTCTCTCTTTCTCTCTCTCTCTCTCTCTCTCTCTCTCTCTCTCTCTCTATATATATATATATATATATATATATATATATATATATATATATATATATAAGCATTTTTTCTCTAAGGCGTATTTCATCTCTATCTTTTTTCTCTCTCTATATAAATAAAATGAACTCATTTTTTCCCGTGGGATTTTGACCTTAATAGGATTAAAAATCAAGATATTTCATGCAAATATATTATGCACAAACGGCAGAACAATATCTGAGGTTTGTTATAGGCTTATTAGTTCTCAAATTCCTCGATAATCTTAGATTTCTATACTTTTTCTGCTGAGAAGTCACGGCCAAAATCGGTTAAGATCAATGGAAGTGGTAAAATATTTTCTCTCTTAAAAATTCCTCCTCCCCCTGCCACCACTTAACACCGTTTGGAGATCGTTCACAAGGAACAGTTGAGAAGAGAACACCGGTTTGGCTTCGTAGTTCTTTCATGTGAACTGATTTAAAATCACTAAACTAAGCTGCAGTGCTCTGTGGCGTAGTGGTTAGCGTGCTGGACAATTCACATTATATTTTCACGTTCGCGCCGACCTACCATAGTGGTTTCTATTGTTTTTTTTCCCCCTAAACAACTGGAATGGACTTTTCTTGGTGGCCGAACTGTTAACGTTGCAGATGTTTTTTTTTTTTTTTTTCACACTTTATTTTCCTACTTTTACTCATGACTCCGGGTTTGATCCTTTCTACTTACCTACCATAACATTTTTTAAAACTCCCCCCCCGTCCCGGAAACAAACACTCGGGCAACGCCGGGTACCCCCGCTAGTTAGAAAATAAAATAGATGGCTGATATAATTCCCATATTTATCGTAATTCCGAGTACTTTCCAAGCTTCAGGGTTCATCGTCAGCGATAGATTAATCTAACTGGTTTTGAACAATTTATATAATTTTGTTAACGTGTATTTTTCCATTGGTTAATTATTTTAATAACTTTACAAGTATTTCACGATGTTATTACTATTGATGAAGTTTATTTTATTAATAGTAAGTATTTTAGTTTTTGTTCGTGATGCTTGTAGTATTTCAAGTTTTCGTCTATTGTTGGTCTGTTCAAGTATAGATGCGTTGTCAACTAAAATCTTCCTAAATATGGATAGGTGACAGGAATGTTGATTAGTCAGGTAGTTAAATATATCCTGGCAGAAGTGAAAACTCTTAATCGGCAGTTGGAAAGGATAAAAATAAAATAGGCAAAAAACATCTCTATTTTATGTTACGACCCGGAATGTCTAGGGGTAAAAGTCGTAACACAAAATATAAAAAAAATTATTTAAAAGAAATTAGTTTTCCCGGGTTTCTAGATACGGGAGGGATATATCCATTTTCTCGAAAGACATTTATAAACACAAGACAGGAAAAACACATCCAAGTAACAATACCGAGGCCAATGGAAAAATTAACACAATTTTATTTACATATATAAAATATATTGTCACGAAAGTAAAAGAGAATGTGTAACTGGATGAACAAACAAACTTGAAATAGATCCGAGAGAGAATTTCCGCGCAAAAGAAATAAACAGTTCACACCCTGTCGTCTGCTTTAAGCTCCAAAATGGAAGGATATCCTTTTGTGTTTTTGTTTTTGTAGTTGTTTTCATATATGAGAGAGAGATATAGAGAGAAAAATAAACAATGGACTCACTCAGCGCCGGGTTTTAAATATTTCTGTCGCATTCCTTTCTTTTGAAACAATTTCATTCCTTCGTCCATTGGATATATCGTCCTTCCTCATTATCGCCTTTTTTCGTTTTCTCTGTCGTCAAAATATATCGTTCATTTCTCCGCCGTCGTCAGCACCAAAAACGCCGTCACCATCGCCAACAATGTCGCTTCCCTGACCCTCCTCCTCGGCTGCTATATCGTAACTGTCTCGCCACCCTGCGCCGCTCCTTTCCCTCTCTCTAATGGTATACCTTTCTCTCTCTCTCTTTGGCGCCCCCTCTCTCACTGTATGTACCTGCATCTCTCTCGCGTCACTCGCTCAATAATACGCGAGGCGGATGCCTGCAGCTTTCTCTCTATCTAGTTTCATATCTTCTCTCTCCCTCTCTCTCTTTCTTTACAGTTTATAGGCGTCCCCTCGCTGTATTTTCGTATGTTCTCTCTCTCTTTTTCTTTTTCCGGATGTTTACAAATTCACTGAGAGCAGACGACAATATAAAGCGCGATAAAACAGAATTTTCTCTCTCGACTTTTTTTTTATAATATTAAAAGTAATTATTGTCTCAAATTATATATTTTTTTCACATATTTGTAACAATATGTACATACATATATATACTTAACTTAATCCTCCCGCGAAAGAGCAAAACTCAAAATGTTTTAAATAATAATAATAATAATAATAATAATAATAATAATAATAATAATAATAATAACAAAGACTTTCGCTGGCGAGGACTACTATTGACCGTAACCAGTTATACAGTCCTTTTGAAATTTTCACCTCTATTTTTCTCGTTATGTACGGAATATTTGTTAATAAAACCTATATGAAATATGTTCCTTATTAAATTTGAAAGATTTTCTATTCTGAAAGAAGTTTTAAAAAAAATAATCTAAAATGTTATTTTAAAGTTTTTGTTAAAAATTCAAATTTTCTCATTATTCAGACCTGTATTACAAAGAGGGAGTTGCAATGAATCAGGGTGTGAGGAGAAATATAAACTGATGCAGAGAAAATATTCAGACCTATAATAATACAAAGAGGGAGTTGCAAAAATGAGTTGTGGTGTGAGGAGAAATACAAACTGAAATAGAGAGAAGGAGAGTTTTAAAATAAAAATATTATTTGTTTACGTCCAAAATTTTCAAAAAACTTCAATATCGTTTAAAAAATCAACAATATATAAACGATAAAAACAAAACAGTAAATCGTCTATGGCATCATAGCGTAATGGATAAGAATATAATATAAAGCTGAACGTCTGTGTGTGTGTGTCTGGTCACGAATAGGCTCGTATATGGTGGACTATTATAGAAAATTGGTCACATATAATGATAGAAGATGTATCGAGACACAGGAATGGGTATGCTTGATCTAGCATAATGATGATTCATTAAAATTGTGGAGTCTGCGTACGGGCCTGGTCCACAAAGTATGGACATAAAAAATTTAAAAATTAAAAAGAAAGACGTTTACAAGTGTTTGTGATATAGATGTACATAATAATACTTTGATAAGTATGTTTTAACTTAAATAGGGATGGCATAATAAAATTATGGGGGTCTGCACTCGCGCCTGGCCTCCATAGAATGGAAATAGGCACAAACTTTAATAAAGACTTTTCATATCTATCTGCGTAAGTATACTTTGATAATTATGTTTCAGTTTGAAAAAATATGGTATAATAAAATGATGGGGTGTTCGTTCATGCCTGACCTCCATAGAATGGAAATATGTCACAAAGTTTAACAAGTTTTTTATTTTTAATATAGATCCACAGAATATTGTGATAAGTGTTTCAGTGTGAAGAGGTATGGTATAATAAATTATGGGGTTTATCTATTTTATTTTTACTTTCATCATATTTTGCTTTGGTTTTGATACCCCCAAATTCGAAGCTATCGCTTTACAACCCTTCCTTTTCATAACCTATCATACTTTCATAAATCAGAGTCCATTTTCTGTAAGCTGTTTTTGAACCCAGTCAACAACGGGTACTTTTGCTAGTATATATATATATATATATATATATATATATATATATATATATATATGAAATAGAATGAATTTTTTAATTAGTTTTATAGATTTATTGATTCCTTTCTTTAAATTTTATTATCGGGATTATTCTTTGTGGTGTAAGTTAGTTTAGCTGTATCTAAATTTAATTTCTGTTTATTTACTATCAGCTTACTAATTTTAGCTTTTTTGTAGAAGCTATTATGTTGTTTAATGAATAGTGACTCAAGAAGTCTTCGCCGAGATTTATTTAAAATGAATTTGATAAGTTTAGCTTGTTTAAAGTTAAAAGAATGATCATGCTTTAATGAATAAGAAAATAATGCATTCATTTTTTATATCTCTTAAAGCATTTTCTTTAGTCAACGTTGAGATTCCCCAACGTATATCTGATGACAATTATGGCATGGAATATACTTGTTTATTGTTATATAAACATGCTCACATCCCGCTGCTACAAACAGCCACTTGTTTCAATCAAACAACAGATATCATCAGGCAGCGACTTGACTATTCAAATGTTCAATGAATAAACTTATTCATTGAACATTTGAATAGTCAAGTCGCTGCCTGATGATATCTGTTGTTTGATTGAAACAAGTGGCTGTGTAGCAGCGGGATCTGAGCATGTTTATATAACAATAAACAAGTATTGTCAGCTCTTTTTATTGAGCACTATCTAACAACCTCGTTGAATTCACTAGTCCATTACTTTTGAATATAAAAAACCCCGAGTATGTATATATATATATATATATATATATATATATATATATATATATATATATATATATATATATATATATATATATATATAGAGAGAGAGAGAGAGAGAGAGAGAGAGAAACAGACAGACAAACAGACAGACAGACAGATATGCATTAGATATGAATTTGTGTCGAAAATGTTTTATTGTTTGAATCCCGAGTTTGTTTAGAGTGTTGCAAGTTATTGTATTAGTGGCATGGGTAGATAAAAAAGATATCTGTTTATAAGAAAAGTGATGTTTGCTTATTGTTTCTGGTAAATGTATGAATATTTTTTTCATATCATTTAAAAATGTGGAGCATTGCAATGTTTTCAAAGATTTTGTGATGTATTTCAAATCTTCGTCCAAATAATCTGAACTAGAAATTTTGAATGCATGTAGGAAGAAACGGATTATAATGCCTGTTTTTATTTCGTTATTACAGTGTAAATAGAAATATACAGGATGACCCCAAAAATGGGCCCCGTGTACACTTTATGTGCTATCTCAGTTATTTATTCACCGATTGCCCTTATTTTACAGGACATGGCAGAATCAACGACCATGAGTACACCAAGTAGGAGCTGGGACAAAGAATACACCGTGTTAAATTTTACTACAAGACAGGCTCGTTTAAGAAAACCCAGAACAGTGTCATGCGTCAGTTCGAATGTGAAAAGGCTCCATCAAAAAGCAGAATTCAGAAATGGGTGGACCACTTCGAGAAGTAGGGGACCGTGGAGAACCTCAACGCTGCCAGAGAGAACCGTCCAAGCCACTCGGGACGTCTCAAGAAGCGAACAGCCGAGCTGGTCGAAAGAGTGAGAGAGTCTCTCCAGAAGAGTTCGAAACGCTCTGTGCGCAAGCGAAGTCAGTCTCTCGGTATGTCCCGTGAGACTTGCAGGAGAGTGCTGATGAATGATATCAAGGCTTACCCATACAGAATACAGACGCTGCAGACCCTTACAGCCTCAGACAAGAAGCAAAGGAGGGCTATGGTAGTCAAGATGCTCGAGAAGATCAAGGAGACACCAAGTTTCCTTAACCTCCTTTGAACCTCAGATGAAGCCCACTTAAATTTTAATGGAAAGGCGAACTCCAAGGCAAATGTTTTCTGGGGGTCCTCCAGACCCAATGAAGTAGCCACCAAGGTCCTGCACTCTCCTTAGTGCACGGTGTGAGCTGCAATCTCGGCCAGACGCATCATCGGACCAATCTTCATCGAAGAATCTGGCGCAACAGTGACAGTCACCAGTCACCAAAGTATGTGAAGGTCCTCAAAACCTTCAAGGGTGAGCTCCAAACCATCTACCCGTCGCTCATGAGCAAGTTCTGGTTCCAGCAGGACGGAGCAATTTCTCACACCTCAAACCTGTCCCGAGATTGGCTGAAAGAGAACTTTGGAGGCCGAGTCATCAGTCTCAAGACTGATTTTGAGTGGGCACCCCATAGCCCGGACCTAAGTCCCCCTTAAGGACAGAGTCTACGCAGGGAAACCCAGAACAATCACGGAACTCAAGGAAGCCATCATGGAGATGAGAGCCATGACCAATTCGGTCTGTAAGAACGTCATGGACAACTTCGTGCTGCGCCTCAAGAAATGCACGGAGCTAAATGGAGGCCATCTAGAACATATGCTATAGAACGGAGAAAAAAGGCCAAAGACCCTAGTGTTTTGATGTGATGTTCTGAATATAATAAACTAGTTATGACTAAAGTTTCATTTGATTCGGACAAAACACTAAAAAACGGGACCTAATTAGAGTTTGGGCCCGTTTTTTTGTACTCATTTTTTTAATGTAGTTTTGCGTGACCTTGAATGATAGATTATTGTTAGATTTTATTATAAGTATGCATAGAAATTGTATTGAGTAATTGTTCTATGCTCCATTGATAAATTCTATGGACGGTCCGACTGTGTCTTATTTGTTTGTAATATTGTCTACGCGTTTTCAGGAAGAAAAAATTAAATGTCGTCAATACATATAAAGTAATCTGTATTTGAAGGTAATCTAAATTTGAAATGGAAAGATTCTAGGAATTCTAATAATAGACAGACTAGCACTCCATTAATAGGACCCAAATTTTGTTCGTAGAAAGTATTAAGTTGGTGCAAAAATAATGTCATTTTTTGTACGTAGATATATTTTATAAAATACGATATTATTTTTGCACCAACCTAATATTATTGAATTAAAAATAAATCATGTCAGTGATAAGTTTGATAATTTGATTTTCTATGTGCATGTCGAGTAAATTCAAACCTTATGTGGACATTACTGTACAATGATATTACATCTAAGCTGTGAATAGTTTTGTTTTATTTTTTAAATTTTATTAAGTAAATCTCCAGAGTTTTGTACGTGCGAAGTGCTGATAGTGCCCATTAGTGGGGTTAGAATATTGCATATGATTCGTGTCATGCAGTATATAATGGATTGCATCGGGATGTCCGATTTGTGAGTTTTGGGGAGGGTATATTGGAATATTGAGCTGTCCACGTTTTATCATTTAATAAAATTTAAAAGTTTCAGTACTCTTGTTTTTCGGTAGTATTGAATCGTTGGATTGAGTGACTGTGTTTGAAAACATTTCTTGCTTAAATTCCTTTTTAAAATCTGTTGTCATGTTTGTAATTATTCCAAAAATATCATATAATATTATTTTATATTATTCTATATATTTTTTTATTTTGTAACTGCAATTGTTATATAACTTTCTTATTTATACTATTAGTTACATCGGCAGCACAGTCAGACCATTGTACAAATGCTTATAACAACACAGCAACCAAGACGTCTTCATTTTATAAACACCTATCTCACAACCAGAAACTCATAACAGACGTACAAATAAAAATACTAGCCACATAAAGAGATATAGGTAATTTAAGTATTAAAAATCACTCTCAATTAAGAAATTAAACCCTCTAAATTAAAAGAGCGGAGGTCAATTTCGGATATCTATATAACCACATGAAAATAAACCGCACTATAAAAAGGCATAAACTACTTAAAAATAACAAAATATTTATCATACACTACTAATATTTGATGCTCATGTATGCTGCAATATCAGCGGACACACGAAATTTCATTTTACAATCATGCTATACTAACCACTAACACGTAGTTCTAAGACCATTCAATATAGATAATTAATATGTAATAAACTGATATGTATTTAATAAATAGATAACTACACACCAAAATAAACCCATTATATAATTTACTCTTACGTATTTGACACATTAAATAAGCGATGGTATATATAAATAAATAAACAAATAAGAAAGTTTTATCACAATTACAGATACAAAATAAAAGAACTATATGGAATACTAAACGAAATAGCCTCCAAAATAGTTATCTCCCTTAGATTCTATTATAAAACAACATGAAATGATAAAATGATTACGCATATGCGCATAATATTAAACAATTATAAATGAACAATTATGAGTGGTACACGTAATAATAATAATAATAATAATAATAACAATAATAATAATAACAATAATAATAATAATAATAATAATAATAATAATAATATTTTCATTAATGCAGACTTCATATTTATTATCATATTATATTGGACCCAATATTTAGTAATCATTTACAAAATCCAAAAAAAGAAAAAAAATCAAACGTTTACCTTACGATTTACTTTTTTCTTTGACGTTAATGCCTGATCTATGAAGAAATTTTGCTGCAAGGCTAAACATTATAACATGAACCATTGCGCTATTACGTTAAGCATGCATATTCATGCGTAGTTCGACCTTTATCCAATACATTCCTTTGTATTAATTTTCTCAATTTTGCACCGATTTTCCCCGGCTTGCATATGGGTTCGATTACCCTATATATTAAGTTTCATGTCTGTAGACCAAACACTGACAGAAGAATTTGTTAGGCAAATTAAATATATATATATATATATATATATATATATATATATATATATATACACGCATACATAAATATATACATAGAAAGGAGTTTGTATTTACTATAACCTTTTTACGCAAATATTATCAAGTATAAATCATGTAGAATATCTGCATGAATATAATCACGCGTATTAGTTAAGTAAAGATGATCAACCCAAAAGAAAAGCGGAAGAACTGATAGGGATTATTTAAAATGAATGTTTAGAAAAATATGCAAATTAGCTAGATCTTTTGCAGATGAATGCAATTCCACGATCCTTATATAACAAATGTGTATATATTTTTTTCAAATAAATTGAAAAAAAGGCTTGACTTTTTTCTTTCTTAGCCTTCGGGCCAAGATAATAAAAAAAATGTATATACACACACATGTACATAATTTTTACAAAAATATTGGGGAATTCAATTATTAAGTAGGTTTAATTCCACGGAATGAATGCGATATTGTGGTAAATGGTGCCAGTCAAGAGTAATTATACTAGTTGTATAGACAATAAAAAGATCCTGCACTCTCTTCCCCCAATTTCTTTATAAGGCATCATGCCTATGTTTCTTATTTGTGATTTTTTCTTTTTATTGTTTTTCAACATCAAATTATAATTTTTTACTAGCATTAAACTATATATACAAGATCAAAGTGTAGTATCTGGTCTTAAGTTAATTTTTCCTTGGTCAATGGAAGGGAAACCCTCTAGTGGGTGTTGCTATATTTTTGATTCATAATGGGGTATGATCCCACACAGTCAGGCGATTCTATTTACAAACCATGCTGCTAGGAACTGACGAATCGAATTAATTCACGTTCTGCTACCAACCACTCAGAAACCAGAATTGCTCCATAAATATCAAACCTTTTCTGTAGCAATTTCGTATGTTTTTTAAAATTATTTTTGCTCCCAACAAAAGTACCCGAGTTTGTCCTTCTTTTAGGGAGCTGATTTTCCTCCACATTAAAAACTACCCTGTATCACATTTTGCTTTCGTGGGGAAGCAAATAAATACCAATAAAAAAAAGGGTTTTATATATATATATATATATATATATATATATATATATATATATATATATATGTATGTGTGTGTGTGTGTGTGTGTGTGTGTGTGTTATTTGTTTTTGTTTTTGCGATACGTCTTGAATGAATTCAATTATTTACGAAAGTGCATTTTTACCTAAATGCGAGTTGGGAATAATTTTCCCTTTAATCAATTTGGTACTCCTCACATGGGGAGCGGTATATATATATATTATTTTTAAAATATAATTATCCATTGATACGTGTTTCGTCGTCTACGACTCATCAGAGTGGCTGAATCTTGCGAGATTCGAAATCGGATGTGTGTGTGCGTGTGCGTGCGTGTGTGTATTTATGAAATATAACATTGTATGAAGCACGCTGCTTATTTGTAAGCCATCAAATCTCAAACTAAGCTTAAGCATTCAACTTTAAACATGCGTGCACACAAGTACCTGCCTCGACCTACACACACGCATCTCTTTCTTTCTCTTATTAGATGTAGACGTCGCCCTTTTCGTTGTTGTTCAACATCGTGCGCACACACGCACACACGCACACACACGCAGTAAACTCTTGGCTTTTACTTTCTCTTCTCTTTTTTTAACCCTCCTCTTTACTTAAACAGTACGTTAAAGATAAAATGAAAATAAAAACCCCTTCAGGGTTATTATAGAAAATGTGTGATGATCCCTGTGACCCCTTGAAAATCATCCAGAATATTTGAGCTGATGTCGCTGTGAAGTCGAAACCAAATTAGGGTTCAGCAAACAGCATCATCGTCATCATAATCAGCAACAAAACCCACCATTACTGCAGTAACAAAGGGGAAGCAGATGAGGTTTTGTGGGTAGCAGTCGCAGTTGCTATTTACCCGATGGACCCTTTCTAAAGAAAAAAAAATGAGGCTATCACGCATGTTAACCGACTCGCACATGGCCTACGTAAATGGAATGCCGTTCCACTAAAGTTATGTTACCTGGAATGGCCACGGTTAGGCAATAAACGACTATTATCAGTGATAATAGTCGTTTATTGCCTAACCGTCAATTCGGTTCTGTTTCAAAAGTAAAACGGCCTATTTTTTTAACTAAAAAGTTGAAGAGCTACGGAAATGGGAGTGGTGCCATGAAAACGAGTGTCTTTTTGTGCTCCAGAATTTTTTTTCTACATAGTCACTAACATTCTCAATGCATTTTTGCCAGCGATGAATGATGGGTGTGCGTGGGCGTCCAGAGCGTGCTTTGTCGTTCGAAAAGTAAAGCCTCCTTTTTTTATTTTATTCAATCTTTACCCCAAACAAGGCAAGTAGGTGGCTACTATCGGGGACATAATTTGCGGGGGCATTATGAAGGGAGATGAGTAGAAAGCTGTTTGTTCACATTACATTTGAACTTTTGCATATCAGTACAGTTGGAAAAGCAGCATCCCGGGAGGGAGTTCCAAAGATCTGCAGTTCTGGGGAAGAAACTATTGGAGTAAAAGGCTTTTTTACACCTAGGGATCTCTACTGTAAAGGGGTGGGACTTAGTCGCTTGTCGGGTTTGTCGGGGGTAGTCACGTCGAGGAGGTACAAGTGCTTGCCGTTCGTCAGAGCAGCCACCATTAAAGTATTTGTAAAACAGGCAAAGGGATGCAACATTTCGTCGATAGGACAGAGGCTGAAGCTTAGATGACAGTTCAGGATATATCAGGTTGGCGACTTTTTTGAACCCTGTCCTATTTTAACTCACAAGTTGAAGAGTTACAAAGACGGAATTAGTACTATTCAAACGAGCGATTTTTGTGCTCCAGAATTTTCTTATACTTGGCCACCATCATTCTCAATGCACTTTCGTCAGGAATCCAATGACGGGTCTCTGCTTCTGACGCACGTCAATGACAAGTATTACCTTGTTAGGATCTCACGCCGTTAATATCTATAACAGAGATAAAAATTTCAGGTCATGAACACCTAAGTCCAGTCATCATAACAATTTTCAACTCCTCTGATCCATTTGGGCGGAATGTAAAAAGGAGGCTTTAATTTGGAACGCCCCTCGTGTCTACTTCCTGTAATGGCTGAGCGTGTCGGATTATTTTACCTAATTACTACTTACGGTGACATAAATTACTTGAAACCTCTCCTTAATAGTAAACATTGATTTTTAACGCAAATAGATCACACATAAGCGGGTGAAACAAAATAACCTTGCTTTTAAAAATTGTCCCTAATACCTAAAACTTTAAACTTCTAATGGAAGTTTCCACATTAAAAAAAAAAATTAATTATAACCTTACATAGAAAATTTCGATTTTAACCTTACTTTTACACATTTCACATCTAGATATTGGATGATCATAGCTATTGAACTATTTTTTAAAAATACATTTAGGAAATTAGTCAAAAACAGTTGGTTTTGTTTTTGTATTTTGTATCCTAATGTTGGGAGTGACGGTAGCTGAGTGGTTAATGGCATGGACTGAAAAACTGGGTATGATAAGATCGAATCTAGTTCCATCCACACACACACACACACACACAAAACACACCTGAATTTTTGTCTAACCTAGGGAGGCGATATATAAACACTCAATCATGTCCTATTTGCGTTGAATTAATTTTATATTTATTTAGTTCTCTCCTACCTACAGAACTGTGACGATTGGGATGATTCTGTATAAAGATTCTTCATTTTTCTTAATGAATCCATAGTTATAAAGATTTATTACATAGTTCTGTATAAAGATTCTTCATTTTTCTTAATGAATCCATAGTTATAAAGATTTATTACATGATTCTGTATAAAGATTCTTCATTTTTCTTAATGAATCCATAGTTATAAAGTTATCCAGACGAGGAGCTGTCTAACTCTGCAAAAGATGCCTGTGCAGCCCCATCAACATTCCCGACAGGGTGCCTCAGGTGATTATCAATAAACTAACTCCTTCTCAAAGAGAAGGCAAACCCTGGGAGGGCACAGGACTAGCCTTACACTGTAATCAACAGAGACCACTGATCACTAGGTCATTACAGGAGCAGTCTAATCTCTGTTGATTTTGGGAGCCGATGATAAAAATACCGTCCGCGGTAATCCTTTTGATTTTGAACAGGAAATGAAATATACAAGTGGAGAGAAGGGACTGTATACTTAGTTTCTGCATTTCCGGCTCCTACTTGCTTCCACTCTGCATATGTCCTTAGTTATTGCTCAAAATCAAAATGGCTACCACATTTTATTTTTATCCAGTCACTATTTACGGTAAATAAAATTGCTTTAAACTTCTTTTAGATATTAAATATTAATTTTAAAACCCACTCTTTATCTGTGCCTAAATCAAAACGTAGATTCCATCAACAAGGCTTCTTTCTTAGAACTGCACGCCTGTAGAACTCTCTTCCGTTTGCCTGTTTCCCACCTGACTACAATTTGGATGCCTTCAAGTCTAAATAAATTCCTAATGAACCGCCCAGTAAGTAACACACTTTATTAAATCTCCAATACTAACGATTACTACGATACTATCCCATTGATTACTGTACACGCAATAACCCTTATCCCCGAGTGGCTTCCGGCCCTTGATAAGCGATTACTACTATGTAAAATTTTTTAAAAGCAAACAGACTACAAATGAGTAGGTTAAGCAAAATAAATTATTTGATCTATTATCTTAACGATTTTTCTTTAAAATAATTTTTGATTATAGTACTAATGATTTCTATTTGTTTTTGTAAAAAAAAAATAAAAATGAAAATATTGTTAATTATGTACGTACAGATGACCGAAAAATAGCGTATTTCAAAAAATCACGTAAATTGATCAAGTAATTTTATTTTTAAGTAAAAAAAAAAAAAAAAAAAAAAAAAATCAAACCGGGAAGTAACTGTATCGCTAACACATGTTGAAAACAGTCTTAAAAAAGCAAGGGAGATAATTCAACATAATACAGATTGATGAGATTTTTGTTGTAATGCCTCTGGATATTCATTAATCTCTTAAAATATTTTATTTATAAAAACAAAACTACTTAATCTACGTGATTTTTAAATGTGAACTTTTCTTTCTGTCACAGGTACGTACATCATACACAGTTTAAGTTGTCTTTGTCCTTTAAATAAAGGGAAAATTCTAATTAAGTAGTCATTAAAGTAATAAAAATTGCCTGTTTTCCTCACTTTTTCCCCCGTAGAAACGTATCTTATTTTTATTTCCATCTCAAAATAAGCAAAAGAAAACGTGTGTGTTTTTTCTAAATAATAATCAATTGTTACAAAAAAAAAAAAAAAAAAAGATATTGACAGAACATCTAAAAATTAGTTGAGATAAGTTATCTGCCTTTCTTTGTTAGCCTAAAATAAAAAAAAATATGCCAGGAGTACGTTTAGTAATGTGTGGCGTAGTAGACGTTTGATCGTGTTAATTTGGATGACGATGACGCCTTTAAGTATTGCTAAAACACATCAACAATTAACATAAATAAACAGATGTAAAATATATGTTTTAACGAAGAAAGAAAACGGACAATATATAATTTTACACATACACAAACACACACACATACACACACGCACACACACATACACACACGCACACACACATATGCGTGCATGCATATTAAATGGAGATGAATGTAATATTGAGAGAACAGTGCTAACTAAAATATAATCAAAGTTTTACATATAAAATAAAAATGAGGGAAACGAAATTTTTATAACAAAATATTTTTTATACTTGTAGATGCTGACTTTGGAGCTTAGTCTTATTTCCTTACAAATACAAACATAAGCAATGTTCTAAATGCTGGAATATGTATATATATATATATATATATATATATATATATATATATATATATATTTAAAGGAGATTAGAACAATAGTCTAAAGAGCAGAGTGTATTTTAATGTAATAGCAAAATTACTAATTTAATCAAAATACAGGGAAAGAAAAAGTGCTCGTTGTAATTTAGATATATAATAAGCTCGATAGGTAAATATCCTAGAGCTAATTTAATATTCAGTAATGTGATTGATAATTTAAAATTAAAATTAGAATTAAATTAAAAATCCGTTTCACAAGAAGGAACAACAAAAAATCAATAATTTGTACGATCATTTCATCAGCAAAGTATTGGGAAGGGTAGCGTAAATAATCCATTAGCGTTCTTTTTGAAAATTTATCATTTCATAAGTTGAAAAGCTACAATAAACATCCATATGAATGCCTTAACCTTAATTGCTGATTTCAAAAGGCGAATAATTAAAAGTTAAATAATTATATATATATATTTATATATATATATATATATATATATATATATATATATATATGTATGTATGTGTGTGTATGTATATATATGTGTATATATATATGTGTATATATATATGTGTGTGTGTGTGTCTATGAATTTTATTAGAAATATATTATTATAATATTATATTTAAACCAAATTCAGATTTATAATTTTATTCTATTTTATTTCTATCTTTCACCCATATTAATTTTCTTATCAAGTAAATGCATAGCTTTATTTTAATTTTTTTTCCAGATACATCTGCCTTACTTTTGATGCTAGGTTTATTTATGGTGTCTTTTACATATATTAAAAACCCTTCCCAATACTTTGCTGATGAGGAAACTTTGTTTGTTAAAAATACTATATGTAAAAATTATTGTCCGTGGCTTAATGTCTATCACAATAAAAATCACAATAAAAATCATCGTACAAATTATTGATTTTGTTGTTGTTCCTTCTTGTGAAACAGATTTTTAATTTAATTCTAATTTGAATTTTAAATTATCAATCACATTACTGAATATATATATATATATATATATATATATATATATATATATATATATACCTAGATTTTGTTGTTGATTTTTTAAACGCTATTAAGGTTAGCGTCTCCACCTTTACAGAAAATCTTCAAAGGAAGAAAATAAAAAAATAAATAAAAATTTAACAAATTCAAATGTTGATCAAAGTCGAACTTCCTTATTCAATCAGATTTTTCCTATTATCGATTTCCTATACTCACTACATGGAACCTTTCTTACAACATTCCCAGATATATTTTTGTGAAAGTAAATAAAATTTGGTCCAGCAATCTAGATATAAATATGCGTAATGAACCCACACATACACACAGCGTCTTGAATTGGAATCCATGTTTAGTTTCAGAACAGTTTCCAATGGTTATTCTATACAAGTCCTGGACGTGACTTCAGTAGACAGTTCTTGAGTTGGAAGCCATGTTTAGTTTCAGAACAGTTTCCGATGGTTATTCTATACAAGTCCTGGACGTGACTGGTTCTCAGTAGACAGTTCTTGGGTTGGAAGCCATGTTTAGTTTCAGAACAGTTTCCGGTGGTTATTCTATACAAGTCCTGGACGTGACTGGTTCTCAGTAGACAGTTCTTGGGTTGGAAGCCATGTTTAGTTTCAGAACAGTTTCCGGTGGTTATTCTATACAAGTCCTGGACGTGACTGGTTCTCAGTAGACAGTTCTTGGGTTGGAAGCCATGTTTAGTTTCAGAACAGTTTCCGATGGTTAGTTGTTCTATACAAGTCCTGGACATGACTTATTCTCAGTAGACAGTTCTTTTGTTCAGGTTCCTGACTTTATAATTTTTGTAGCCATTTGGTTACAAAAGTTATAATTTGTAATTTATTATATGATTCCATGAAAATTGTAAAGTATCATAATTTTTACAGAAGGGCTTCCACTCTCATCAAAGACTCTGTTCAGATTTTATTATGTTATTATGGAGTTAGAGTTATCTGAATGACAATGTCTATTAAAACAATCCCCAAATTATCCCTGAACTCAAAGGACAATCACAGCCAAAAATATGGCTGAAAAATATGGAAGAATGCATCAGAGTTATTAACAATCTTATCCAAGCGAGCTTATTAAACGGCGATGAAACAAATACTTGGACATTTAAGATTGAAACTTCGTATGCAAGTCAATTAAAGTATCAAGTTTAATTATACCGATTAATATTGTGTATTCGAAGTCGCACAAGCCGATGTCAACAGATTAAAAGCTAAATTCTGAATCGTTGACCGCTATCAAAGAAACATCACTCGCTTCTACTTTGACCACTGTTTTTCTTCTATTTTCTTATTCTTCTCCTATCATTGTCATTTTTTTTTTCATGCGAATCGAACCGGAGACAGATAGTTCACTTTGCAAGTAGATAAATTATTGAAAATGTATTAAACTTTAGGGATTTCCAATAATTTTTTCACAGTATCGTATTTTTCATGAAAGTTTTTTTTTTTTTTTTTTTACACAGTGATCACCACTTATCAAGGCCCGGAAGCCACTCAGGGATAAGGGTTATTGCAAGTACATAAAGTTAGTGAGGAGATTTGCTGAAGTGTTTACTTAAGGTGGCGGTTCATTAGGAATTTGTTAACATTGGACTTGAAGACATCCAAATTGTAGTCCGGAGGGAAGCAGGCAGACGGAACAGAGTTCCACAGGCGTGCAGTTCTAAGAAAGAAGCTTTGTTCATGGAATACGCGTTTTGATTTAGGCACAGATATAGAGTGGGGGAAATTTTTCACAGTGGATTCAGCTAGACGGGTGTTTCTCGTGAAAGATTGGCGAGGGGGGACCAGAGATTGGAGTTCAGACGAGCATCTGCTATGGAAATAACGATAAAACAAGGACAGGCTCGCAACGTCTCTTCTGTGGAAGAGAGGTTGCAGGGTAGAGAAAAGGGCATCCCCCACTAAGCCACTAAGTCATTTAAATTAAAACTTTTACAAATGAGATGATCGCCGAAGTGCCTCCTCATAACATTAAACGGGGATAAAACAAAGATTATTGAACATTTATTATTGAAACTTGGTGGGTAAGTCAAGAATTGAAAGGAAGTTTTTTATAGTCGGATTGGAGAAAGAATTGTAAATGCTATTGATTATTTCATTGGTAGAGTTGTTTTTTATTTTTATTTTGTTTTTGAGGGATGGGGGTATAGTTCATAATATTGTCATTTCCGGTCAAAATGAACACGAGTATAATGGCATCTAAAAGATGACCTCAACGCTCCAAAATCTGTGTCCCTTACGACCGGATGTAGTTTAAGGTCACACGAAGGAGCTGGTACAATTCAACCATTTTTTATTTGTAATTCCTGATGTAACATTTACTAGAAGAAAACAATCTGTGTCCATCACGTCTGATATCGTCATTTTCTTTTTCTTCTTCTTCTTTTTGTAATCTTTCTAAGTAAAAGTTCAAATGAGAAGAAAATGTTTTGTTTATGAAAGGACTTCAGTGGAAACGCGCATCATAGATTCGACATAACCTTTTTTTTTACTGCTTTTGTTTAGAATTGCTGCTTGCTTTGGCAGACAAGTTTCTTCAACGCTCAATGCTGCTGATGCTATTCTCTACCAGTTCCGATGCCTCCTTAGCTACGCTGTCCTCGTCGTAGCTTGCTTTATATTTTATTTCTCTTACCGTTCTCATCCCAGACGATCTTAAATATTCACCGATTCAAGCCACTTCCGGTTTTAAAACTTGTTGAAAATTAACGGTGTTATTTAATCTGAAGATCTCGAGGAAAAATCCGTCAAGGAAACTAAGTATTTTGATTGAAGTATATTTTTCTACAGAAAGTTTTTTTTCTAAATAAATATGTTTATTTACAGAGGTCTTTTTTTAAATTCAATATATATATATATATATATATATATATATATATATATATATATATATATATATATATATATATATATATAACTACTTAATTTACTCACATAAAATTAATATACGAAAGTATAGATTTATGCGTAAACTTTAAGTATTTACTTCAAAAGTGCTCAATACGTAGGTAGAGCTAGTTAGTAATTTATAAAATATATATGGCGATTAAGCTACACTGAATATTCCGCGTTTCATCCACTCTAGGACTCCTCAGGCTTATGCGCATAAGGCGTTTCATCCACTCTAGTACTCCTCAGGCTTATGCACATAAGCCTGAGCAGTCCTAGAGTGGATGAAACGCAAAATATTCAGTGTAGCTTAATTGCCATACATATTTTATAAATTACTATATATATATATATATATATATATATATATATATATGTATATATATATATGTGTGTGTGTGTGTGTGTATGTATATATATATATACATATATATTTACAGAATTAAAAAATAAGTGTTTATTTGCAGATTTAAAAATGTATACAACGCGCGGCTCTTTACAAACAGGCTTTTCTTTCTCTAACTTTACAACATGGAAGGAAGAAGAACAGAAAAAAAAAGAAAAGGAAAGAAAACAACATACTGTGGATTGAGTTTGGTTCCAAATATATTCATGTGATACATTTCAAACAAGTAAAATATTTGTTTATTTTCCTAATATTACGTTGTGATTTGGCTTTCAAGAGAGCACTTGATGCGTATTTTATTTTATTTAAAAATAAATATGCTTATTTATAGATGTTTTTTACAAATATTTTTCTATTAAATATATATATTTACATAATATATATATATATATATATATATATATATATATATATATATATATATATATATATGGAGATTAAAAAATAAATATGCTTATTTACAGATGTTTTTTATCAAATATGTATATTTACAGAATTCAAAATGTATGTTTATTTGAAGATTAAAAATGGATATTTTTATTATGAGATAAACAAATAAATATGCTTATTTACAGATGTTTTTATTAAATATGTATATTTATTGAATTAAAAAAGGTAATATGCTTATTTACAGAAAATATGTACAGAAAGAAAATCAATACTGAAAATAAAATATTTTTAAATATAATAATTAAAATAATCTAAATAAATGGAAAAGAAAGTGAATGAATGTTTACTTAACATAGTAAAAAAAAAAAAAATTTTTTTAACATATGATTTAATTCACGTAATAAAAATGCATTTCTCCAAATGTAATAAAACTTCATAATAAATATGAAGGCAGCAAATGTTATTGCCGAAACAACAGTTTAAGTAAAGGGGTATAATATGGTGAGGTCTTCAAATTAAATAGTGCCTTTTACTTCCGACGAGTGTCAACACTGGGGGCCCTTTGGATCGGTAAACATGAAAGATCGACAAATCCCATTTTTATTCCGTAGCTGTTTGAATTTTTACTTCCTTCTCAGGAAAACACTCCACCTCAAAACTCCGCCCATAAAATGGCTAATAAAAGCCACAATCTTGCAGGTCGGTAATAATCAAGACCAACACAATTGTACAGTTAACAAAAGATTATTATGAAAAGTATGTTACGGAAGTACACGTCATGATTCTGGGGCCATAACTGCCACGAATCGCTGGTATTTACTTCCTTTTTAATGGGGAAAATTAAGACAGGGCTCCAATGTAGGACTACTCTACCTTATTAAAAATTGCATGGGCATTGCACGACAGATGCGTCTTAGACTATAAGCAATAAACTCACTCAACCTAATTAATCGCTTTAAACTAATTTTCGTTATAAAAATAAAACTATTCCATCAGCTGACGTGATTTTTGGTATAGAATATAAAGAACTTGAAGCAAAACACCTTTTCCACAATTTGTGGATTCGACATTAAATAACCCGAAAAGGGGTTGATATGCCATAAAACAAAACAGCCAAACCAAACATTTTGTGTTTTTTCTTTCTATCTATCTTTCTCTCTTTTTCTTTCTTTTTCATCATTTTTTTTTCTTTCTTTCTCTCCTACTTTAATTTTTTCTTTCTTTTTTTCCTTCCATCCATTTTTCTTGTTTCTTACATTTCTTGTCTTTCTTTGTTTCTTTCGTTTATCGATGACGTCCTTCTATCCGTCCTGTCTTTTTCATTTATTTTGTCGCTCCTTTTTTTCTTCCACCCTTTTCTGTCTTTAATTTTTCCTTTCTTTTTGACCCCTCAAAGATGGTCGAAAGTCCTTTCTTTTATCTCACTTCCTTTTGCCCTCCCGTCTAAGTTCCCATGTTTCATTTGTAAACAACGTCTCTGTATTTCTTAAACACGACTTACTTCGTCAATTCGGAACTGTAAGTTATTGACCGAAGAAAGGGGAGCTGTCCCTTTTTTATCAAGACGACCGATGGAAAGGTGGGTGGTTCACTAACGGCGGAATAAGTGAAAGCCCTCATTATTACACTGGTGAACAGATGGCTTCCAGACCAGAAGACGCCGGAAAAAGTTTGGTCGACGACGAAAAATAATAGTATAGGCCACTCCATAAACATGTATGTGTTTCTGAGAAATGAAGAGAGTTTCTTTACGCGATTACGTGTGTGAGTGCCTATTTTTGTTTTGTTTTGTTTTTTTAATCTTCTTTGCCCGAATTTCATTCGATGTTTTGCTCCACTTTTCAAACTTGGAATAGTAGACGCAAAACAGTAGTACCTTCTTCTGAGCAACTGAGCATAACCGGACTTTTAACCCTTTTATATTTCTATTTCTTTTGCTGCTGCACATGGTGGAGATAGGGGGCTAAGACCTTTTTCATCAAGGCCTGATAACTGACTCTGGTTGACTTCTGTCATGGCTTGAGTGCTACTTCCAGAGATAGGTTTACAGCATTGTTTATCTATTCTCGCTGGTGAGTATAAACAGACTGAAGGGCCCTTTTTATCCTGGGTGCCGGCCTGCCAGTATGTATTGTTGTTTTTATTCATATTTTCATGCATGAGTTTGTGTATGCAAGTGAGTATATATACATGTTTTTTTTTTACATGGGGTCACCACTTATCAAGGCCCGAAGGCCACTCAGGGATAAGGGTTATTGCGTGTACAGTAATCAATGGGATAGTATTGTAGCAATAATTAGTATTGAGGGGTTTGATAGAGTGTCTTACTTAAGGGGGCGGTTTGTCAGGAGTTTGTTTATGTTGGACTTGAAGACATCCAAGTTGTAGTCAGGTGGGAAATAGGCGAGCGGCAGAGAGTTCGACTGGCGTGCAGTTCTAAGAAAGAAGCTTTGCTCATGGAATCTACGTTTGGATTTAGGCACAGATAAAGAGTGGGGAAAATTATTGACAGTAGTTTCAGCCAGACGGGTGTTTCTCGTAAAAGATTGGCGAGGGGGGGGACGAGGGATTGGAGCTCAGACGAGCACCTGCCATGGAAATAACGATAAAACAAAGACAGGCTCGCAACGTCTCTTCTGTGGGAGAGAGGTTGCAGGGAAGAGAAAAGGGCATCCCTCACTAAACCACAAAGTCTATTTTGTACTCTGCCAAGGCAGGATAGGCTGTTTTTAGCAGCTCCTGTCCAGATGTGGCAGCAGTACTCCATCCTTGGACGTAATTGTCTTTTATACAGATAGAGAATTTCATCAGTAGTGAGATATCTTCTGGAGCGGTAGAAGGATCCCATCATTTTCCAAGCGTCCCTGGCAACAGATTTAATGTACGTGTTCCATTTCAGATCAGGAGTAAAGGTCAAACCCAGAAGCTTGTCAAAACATGGAGCCTCCCCAAGACGAGTGCCATCCATTTCAATTAATGCCAGATGGGGGTCAGAGCGTTTATGATGTAAAGATAGAAGCCTGGTTTTGGATGCATTAAAAGTGACCAGCCACCTCTTCCCCCATTGTACTCAAGATCAGAGGAGAGAGAATCGGAGAGAACTTTGTCATTTACGGTTTTGATGTGTTGCCATAGATGGTCGTGTCATCAGCATAGATGTCAACGAATGATTTAAGTATGTGTTTTGGGAGATCATTGATGTAGATCAGGAAGAGAATTGGGCCCAGGATGGACCCCTGGGGGACTCCAGCATTAATACTGTGGGCCTCTGATTTCTGCCCATCAACCACTACTCTTATGAACCTATCAGAGAGAAACGATTTAATGATTGAGAAAACGTTTCCAGTAATACCGTAGCTGGAAATCTTGTGAAGTAGGCCCTTATGCCATACCTTATCAAAGGCCTTCGATATGTCAAGAGCAATTTCCCTGGAAAGGAAACCTTTGTCAAGAGATTCACTAATCCTATGTGATATAACCGTCAGCATATCTGCTGTAGATCTTGCAGAACGGAAACCATATTGCGTGTCACTAAGAAGGTTGTTTCTGTTGAGGTGGTTGACTACTTTTTTTTTATTTAATATGGATTCCAGCAACTTACTCATGACACACAAGAGACTTATTGGTCTGTACTGAGAGAGAGATGAGTTTTCACCTGAATTCTTTAATACAGGACATACTGATGAGGTATTCCATGGTGTTGGAAATCACTTTTCCTTAAGGCAACGCTTAAAAAGTTTTCTAAGTATGGGGCCAAGTTCTAGTTGAAGCTTTTTCAGCACTATAACTGGAATGCTGTCAGGGCCAGTTGCTTTACTGGAATCAAGGTTCTTGATTAGCTTGGCGACCTCACGCACAGATATTTTTATGCTGCATAGCGTGTTGTCTGTTATGGGAGGAAATACAGTGAGTTTATGGTCATTGTTGCATAGGGTAGAATTAGGCAAAATTCTTGGCAAATAGTCTGGCCGTGTCTGATGCTGAGGAGATGACCTCAGGTCCATTGATGATAGTTGGGATAGAACGCACGCTTCTGTTCAAGATCCTGTTTGCTATTTGCCAGAACTGGTGGGAACCAAGCCGCTGCTCAGCTACTTTGGATTTAACAGACTGAGCATATAGCTCTCTTGTACGTTTTATTACTCTTTTACAGTGGTTGCTGGTAGTCCTGAAACAGCTTTAGTCTCATTACATCTATTTCGTTGGTAGCTATGGAAAAAGTGATTTCTGTGCGCGATGGCAGCAGCACATTCAGGGGAGAACCATGGCTGGCTGTTAGGTTTTTGTTGGAATTTTTTAGATGGTATGAATCAGTCTATGCCTACTAGTAACCATTCGGTCAGGTCTGATATTATAGAGAACACATCCTTTTTAAACATGGAATGCAAAGGGAAGTCAGATATGAATGTACGGAAGCTATCCCAGTCAGCCATAGAGTATCGATATACAGTACGGTGGAGAGGTACCTCTGAAGACTTATTACATTTCATTTTTATCTTAACTGATACAGCGGAGTGTTCAGAGGATCCCAGAGGAGATAGAACGGAACATGAACACAGCTCAGGGGAAGTTGTGAGGAAAAGGTCTAGAAGGCTTGCATATTGACCGGGTGTATCGGGCACACGGGTGGGTTCCTGAACAATCTGAGTGAGGTCATAGGCAATGGCAAAATCATGAGAAAATCTCCCCTCGTCATCGGTTTTATTTGAGTATTTGAATGTGTATGGGAGACAGTTGTGTGCAGTATAAGGGAAAAGAAGAAACAGGGCGATCGCCCCCAGGTATTCTCACTACTAGAACCTGGCACATCTTGAGTCGATTTTCTTCATACGAAGTCGAGGAGACGTCCTCGACAATCAGTTCGGTAGAGGCAGGTTATTTTTTGAGTGGGAGATGACCGTGCATATATCGAATGACAGATGGTTCTGTTCTGTTCTAGGACGCACACCCTCAGACACTCTATCATCTCTGTGAAGGTGGTAATTTACTGTTAATCGCCTGTGACCCCTTCACCGGGAAATGTTGACACGGCTTCGCAGGTATTTTTCCACAGTTAGAGTTTACACATGACTTATGCACTGGCTTTTCAATCCCTATCATCCGACTTTGCGCCATATCTTCCCACGACGGGGGCAAGGGGTAGATACCTACTCATACTTAAGTTTTGAGACAGTCAAGGAGTTGTACTTACTTCCTCACGAGAGCTAAGTTAGAAACAAGGTCGCTTTTATGTGAAGTCATCCTGTTCCTTAAAGTGGCACTTTACATGAAACTGCACTGTGTCCGTGAATTCGCAAGCAATCGTGCGTATGTGTATAATTATAGATGTGTGTAACTATATATTGTATGTGAAAAAGTGCAGATATTTTTGTGTGATTATAGCGCATTTTTTTGTGTACATCACTTCATGTATATTTGTGGATACATGTAAAAGTGTGTGTTTGTGTGTGTGTATTTGTGTAATTAGGTGTGTGGTTCGATTTTTGCAAATGTGTATTTATTTTTGTTTTGGTAAACAGAAATGTTAGCACGCAGAGTTATCTTACTTGTTTTTCTGTATTAAATGTGATCTTTCTTACCTACATATCTAGCTAATTGTTGTGGCCCGGAAAAGTCATGAAGAGTAACAGGGACACGTATATGGGTTAAAAAAGATAATTTGTATTGAAACAAAACAGAATATACAGAGAACAACAATCGTAGCACGTAGTGCCAAGATGGCGTTCTACGAAACGAGACGAACAGGGTACCTCTCAGTCTATACAGTCTGGAAGAGTTCATCTCTTGTGCATGTGTGAGTTCCCACAAACTAACTAACAAACTAACTAACTAATATATCTATCTATCTATCTATCTATCTATCTATCTATCTATCTATCTATCTATTTACCCCACTCATTCTCTCCCCTTCCCCCTCTTTCTCTCTCTCTCTCTCTCTCTCTCTCTCTCTCTCTCTCTCTATATATATATATATATATATATATATATATATATATACATATATATATGACCAAAGGAATAGATGTTTTGTTCTTTATAATTTTACGTGCGTTTCGCAACCTACATCAGGAAAGATTGTCTGTCTATTTGACTGCTGGTCAGAGACGGTCAAATATTTAAAAAAATATGATACATTTTAAAATTAAAGGAGAAATGTTATTTATAAAGATGATAAAAACGGCATATAAAAACATAAAGAATGCACTTTAAAATAGTAATCTGAGAAAGATTCTTCACAAATGAGATCTGACACCGCGTTGAAAGATTCTCAAGTCGCCATCTTAGATTTGACTGAGAAAGTTACTACCGTGAATTTTCGATTTCGCCTCGAAAATATGAAACTACCTATTTATAAAGTATTCATAAAATATTTTTAGTCCTAAAATTAAAAAAAAACATATTTATAAAGTACTAAATATTATCGAATGCCTAGATACGACACTGTCATTACTTTGGAAGGTCAATATCAATTCCATGTGCTAGTTTAATTATTGTTTTCCTGGTAATCATTATAAAAATAACCCTGCCTCAAACGGATATAACCTATAACTGATAGAATAAATTCTAATGAAAATAAGGTTAACATCGTAGATAATTGAATTAATTTCCTGAATGTTATGATATTTTAATTCAATCGTCGTAATATCATTCAAAATCAATTATTTAATTTTACAAACTTAAGAAAAAAGAAAACTTAATTCTGAATAAAAAATTGGAGTTATCCCTCTTTGTAATTTTTTTAATTATTAATTTCCTCTAATTTTTATTTAAAAAAGGAAGAACAACTTTCTACCTTTTAACGATAATTTCCATTTAAGAATTCGTACTTGTATGTTGCTAAATTATCAACAACCTCCACCTCCTTCGGTACAACTAGATATATCTTTCCAATTACTTTTGTATATTTCTTTTCATTAGTTATCTACCAGTCTCCTAAATATGTGTGTGTGTGTGTGGCAACTACCAGTCTCCTAAATATGTGGCTTTATAAAATACAACATTCCAATTGAGATATCAATTCATGCAAGTTACCATATATAAACTATTCCTAATTTATATTCATATGTTAACGAGCATCTCTCCCCCCTCTCTGGCTTTCTTACTCTTTCTGTTTTCTCTCTCTGTGTCTCTATAAGAGAATAGAGAAGGGGAGAGGGAGAGAGAGAGAGAGGGAGAGAGAGAGAGAGGTGAGTAAACGTGGAGGTAGACACGTTTACTAGAACCAAAGGTCAGCTGACCAAATTACGTATGAGTGACGTGGTTGGCTAGATCTGTGAGATTTGATTTGAGCTTTGAAGAAGACGGACGTTCTTCCATGGTCTCCCCCTGGGGAGGGGGGAGACGAACGCTGACGTGTGTGAAGAAGAGCCCACACAAGAGATTTCACTTTACACCTGCTGCAGGACCTCTGGGAAAAGTGAAATAAAATCTATGAAAACCATTTCATCGTCTTGGAGTGATAAATCTTCGTCAAACAGGTATCAAGTCTCCCTCCAGGATGAGAAATTGCCAGATGGTTCCACAGCGAGAAACAGAGGTAGGTTCAGAAATTACATGTCACACACACGATTCCATTTATGATAATCAAACACACAACCATTTATATTAGAGACAATTATACGCACACGGAATCTTTGATGTTATACAGTGTATACACCCAAACGTAAAAAGTGCTCCTCAATGATTTAAAAAGTGCCCCTAAATGAAGAACTCTATATAACATATTCAAATGTAACGAAAGCTCAATTTGGTCCCCCTCAATGATTCAAAATGGCGCCTCAGGATAAACTCGATGATAAGAATATATAACACATACTCTTTAGTTTACTAAATATAAATGGTTTCTATAGCCTGTCAAACCAATATGTAGTTTATTTTAGTTATTTGAAAGGTGATCTCTATTGATTGCGCACATATAGTCTCTAATGTAATTCAATGATATATTTAATTGGGAAATAATAGATTAAATCTCATTCAAAGGAGCTTCAACTTCACAGAACAAAGTTAAAAATCGTACTCTTTTCTTTCTTTTTCTTGAAAATAATTTGGAAATTTTATATCTATCCCGTATTGAATATCCGTTTACGTTTATGTAAAACGCTCATCCACTATTATTTATGAATTTAAAATACATAATATCTCTTTATATTTTATAATTTAATGAGATTATTTCACTATTTAACTTAAAAATAAATATCATGTGGATTAAGACCCCGAACACCCGTTAAAGTTATTAAAAATTGTATATTAGAATGAGATATTAACTTCCCATATAGATCTTATTTTATTAATCTAATGCAAATTATCCCAAAGAAGTAAGGATGAACATATTCTAAAAACAACATTTACTTTAAATAACATAAATTATGTAATTATTAGTCTCATTCATAGGTTACCTAAAAAACTTAGAATATCCTAATTATATCATTACTGCTACAAGATAACAGAAGTAACGAGAATTGTTCCAAAATTTTAGTAATATTTGTTCTAAAATCGCCACATAAGCTAATTAATTTCAACTAATTACTGCAGCGTTTAGTTAGATAGTAGTAGTTTAGTATAGCTATTTCGGTGTGGGCAGTTTTGTAGAGCATCTTACTTTTTATTTAGCAAATTTGTTTTTAGATATCACTATATAGCATGATTTCATGAGTATGTATTTGTAATTTTGTTTAAGCAAAAAATGTTTGATTATTTACCTTTAAAAATAGTAATAATAACAAAGGCTTAACCTTTTTACGTTATTGATTACGTCAATTGGAACGATGTTTATTATATCCACGAGAGAGTTCACGACTCTGAGAAGAGTAAGAGTTACCGGAGCGATTAAATCAGGAAATATCGTACCTTGCGTTTCGGAATCGTTAAAGGACGCATATAGTGAAGATGTAAGAAAAGTAGAAAAAAGGTTGCGAACTTCGCGGAAGCGAAAAGCATGTGTACACAGGAAATATATAAGTTATACAAAATATCACCATAAATTCTTCTTTTTTTTTTGTAGCGCGTGTTCTTTTATGTATAAGTAATTCTTTTACGTCGTTTCAAGTCCTGGTGCCAACCGCCGGAGAAAAGGAACAGTAAAAGAAAATATGTCGCCCTTTGTGCTAATTTGAATGTATAAACAGACGCACAAACCGTTCTGATGTTATATACATATGTTTTGCGAACTTATAATTTAATGTGATGTAAACATATACGCGCGTGAAATAACAATGAAGTATGTACCTTATACATGCAGTTAAGAGACACAAATATACATACATATCACGTATACATTTAATAGACATCTATTGAACAAGATGAACACCGGGTTATATACACACTTGACTGTGCGGCCAGTTTAAGAACGTGATAAATAGCGGAATCTTGTTCTCAAGCCGGAGGCGAAGCTTTCTAGGGTAAGTGCATTGGTCAACTTAAATAATGTAAAAATAATGTATGTCGTCAAATACATAAGGCACCTTTAGTGATGGATTAGTCATTTAGAAATCTCCTTATGTTTCTGCTGTGAACATATGTCGGAAAATCACGCTTGTAGTCTTGTAAATTTCACTCAGTTTCACACGCACTGCATGGACTTGAAATCTTTTTTGTTTCTTGGATCTCCTTATTTTTGTACTTTTCTTTTTATATCGTCTTTTTATATAGTTTTCTTTTTCTTCAGCCTTTTCTCTTTCTTTTCTCTTTCTTTTCTCCCTCTTCGCTTTTTGGCATCTTCTCCGTTTTCTATTTCCTTATTCTTTTCAATACATTCTTCATTCTTTTCTTCTTATTTCTGCTTCTTTACTTTTGTATCTTCTGCTCCGTTTTATATCTTTTTTATTATTCCTTTTTATATCTTTTTATATTTATGTCTTTATATTTTCCCTTTCATATTCTCTCCTATTTTTCTTCTCCCGCTCTCCCTCTTTTTATATCTTCCTTTTTTATATATATATATATCTTCTCTTTTGTCGTTTAATCCTGATACGTTATCTTTTAGAAATAATTCACGCGCTACAAAAAACAAAAAAAAAAACAAACAAAAAGAAAATAGAGAGAGAGAGAGAGAGAGAGAGAGAGAGAGAGAGAGGGGAGGAGGAGGAGCTAACGATGCTCATGTTAAACCCATAAATGACAAACGTCCTGAATGATTGGATGAATGAACCCAACTAAACTGATTTTATTTGCCTTTTTTTTCACTCTTTTTAAAATCTTTTTTTTTCTTTTCTTCTAAGATGAATGGGAAAGTTCATTTGTGGTTGCCCTGCTGTGACCCTAGCCGAAACTGACTGATGTCGCTAGCAAGTCAGTCGAATAGCGGAGACACGACGAAAAACTTTCCATTGTTCCACTCTGAACTGAGGGCGGGTAATTTGAAACACGTTAACAAATGAACCAAATGTCATTCATTTTAGTTTTGTTTGTGATACTTTAATGCAGCGCAATCACGCTGTAACGCCAGTTCCCATTAAAATACTGACTATAAGCGACGTCGAGCCTGGTCAGCACTAAAATGAGTGACGATTTAGGAAAACCAAGTACTGTATATACTCTCCACTCGTTTCGACATTGATTCCAGTCGTCCTGGACTTCCCCATCTCGCTAGTCAAATAGTGCCAATTCAGAGAAGATTTCCAAAGTCTAGCAGTTCAGGATAAGAATCTATTAGAATAAAAGGTTTTCCGGCACCTAAGGATCTCTACAGTGTAGAGATGGGATCTTGCAACTTAGTGGCCGATATGTCAGAAATTTATCTGCGTTCAGACAAATACTACCTGGTAAAAAAGCCCGCTAAAATAAAATGACAAAATAAAGGGCTGGAAGAGGAAATAAACAAGAGTAAAAGTTGTCTTGCTTGAAATGTAAAGAAAAAGATTTTTTTAAAAACAATTTATATATTTTTTAGTTGTTGCAGTTAATATAACACAATTCTAGGTTGTTTTTGTTGAATATATTATGCAACCGAATTGTTTCTGTCTATGAGATTTAGGAATTTCTTGTCAACTTTGGTTTTGAGCATCTGATTATAAAGCGGTGTTTCTGAGTTTTTGGAATAACCGGACTACTGCTCTCATCTTTAATGTGATTTTCACAACGTTTCGGTCGATGTAACCTCCGACATTCTTCAGGTGTATCGTATTGAACTCGGGAATGTTTCTGTCGAACTCGGGAATTTGGACAGAATTTCGAGCGGAAACCTTTATTTAATTCACGGAGGTAGCGTGCTCTTGTTCCGTCAGCCATGACTGGATAGAGGTCCTAAGTAATTTGCAATTGTATTTTTCGGTCACTCACACTGAGGATTGAACCTTCAACCTTCAGGAGAATATAACTTTTTACAATTGATTTTTGTAAGTACTCTAACCATTGCGTCACGGATCCTTGCGGACCTGTGGCGCGACTTGTCCAAATTCCCGATTTCGACAAGATACACATGAAGAAGGTCGAAGATTACATCGATCGAAACGTTGTGAAAATCACACTCAAGATGAGAACAGTAGTCCGATGAATCCAAATAATACGAATAAAGCGGTGTGTACTAAAATATATTTCTCACCGGTTTTTAATTTAACTATGATAATGTTCTGTTGCTTTTGTTGAAACTTTTGATAAAATGCTCTTGTGAAAGAAATACGTGATATAGGATTTATTTTTCTTGCTACGATCTGTGATTTGCGTTTGATAAAAAACGTGTATTTTGTTCGATTGTCATTTACGAGGTATTGGACATTTGCTCGGAGGATATATGTATATTGGCTCCAGAAGGAGTGCTACGACTTCGTGCCCTTCTCTCACTGACCCCCTCCTTCCCTCGACCTAAACCCGCTGGACTACTTCATTTGGTCATACGTCGAGAACGTCACCGACATGATCTTCCAAAACACTGAAGCCAATCTGATCGCCGCCATCCGCCGCGTAATCGCCGAGCTCCTGCCGGCGCTTATAGAAAAGGCATGCTTCAAGTTCCGAAACCCTGTCAAGAAATAATTTTTTCTTGCATAATCCAGAAGATTAAGAGGATATATTACAGAAAATCTAATCATGGATGAAGGGTCTTTTCAGTGACTTTCTCCTGTATTGAGCAGTCACGTTTCAAACACTAACAGTAATCCGCAAGAAAGTTCACACCCACCGGCCTTGGTAGCGTTCTCTCATGACACGAATATCCTGCTGGAAAGGTTCTTCATGTTCCTCACTGAAGTCATCACAGTTCTGAGAGAAATAGTCTAAGTAGAACCGTAGAAAATGTATTTTTACTCACATTCGAGCTCCTAATTTTTGATAGCTGTTCAACAGCTCATCGGCTTCTTTCTCGTATTCTGCACTTAGCTTATTTCTTAGAAAGTTTCTTATCATTTACTTAAGCGACCGTCAAAGGTGCAGCTCAGCTGCATTCAGTGCATCGTCAAACATTGAGTCCTTCATAAGTTCTCTTATCTGAGGCCCAGACTGATTCGAAGAAACTGATGAAGAAAAGTAAATCCCATGGCATTCTTGTCCATTGCCTCCACAAAGGTCTTCATCAATCCCAGTTTGATATGTAAAGGCGGGAGTAAAACCTTGTTTTGTTCAACAAGAGAACGATCCTGAACATTGTGTGAACCAGGTTCCAAACGTTTTCGTGGTGGCCATTCTTGTCTGACAAAATGTTGATCATCAGCTCGACTATCCCACAAGCACAAAAAGCGTGGATACTTTGTGTACCCACCCTGTAGTCCCAAAACCAATCCAACTACCTTAAGATCTCCACAGATCAACCAACCATGGTCATTGTAGTTTAGAGTAGACAGTAGCTGATCAATGTTGTCATGAGTTTCTTTCGTTTGCACCAATGACCGATTGGAATTGAAGAGTATTTATTTCCGTTGTGAAGGAGGACTGCCTTGGGACTTCTGTCTAGTGCGTCATCAGATTCCGATTGAGAGCTAGATTCCATTGCAACATTAGTCATGCATAAATAGCAGTCACACGCGCTTTTACCTCTCCAAAAAACCATTGGAACAGCGAATGGCATACTCTTCATTTTTTATTCTCCAATCACGCAAGGTTTCGACACATGTTTTGCAGCTAACATGGGGTGCAAATGGCTTGTCCAAAGTAGGCATGATATGCCTTCTTCACAAAATCAGTTCCATTTGTCAGTCGTCGAGAAAGAATCACATAACCACATATGTAGCAGAACCTATCAGAATGGTTTGTGTATTTGCGTTCCATTTTCTTTCAATATAAAATACGTGCCCAAAATAGAAACACAAGAAGCACAGATTCTTATAAAATCAGTCACATTAATTGGAGATCACATTTTTCTAAACCATTTTCAGTGTCGTCAATGCAATTTGTCAATGTAATTTGTCAATGCAATGTGTCAATGTAATTTGTCAATGCAATTTGTCAATGCAATTTGTCAATGTAATTTGTCAATGCAATTTGTCAATGTAATTTGTCAATGCAATTTGTCAATTTAATTTGTCAATGTAATTTGTCAATGTAATTTGTCAATGCAATTTGTCAATTTAATTTGTCAATGTAATTTGTCAATGTAATTTGTCAAAGTAGTCAATGCAGTTTCACTTTCAGTTTCGGTTTCAGCTTCCTGAAAATAAATAAAAATATCATTGGTTTCAGTATCAATTTCGAGGTGCTACAGTATAATTTTTATACAAAAAAGTATAGGCTATACCTGCAGCTTTTCCTTATACTGAGTACTATAGCAGACCCAAAGTCGCACTTCTCATATCTCAAAAACTAGACAGGATCCAAGGAAACGGATTGCATTTTTGGATTCAGCGCAGCAAAAACCTATAAATCACTTGAAAAACCTTCGAACTTTGAAAAAAGTAAAAAACAAACAAAAAAAACGCATGTCAGTATAATAACGGTAAACCATTTCTGTTCTACAGTGGAAAAATGTGATGCAAGTGTTAAACAGTGGGATTGAAGAGTCAGCGGCGTAGAGGAAGAGCACGCTAGCCTGCAAAAACAAAATTGCTCGACTAACCCCGTTGGTATTCCCCGGTAGATACGCATTAGATGTTTAGCAGTAAACTAATCCCTTCTATAATGGAGAAGCAAAGTCTGGGAGAGTGGACTCCTAGATCTGCATGGGATCAGCAGCATACCTCAATCAACAGAAAAAACGCCATTTCAAAAATGGTTTGTATTCCGTTGGAGTTGATTCTGTTTTTTTTTGTTTTTTTTTTTCTAACGTGATATTAATTTGTGTTTTTTCTTAAATTCACGAATTTTATCAAAATATTCTTTTGACTTGCATAATATTCGAACTCGTGTATTGACACCGTAAAAAGAACTTAGTAATGGGTACTTTACTTTAAGTCAGCCAAACACATGTTTCTGTTTGCGTACGACTAAACTTCAAAGTTATCAATGATTTTTTTATACTATATAGACAAAGCCAAGATAAAAAAAAACAATAAAAAAAACAAAAAAACAACAACAAAAAGAAAGAAAGATCAACACGCTAAATAAGAGCAATGTCTTAAAATATGATAAAAATCTGGCCTGCAAAAAATGTCTGGAAATTTCGCGGTAGCGGAGCCTCGTACGATTAGCTATTTACTGAAGGAGGTGGGGGAAATCCTGGGAGGGTGGACCTCTTAGAACTACACAAGACAACCAACATGTTGTAATCAACAGAAAAACGGTCATTGAAAACGGACCACTTTAGTGCTGAGGTAAAATCTATCCATAATTGAATCAAACAGGATTCGAACTCCATACGATCAATTCATAATCTACGTCGTTACCCACTTTATCACGGCCATCTTAAACTTTTTATCGATCCATTTTGTGTAATGGTTAGCGTGTTTGCTAATTAGTTGGGATATCAGCGTTAAATCCTCGGTCGAATCATACTAAGTGCACAACAAATGATACGCAATATCTGGAAAGGTAAGTCTTCATCACAAAAATAGATCTTTAAAAATGAAAAAAATATAAATAAATATTTCATTTCTAACGAAAAGTTGTAATTGTTAGCCAATATATGCGCCCTTTGGATTCAAATAGAAAGTTACATATGAATTAGAATAGGTAAAAAAAAATCGAAGAGTAAGAAGGAAAATACGATAACGCAAATGAAGAAGTAGGAAAGGAAGAAAAAATAGAAAACGAAGAAGAAAATAAAAAAAACTACAATGAGGAAGACGAAGAAAAATTAGAAAGAGAAGTAAAGGAGGAAATAAAGCAAAAGAACAACAATAAAAAAAATGCAAAAAAGATACCGAAAAAGAAAAAGAAGCTGAAGACAAAGAAAAAGAAGGAGTTGGAGACGACGAAGGAGAAAAAGACGAGGAGAAATATGACAAACAATAAGAAAGTTTAAAAGGAGGCAAAGAAGACGAAAAAAAAAAACGAAAAAAGAAGAAAAATAATGGAAACTAAAACAAATAAAATACAACAAAGAATCCAAGAAAGAAAATGAAGAAAAAAAAAAAGAAGATTTTAATTATGCATAAGAAGAAAAGGGAAACGTGATTATTTGTCTCGACACATCGTCTTTTCATTATTTTAATAGGGAACAAAATCCGGGAAACTATCTATTCGCAACGTACCTTGCGCCTCGGGGTACTTTCTTCTTTTCTGTCTTCGTTTACATATTTTTTTACGTAATGAAAGAACTGTCCAGTCCAATTAAGCACTTGATAAACAATATTTATCTTATCGCCAAAGAATGTGCTCAAATTGCCTATAAATAACCATCTTCGCCACCTTTGAAAGATTATTGGGTTGCCATCCCATTATCTGAAATTCCGAAGATCGTAAAGCCCGAAGGTTTTGGCGTGTTCGCATGACGGTTATCCGATAAAAATTGACCACAAAAGTTGAAAAATTAACAAAATTTCAACACAATTCAAATAAACAAGATACCACAAGTCTGCCTCCCAACCGACTACAACATGGTCGACTAGTGCAAATAAAAAAGTTGTTGAGCCGTCATATTGAAAAAATCAAGTAATTTTTCTGCCAATTCTATCCACCGTAGGACGGCAATAACCACCCAACTAGTAATACTCTTAACCCTTATTATTATGTGTGAATAACGCGGTTAACGCGGTACCAGCTTGAATCACCTTACGTGTGTTCAATTAAAATTCAGAGAGGTCGAAAGGTTAAGACTGATAGGTTTCAAACGTGTTGTCTTCTATTCTCAGACGCGTTTCAACTGCGTACTAACAGGTGTCACGAAGCAAGTCAGTGCATTTTGAGTGCGAACCGGTTAACGGAATTTGCCACCTCCACACATGCACCTTAACTAAATAGACGGCACACATGCGGTTCTAGTCAGTTGGTCAGTCGAAACGTAATTAGTCAGTCTGTCAGTCAGGAGATTCACGTAAATTTTGGAAGAGTCTGTTTCGTGAATCAATCTGCCTCTTATTCTAAGAAGATGAATGACTTATCGTGGGGGCGACGAGATGGAGGTAAACAGTAGCTCAACCGATAGCAAAATTCTCACCTTCCTTCTAAGGATGACGCAGCGAAACAGGGACGTGACTTCGACCGCGGAAACTGATTAAAGATCCAATTGTCCTGATAAATGAGACTTGCGTCTGTTGCATGCATGAGGGAGAGTTTGTTCTAGGTGTGCCGACACAAACTACTCGAGGATAGGGCTAGGAAGTACGAAATAGAATATAAAAGGTACGTTCTGCTTCGTTTTTTTTCATAAACTCATCAAAAGGATTGCTGTGCTGTAAAAGTAAACATTGACACGCAATATAAACAGACCCCCGCTCCCCCACATAACATCACCCTTGAGTCATCTTCAGGCCTTAGTAAGCGGTGATTCATCAGTACAAAAGTATACAAATGATATTTTTACATTTATATATATAATTATTAATCAATTTCCATCAATTCTTATAGTTTTTTTTAATGATACATGAAATTTCATTGACTGAAAATAATTTTTACATATCTAATAAATAAAAAGTGTAACAGACCGCTGGATCACCGAAGTTAAGCAACGTTGAGCCTGGTCAGTACTAAATGGGTGACCATTTAGGACTTCCAGGGGCTGTATGTGCTTTCCGCTTATCTTGGCATTGTCTCCAGTCGTCCTAGACTTCTCATTGCCACTGAACCCAAACAGTGTCGATTCAGAAAAGGTGTAGTTAGATATTGCGCGACCTTTGCCTCACGTATAGAAGCTGTAAGAAAATGACCGAACCATATCCGAGGTGACGTCACAACAGGAAGAAGTAAAATGATTATAAAAAGACGAACGTGTTCGATAACCGGTAATCACGTTATCGATCGGTGGACGACGTCACAGCGGAGACAAGAAGTCACGCATGGCCGGAAAAGTCACCAAAGTCTTTTGTTAAAACCTTAACAACGAGTTGAATTTTTTTTTCTCTTCTTTTCTTATGTTCCTTGCGAGGCACTCTACAGCGTGTTGGTCCCTACATATACACGACTACGTTAATAAAAATGAAATTCATTTTGTTTCTAATCATAGCAGACTTTACATTTTAACTTTAAGGAAGATTTTAAAAAGTGTAACCTAATTTCATTTAAATATACGCGCTAACCAAGTTACTCATATCCACCAGCTTAGCCTTCAATTATACCGTCAATAAGATAAAACGTTCAATTTCATCTTCAAGAGCAATCACCCGTGGATTTAACATTACCAGCAAAATGAGAAAAAACATACTACAAAGTTCTCTATGATTATTCTAGATTCCACCTCAAATATCAGAAAAACGGTTTTGATTTTGATTTAATAATAACAAAAAATACAGCAATACTCGGTTTTCAAAAGTTTGCATTTTAACCTAACTAAATAATGTTTTCAAAAAATGTGGCTGACTCTCATTAAAAATATTGCATTTACTTTGTAGTTTTCAAACATAAAAATAAATAATTTTAATAAAAAATATTTGCTTCTAATACGCGGTTATTTTTTTTTTTCTTAGTTCAAATTTAAAGTCTCAAAAGATACTTTCAATGAACAACCTTTTCCTTTTTAAAATACCTTCTTAGATGCTAAGAGGTTCTATTTCTAAGAGTATTTAAAAGAATTGAAATTGATAATTCTATCGGAATCGGGAATTTTGAAGATAATCGATAATTGTATCTAAACCGGGAAAATATTGGAATCGTTACATCTTCCTTTCTCTCTCTCTCTCTCTCTCTCTCTCTCTCTCTCTCTCTCTCTCACACACACACACACACACACACACACACATATATATATATATATATATATATATATATATATATATATAGGCGGCAAAAACAATTTTTTGAAAAACTGCAAATTTAAACTAAATTTAAAGTAACTGTTTAGAAAAACTATACTTCATTTGATTGGCCTTTTATTCTCCTATAATTTTACCTGTTTATATTTTACTTTTAATTGAAATATTCTAGTGTTCACGTTAATTAAAAAAATAACTTCAAATTGAGGAGGCAAAAAGAAAGTTCGCACAATGGAAAATTGTTATTTAAACGTAACTTTAGCATATTAATGCAATACAAATACAACAGGAACACAATGAACTTGTTAATATTTAGTATTTATTAGCAAATCAAATGAGGTATAGTTTATTTAAACAGTTAGATTAAATTTAGCTTAAATTTGCAGTTTTTGAAAAAATTACAAGTGCGGACTTTCTTTTTGCCGGCACTCCCATCTTCTCGTGCCATTTCACCTCTCTACCCTTTACGCCATGTTAGGGAAACATTTCATTGTCTCTTAACGTTGATTAACAACTTGATCCGCTCATGCCGGACAGAATATCTTCCGTTCTCTGCTATGTCGGAAAACTTTTTCCCAAGTCGGTAACCGCAACCTGCCTTCAAGACACATAGCTTAGATAAGACAGCGGTGACCACAGCCCAATAAAACAGTAATAAAAATGGAACATACGAATGAAAAGTAGATTCATTTACACGTTTCCACCTCTCGGAAACATTTCAAATGAACTACGAAAATCTTCTTTTACATCTTTAACACATCTTGAATATATTCTAAACATTTTAAATAATTTCTGAAGAGGACGTTTCACAGAACGTCTGAAACGCGTTAAAAACGATTTCAATGATTTAAAAACATTATTACAATGATCTAAACATAATTTTCAATGAAAAACCAAGACACGGAATAATAAAATAATGTTAAAAAATACACATTGTTGGTGACCACCCCCTTATTTAAATATACATCTTTTTCTCGTTGGAATTTCTTAACCCATTATATATATATATATATATATATATATATATATATATATATATATATATATATATGTGTGTGTGTGTGTGTGTGTGTGTGTGTGTGTGTGTGTGTTTATCTGCATCTATCTGTTTGTTCATATCTGTCCTCTATCTATCTATCTATCTATCTATCTATCTATATATATATATATATCTATCTATCTAACTATCTACCTTATCCAAGTAAATTCGTAACCGCGCCCCACATATATTTTCATAAGCCCTAAAACTTGTTCATTGAATAAAAACCATAAGTTCATAAAATGATAAAAACAAATTTGATTGAAAAAAGTTTGTTTTTCCGAGTCATGCACTTCTTACACCCTTCATCACTTATGAATATGACGAAAACTATTTATAATATATGGTGAGAAAATGCAAAAAAAAAAAAAATGGCTCTCATAAACAGAACGATGTTACCTACCACAGCATAAGCTGAAACATATAACACAGTCTCGACAGTTATGAATATCACTGCCTGCGTATACATTCTTATCCACACAGACACACGCACGCACGCACGCGCACGCACGCACACACACATAACACACACACACATACACATACACACACACAAACGTAACCTTTCAGTAGAAATAACTGTTTCACGTTGGATAACAATCATTACTACCAATATTTATTCTACTTTGATTTTATTCGAAAAATTATAAACTGTTCAGATATTGTTCTCGCATACATATTATTATTATTATTATTATTATTATTATTATTATTATTATTATTATCATTATTATTTTTATTATTATTATTATTATTATTATTATTATTGGCTTACAAGGAGCTTTCACATCGGTCATAAAGAATCTCTCCTTGAGAACAATCTGTGGTGTTCTCTGGAAGTTGAGTGACAACAAGTCTCCCCAGATTTTCAGTAGTCGCCACCTCTTTCGATAACATTTGCAAATGAGTTTGTATTATTATTATTATTATTATTATTATTATTATTATTATTATTTACAATAAAATCAATACCCGCAGGCTACTCGAGGAGAAGAATTAATGAATTTAAGGTAGTCGGTAGGAATATGCCGTAATGGTCTGTAGTGGTGGAAATTGGATAAAATTTGATTATTTAAAAGGACAGCTCAACAAGAACTTGTTTACATTGGACTTGAAATCGAACATATACTAGCCAGCTGGGAAAGAGCCTCGCAGTTTTGTTTTCATCAGGCGGGAAGCTGTAAGAAAGAAATTTTGTTTAGTTTTAGGAAGAGATAGAGAGGAAGGATAATTGTTGGCTGTGGTCGTAGCTAGAAGAGTGGGGAGGGGCTGGAGATTGAGGCTCAGTCGAGCACATGTCATGGAAATAACGATAGAGCAGAGATAGACTAGCAAGTTTTCTTCTATGAGAAAGATGTAGTAAGGGAGAGTAAAGAACATTTACTAGATTTCGAAACTGGTTTTGGAACCTATTATTATTATTATTATTATTATTATTATTATTATTATACTATTTTTTATCATATTATTATTATATTATATATCATACATTTATTGTTATATTATTATATTATATATAATACTTTCATTTTTATATTATTATTTATTATGTATTATACTTTTATTATTATTATATTATTAAATTATATATATTATATTATTATTATTATTATTATTATTATTATTATTGTTATTATTATATTAGTATTATATTTATTACTATTCTTATATTACTAGACTACCTGTGACCCGTTGGGTCAGTATGTTATGATAACTATGGAATTAATGTATGAGTGTGACACTTATGACGTAAAGAAAATAGTTTTTGTGATATAAAAACATTTCTATGAAAGTATATTAAAATGAAAAAAGAATATACCTAAATTTCTATGAGTCGTTCTCTTTATAATTGTTTATTTTTGAAAAGAACTTACGGCCACTGAGTTATAAGTGGTTTGCCATATTTATAGGTAAATGTGCACTGAACAGATACCATAATACTTAAAGTTAAATTCAAATTTTGATATATTTTTAAATGAAATCGTTAGTTGAAAGTACAGAATAGTTAAAAACACTCTCCCCATGTTAAGAATGGCTTTTTATATAGAAAATGAAAATAAACTTTAACCTTTTTGATTTATTTTAAATAAACATTCATGACCCATTAGGTCAAATATTTAATTTATATGTTAATAATAAGGTTAATAAAACTAATTAAGACAATTATGTCATGAACGATGTAAAAAAAGCAAAAAGTATTAACAATTATTTATTTGGATGATTTAAACACGAAAAAAAATTGGGATGCTGAAAATGTACATAGTAAAACAATACGTTTTATTGTCGCATTGCTAATTTATTTGTAACGCAAATTAAAAAAACATATTTTCGGGATTATTTATTTATGTTGGTAGTGTAGAAGAAAATGTACGAATGTTTTTTGAAAAAGATGTGTTAAAATTGGAGAATAATTAAAAAAAAAATGAAGGCGGTGGGTAAATCGCCGTTGTAAAATGCTCTTATGGTTGTCAACGGGTTTAAGTAAATTTATTTGTTAGAAAATTGTGTTAAAATAACTTAAACGTAATACAGAAATGGACGATGTAAAAATATGCAGAAAGTATTAACAATTGTTTATTTGGATAAATTAAACGCGAAAAAAAAAAACGGGACACGCTGAAAACGTACACAGTAAAACAATACGTTTTATTGTCGCATTAATTATTTATTTGTAATGCAATTAAAAAACATTTTCAGGGTTATTTATCTATGTTGGTAGTTTAGAAGAAAATGTATGAATGTTTTTAAGAAAAGTTTATTAAAAAATGGAGAATAAATTTTTAAAAATAGGAAGGCGGTGGGGAAATCGTCGTTGTAAATTGTTCAATGGTTGTCAATGGGTCAAAGTTTATTTATTTGCAGGAAAATTGCGACAGTATAGTTGTATTAAAGAATAGTTGCAAAACATCCCAACCCTTCCCATGTTAAATAATAATTTCTAAATAATAACTTTAATATTTCAGTGCACAGGTAAAATTTGGCAAAAGTAGCGATTTGTGTTTATTTGTTTACGCTGTTATGGGTTTATGTTTATGTACGCATGCGCAACTGGAAGTCGTAAACCGGATGTGTAGTTACAACGTCCGTTACAAGATCATTTGAGTTTTATAATTGCATAAATTATATTATCACATTATATATTATTGTATATTACTATTATTACTACTTTATTATTATTTACTCACTAGGAGCATTCACACAAGCTATCGTCTAAGATTGTTTTTTGAGAACAACGTGGCGTTCTCTGGAGTCTGAGTGACAACAAGTCTCCTCAGATTTTCAGTACTCTCCAACTATTTCGACAACCTTTACAAACTAATTGGTGTTATCGTAACAGCCGCTTACTCTTGATTTCTCGTTGGCAGCGACCATTAGTCTTCACTGGAATTTAGATGGCAATTAGCCTCCCAAAGGTCCCAGTATTCTTTGCCCAACTCCAGTGGAGGTCTGGCTAGTGCTTTCTATCCTCGGTCTTCCTCTCCTCCTTGACCCTCATTATTTGGTGTGGTGTCTGTTTATGGTGACACTCACAGGAAAAAAAGGTGAGCGTTGTTTCTTCATTTGTACAGTTTCAGTTTTCATGCGATGTTACTTTGTGTTTTGCATCTGTAACCATTTCTGTGCCCAGTTTGTGTGTAGTTTATGTGTAGTGTTAGTCTCCACATTCAAGAGTTTTCCTTAGTATTTCTGTAATCTTCATTATTGAAATTCGTTGTATTTTCTCGCTCCTCCCTCTGATTCCTATCTCTCTCATTCTTTTTTTACAAAGTCTTTGGTATCCTTTTTACTGTTCCTACTATTAGTAGTGTTAGTTTTACTTTCTTCATTCTCCAGATCCCTTTGAGCTCTCTGGCTAGTTCCGTGTATTTGCTCCGTTTCTCATTCTCCTTGGTTTTCACTCTGTGGTCTGCTGACACGGCAAAATCTACTATCTGGCAGGCTTTTTCCTTCTTGTTAATTATTATGACACCCAGTCTTCTTGCTTGGCTGGGTTTATCCGTTTGTATATCCATGTTCCATAGGATACTGTGATTTTAATTTTCCATTACTGCTGCCGGTTCGTGTTTGTACTATTTGCACTTAATCTAGCAGCTACCAAAGACATAGCAATAGATTAGAGAAAAAAACTAACAACGTGTCTTCTATATAAACAGGTTTGAGAGAAAAGATGAGGTCAACTCTCCACTAGATAGTGAAGTGATACTCTACCACAAGAAAGGCTAGTTCGTGCGGCAGCAACACTCTATCTAAGGACGCTTATAACTATTGGTCAGCGTCTCAAAAACTAACCTTCTTTTATTGGACAGGATTAAAAAAAAAGTCTTTAAGCTAATAGGTTACTCACTGTCATTGGCGGTCCAACTTCTATCTTATTACCACGGCGTTCCAGCTCTGTACTTGTTTTACAAATAATTTAATAGAATGTGCTTCAACAAACCAGTAGCATTAATGCCCTCCTCAACGTAAATATCTCCGACTAACCTGACCAGAAACAAAGCGCACAACTTAACTCTGTGTGATTGTTAAACAGACATCTCGCTGCTCAACTCCCTACACAGGGTGTCCCTATAGTCATAGTCCCTCATTCACAGTACGTCTCAATGGCAATTTTCGTTGTTTACAGGTGATTATGAATAAAAAAAGTATGCTCTAGAGCGATAGAATGATGCAAATGTAGATGTAAAACAGTTATCGGTGATTTATAAAATCAGTTATTTGTAGGAAGCAACAGCAGCAGAATATGCTGTTGTTACACATCGACTCTAGATTGGATAAAATCTCTATTCTGATTTTATAATCAAATAATGAAAGAATATTGTCTTCAAATTACAGCGCGTACTATAAAATCCCAAACACATAAGGGTGTCCCAAAAAGATGCATACACCCTTTAAATAATTTTAAACCAGATGTTTGTTTTTTCTTTGCAGATTAAACTCATCAATCTTAATGACGGCAGCCAGGCTAACCTTTGCAGACAAAGAATTGATTCTAAAATGCTACTGGAAGCATGAAATCGCCGTTGAAATGCAAAGATAGTTTGAAGTGTGTATACATCTTTTTGGGACACTCTGTATTTTCTTTTATTTTCCCAGGGAACGACCATAGACAATGCACGTGTATAATTCACAATCACGCAGATGTACTTTGGGGCAGGAAGGTTCTCAACATGTAGCACACACATCTGACGAGAGATATTCACTGTATGCCCAGCGGCAGCATATACATTCCGCTATGGCAAACGGAGTACATCTACAAGGTTCAAAAATAAAAGTTAAAAAACCTAACAATATGCTTATGAGGTAGGTTTGTAAGACCATTCCCATGAGCCCTGTCGGTGGGGCATTATAATACACCGACTGCCCCCCTGCAGAGGGTAAAAGCCCTCAATGGGGGTCCTGGATATGACCTTAAACTATATCCAGTGGTGAGGCCCCAGCGTGTGGGCTTTGGGGAGTGTGGAGCCACCCTTTAATTACCATTGCTCCAAGGTCCACTCTGACTCGGAGTGGTAGTACCTGTTAGGGTCCCAACTATGGGTTAAATAGAAACTGACGTGAAAACAACAAATATATTCTATTAAAAAAAAATTCTTCAAAATCTTTGGATTCGACATTAAATAACCCGAAAAGGGTTGATATGCCGTAAAACAAAAACAACCAACCAACCATTCCCATGACCCGTGCGTACATACAAGTGCCTACACATTTTTTCACTAACAAAACAAATGCGTTAACCCACATACATATTCATGCCTATCTCATATAAAAAAACACATAAATGCAGATGGCACCAGTCGAAATGAAACCATGTACTCAATTTCTCCTTACAGATAAAACGAATCTAACCTAGAATGTCCTTTGAGTTTTTGAGTAATTATAAATTGCCAACCCTTAATTTTTTAAATTGTTTTAAGGTGTTGTTTGTCTAATACATCAAAGCCATTTTATGTCCACACGTATGTCAACCACTTTTAAAAATATAGACAGTTATCGATCACTGAAATGTATTTTCTTTTTCAATTTCACCTGATCATGCGTTCATTTCGGACGTGAAACTAGAACTCAAATACATTTATTGACCTTCGAGTTATGACCAGTTCTGTCCAGAGATGGGAAAATATTATTATAGGGTCTTCGTTGCGAGCCTCTTTCTGATTTATCGTTATTTTCATGACAAGCGCTCGTCTGAGCTCCAATCTATGGTCCCCCCCTCGCCAAACTTTCACGAAAAACACTCGTCTAGCCAAAACCACTATCAATAATTTCCCACACTCTTTATCTGTGCCTAAACCTAAACGTAAATTCCATAAACAAAGCTTTTTTCTTAGAACTGCACGCCTGTGGAACTCTCTTCCGTTTGCCTGTTTTCCAACTGACTACAATTTAATTGTCTTCATGTTCAATGTAAACAAATTCTGTATGAACCATCCTCCTAAGTAATTCAATTTACAAAATTTCCACTACTTACGATTACTACGCTATAATCCTATTGACTAATGTACACTCATTAAACCTTATCCACGAGTGGCTTCCAGGCCTTGATAAGTGGTTACTCCTATGTAAAAAAAGGGAGGGTCTTCGTTAGCGCTGGATGTGATTGAAGAGAAATATATGATAGACTTTTTCTAGAGTTTTGGATATATATATATAGATATCTCCCTAAACTATATTAACAAAAGAGAATTTAGATAAGTATGTTTCAGTTTGAATAAAGGTCGTATAATAATATAGTAGGGTCTGCGATTGCACCGGACATCGTTTTAACCTCCACAACGACATTTAAGCACAGCAGCAAATTAAATGTGTATCTGTGGAATTTCAACGGGTCACGTTTGTCCAAAATTAATATATTAGCATTTATTTTAATCGAAGTGTTATTTGAAAACGTATTCTTCCGTACTCGACCTATTTCCCGCAAATAGTCGCACTTTTTTCCTGACGACTAGCCATGGCTTATTTATTTGGTTATCATTTTTCGCACACGAAATTGTTTGTTTATTTTACACTTACTAAACTTTTTCATATCTTATCCCACGCCTGTTTTGCATGAGATAACGCTTACAGTTTGTCCGACATTTCTTCTGGGCGAATTTCAATCGCAGCTTAAATGCTTTTCAGAAGAGTAAAAGTCACGTAATTTATTTGACTCTCGTGTACACCCTCCACAAAAAAAAAAAAAAAAAAAAAAACGACGGAAAAAGTTCACACTAATATGCATACTGATAGAATAAAGCCAATAATGTAAATTTTCATGTATAAATTCTTATTCACATTGTCACCGGGAGGTGACGGTTTCAAGTGGTTTATAGCACGAACTTACGACCGACCTGGATGTTCGAAGTTTGAATTCATTTTGTTCCACCAAAAAAACTTTCACTTTGGATGCTGATAACTTTCACGTGGTTCCTCCCATAAGTATTCGACAACTTTCTCGACACAATTCTGGCTACAAAAATACTGAGTTATCCAATAATAACACTACAATCTTCGGATTCATGCGATATCAAGATAATGATACTAACCATTATCACTTACTGATGTTATTTTTATTTAGCGCGAGTGATTTCAATTCGAATCCATGCCATGCGGCAGGGTTTGTCTATGATTATTGTAATTAATCTATGTTGTAAAGAATTACGACAAACACTGATGTACAAGATATAGTTGTATATGAGATGAGAGAGAGAGAGAGAGAGAGAGAGAAGGAGAGAGACAGAAGAGTGATAGAGAAGCATTGGAATTGACCGAAGTTTATTCTCTAGTTCCATCGTTAGTTAACATTCTCGATTTCTATTTGATTGTTTATAAAACACTTTTGGACATCCACACATTCATCTATAAACGTCTGAATTCTGATCCAGCTGAAATTTTTCATGTGCGATGATTTATAACCTCATAGGTTATGTGGCAAACTACAGCTCTGAACTAATTTTGTTCTAATTGTAATTGTAAGTGTGTTATAATTGTACAGATGTTTGAACGGAGTAAGATTTGTATTTGAAATGACGCGCACCACATAAGACTTTTGATGAAATGAAAAAAAAACATATGGCAAAGATGCCCTATCATATGGCCCTGTAAAACTCTGGTATCGTGAATTCAAACGTGACCGGTGTTGCATTATATATCAACAAATTTCAGAAAAAAAAAGAGGCTACAAATTTAATAATAAATAAAATAACATCTAGAATTGGAAACAACGTAGAATCCTATGCAGCGTACGGGACACCATTTCCAGCAATGTTTTTTAATCTTCTGTAAGAAATATGTAAATACATATTACGCTCTTACATTGATTTTTCTTTATAATCGAGTATTTTACTGATTTTCCGTCCCACAAACATTACACTGATATATATATATATATATATATATATATATATATATATATATATATATATATATATATATATATATATATATATACTGTATATATATACTGTATATATATATATATGTGTGTGTGTACTATGTCAATTAACATATAATATATATATATATATATATATATATATATATAATTCAATGTTTGTGTGTCTGCTAGATGTTTACGCATCTCGTATAGAAAAAAGTTTTAAAAGTCTACATTTCATCTAAAAGTGTATGCTTTGTAATCTTTACCGGAGAAGACAATGGAAGTATCTTAAAATATTTGAATCCACCATTAAAGGGACTATGAAGGTATAACCCTCTTAAAACTTCAAATAAATCCTATTTTTATTGATCCTAAATCTCTACGTTACACTTAATGTACCGAATATCTATGCGCTCCCATCTTTAAGTGACTTATAGAAACAAAATCCTTGTAAAATTAAACATGTTGTATATCCAATTTTAACGACATTTATGCCTTTTAAGTCAGAGGAATCTCTGCATTGCTCTCTATGAGCCGAATATTTACGTGCCCCACCTCTAAGTGACCCATACGAACAGAACACTTTTTAAGGCACTGATTCAAACAGGTTTCGAACATTTCAACTGCTCCCAGTTATATTAGGGGCGAAATGGAAGGAGACATTAAAAACAAAGAAAATAATATGATATTATGAACTTTATTTAAAAGTACATAGAAATGATCCTAATTAAATCCCGAGCAACGTCGGGGATCTTATTTTTAAAACATAGAAACGAAGCTAGAAATATAAACGCCATTAAAAAAAGCACAGTAGAATAAAATAACTATACAAAAATTGAAAGGCAAGTTTAAAAGGAAAAGAAAATATAACACTAATAAATTACAGAATGTTAAATAAACAAAGCAAACAGAAAACAAAATAAAACACACACAAAAAAGACAAAAAAACAAAAACATAAAAGAAAGCTTCAGTCTACATCTCTCCAAAAAGAAATGCTAATAAAACAATGCGAGTGACTGATTGCACTTCTTAATTCAAGCGAGCTGACCGCCATATTTTATTTTTTCCTGGACGCCATGTCTGTTTTTGGAGAAGCCATGTTTTATCACAAGATTCTCATTATCAACTTTATTAGTTTTATATAAGAACACACGCATAAAACTTCCCCGGGAGGCAACAGGCGATAATAATTCATTCTCGCAGACACTTTACATAAACTCCAAATACCTTAGCCCAATATTCGGTATTTCTAACATTGGCAACCTTTGTCGAAATATTCGCACGAATCCTAAAAATCATGAAGAAGCTGAACGTTTTTTTCTTTAAAAAAAAAAAAAAAAAAAAACGCCATTTTGCACAGATTTTTTTTTTTTTTATCCAAACTAGTCAGATCCAGTATCACGGTAAATTTACAGTGCGTCGAAAAAAGTGTTTGCAAATAACAACATTATATTTGTTTAACATCCGAAGTTTATTTGAAAAAAATCAATTTGAAATTGCCGGTATTTTATATTTGTTTATGTAAAAATACTGTTTTTCATATTTGATTTTAAAAATAAGTGAATGATAATAGTTTTAGCAAATAAAATAAAAGAAACCAATTGTACTTTTTTATTATTTGTACTACTCTGCTCATCTTGAATGTTATTCACATAAAAACGTTTTAGTAATCTCCGACCTTCTTCAGCTGTATCTTGTCGAACTGGAAATTTCAAGCAGATCCAATAATTTAATCAACGGAGGTAGCTCTCGTTCCGTCATCAATGACCGGGTAGAAGTCTTATGTAATTCGAAATTATATACTTCGTATTGCCAGCATTGAAGATTGAATCATTAACCTCTAGAAGAGTTTTACTTAGAACTGAATTTTATATAGTATTTGTTCTCTCTCTCTCTCTCTCTCTCTCTCTCTCTCTCTCTCTATATATATATATATATATATATATATATATATATATATATATACTTCAGCAACACAATATATACCTTAGACATTATTACCAAATGGATGTAAAGAACGTATAAATTGGATCTTACCAAGCAAGCTGGATCTACAAATACATTCATATCCTTTTTATACAAATCCTCCTGCTACAAGACTTCTGATAAATTTATTATTTTCACTTTGACTTTCCATGTCTAACTGACTTTAACAAATAGGGTGCATACCTTTATAACTATTTGCTAATATTTTCTCTCCTCTGATGAGATGGTAGACATCGAAACCCTATAGGTTAAGGAGATTAATTTTCTAAAGCATTCTTTGTCTTGCTTAGAATAATAAAAATTCTTTGATATGAAACTCAACCACTTCATTTCATTTCAATGAGAGTTTTTTGAAATTCATTGAATTACAATTTAATATATATATATATATATATATATATATATATATATATTAAATATCTCTCTCTCTCTCTCTCTCTCTCTCTCTCTCTCTATATATATATATATATATATATATATATATATATATATATGTATTGGTGACCACTATAAACAAATCATCTGTCGATTTCGAGCAACTTAGTTGTTGTGGAGCCTCATACGTCGAAATCGACCGGAGAGTCCATCATATATCTATCTATCTATCTATCTATCTATATATATATATATATATATATATATATATATTTACAAGTTATATAGATTTCAATTTCCCAGCGTTCACTCATTTGATATATTATGATAAATTAACGCACACATTTGCATTTATTTTGCCAGTAAATTAAGCAGTGGTTTGTTGGTGTAGGAAATAGACTGTTCTCCTCCTTGTCTGGTGAACCTCCCCCTTTTTCTTTTCGACGCGATTCTATTGAAGTATTTTCTATCCGGCCAAACGATCTTCTATTTCTCAAAAATGAACCAATTCATTTTCATTAATCTTTTGGCATCATATGATATGATGACTGCTTACTCATCAGACGGGCATGGCCATCGCTGGCACGGAAGCAGTATTGAGTATCTGCGATTCTATGCGAGATTTTAAAATAGAGTGTGGTTATTATGATGCAATTGCGATTTGCATGAGCGTCAGAGGCACGCAGCGTACTGCATTTAACTATCTGGCCAAGTACAGCTCGGTATCCAGTCTACTTATATATAAAAGACATTTTGTGTGTGTTTATGTGTGTGCGTGTTTGTGTGTGTGTGTGTGTGTGTGTGTGTGTGTTTGTGTGTGTGTGTGTGTGTGTGTGTGTGAGTTCGTTCAGTATGGACTCCGAAACAGCAGAGTTTGTTTTTATTTCCCCACAAATATACTTTCTGTGTCTGGGAGTGTTCTTAAATAAGTTTAGGATCAGAATGCCTTCGATAAGTATCGAAAATCAATAATCTAAAACTTCCGATCAAAGAAATAACAGTCGAATTTTGACTAAAGTTAACGTCTTTGTACAGCCTAGCACTGTAAATTCATTTGAGAAGTTTTATCACCGCACAAGAAGAAGGTCCTGGCGTATAAAATCAACAATATGCTCTTTTATAAGACAGGGGTGTGTTCGAAATTAAGGTTTCTGTTTAGAGCACAACTGAACCATGATACATGACTTTAGAATTTTAAACTTTAATTCCCGCCATTATATAAAAATAGTTTTATAAAATCAACTGTAAATTCTCTACAGTGCAATTTAGACTACAGCGTACTGTGGACTAAGTCACTGCGGGAGAGATTTTAAGTTTCTCTTCGATGCACTGAAGTGAGTCCCGACTAGAGCAGACAATCAATCAATTCGATTGAAAAATTGCCGATGTCACCGATTTCAATGGCAATGAAAATATTTGAAGCGTGGAACATTCGTTGATCCTTATTCCATCCCGGGCAACGTTGGGGTTCTCTTTAATACAAAATATAAATTTCACTAAAGTTTTAATAAGCAGAATAAGTTATGGATGATCGATTATTATAATTTCATTTTTTAAATCTACTAAATTCACTTCATTATCGAGTTAGGTATTTGGTTTACCTGTAGATTATACATTTTTCAATTTACTTAAGTTTGCAAATTAACTTTTTCCAGCTTCTTTCTTATAAGTGCACGCCTGTGGAACTCTGTTCCGTTTGCCTGTTTCCCACCTGACTACAACCTGGATGTCTTCAAGTCCAACATAAACAAATTCCTGATGAACCTCCCCTTTAAGTAAGGGACTTTATTAAATCTCCAATATTAAAGTACTGTACACGCAATAACCCTTATCCCCGAGTGGTTCTAGGCCTTGATAAGTGGTGACTACCTTGTAAAAAATGGCAAAAAACAACACCATCCTTCAGACTCAATACAATTAGTGAAATTTTCTAACGCGTGTGGCGAGAGTAAGCGATGGATAGTTAGCATCTCACTTGAGCCCGAAGCTGGAATCGCGAAGGGTGTGTAAACACTTCTGTCCCAATTCTTCATCAAAGTAGATAGTGCTCAGACATTAATTCAAGTCAGGCTTGTTCATGAAAGTACAGAAAACTTTTATGAATCAGTTCAGTCGAAGGAGGGAGGGGTAATTGGAGAGAGGAGGGAGACGAGAGAGAGAGAGTAGGAGGATAAGGTAAAGCGAGTAAGATAAGGGGATATACAAAGGAGATAGAGGGGAAGAGGAAAAGAGAATAGAGACTGCTAAAAAGAGAGAGAGAACGTTTCTAAAGAAAAATGTTGAACGTATTTTTAACTATTCTAGTTTATTATCCATGCTCACAGACAATGCCTGGTAGCCATGCTAGTTTTATTATGTTTCTCATTCGTTAGTTTGTTCATTGCAGACAGCGTTTCAAGCATCTGGTCTTTCGCAAGCGGAACGAACTTGGGCGAGTGACATCAATAACTCATAGTAGATTCATTTAATTACCGACTTATACTGCGCAGTATCCGTGGAAAATTCCGCGGAAAATATGAAACAAACACCTTAAATTATGAAATTATAATTGATGATGGTTATTCTTCATTTCCAACTTATTATTTTGATTAAACTAGTTTCAGAATTATAAAGTACATCACCAAATATACAGGGCTAGCCACAAGTTTTATTACAGATAATTAGTTAACTACATACTACTTCACTAAATAATACTTAACTGTATATTACTTAAATATTACTAAACTAAATAACACCTCGCTGAATAATTGTTATCTAAATATTCCTAAACAAAATAATAATAATGAACTATATCATTTTTAACAAAATAATAATTGACTAAATAATACGTAACTAAAAATACTTAACAAAATAATACTTGATTAAACAATATTTAACTGATTAATACGCATCTAAATATCACTTAAGTCAATAATAAGCTACATAATACTGTATAAAATTATACTTGACAAAATAATACTTAGTTAAGTAATACTTAATCAAATATTATTTAACTAAATGTTACTGAAGTAAATAATAATTAACTGCACATTTCTTAAATAAATAAATATTTTTCTAAATAATATTTTATTAGATATTACTTAACTGAATAATACTTAAAAATACGTAAATTATACTTAACTAAAATTACTTAACTAAATATTATTAAGTAAACAATACTTAAATATTACTTGACTCGGTAATATTTAGCTAATATTGCTTAACAAGATAACACATAACTATATATTACTTAAACAATTACTTGACTAAATGATGTTAGTCCATCGCTTTCGTGATCATGTAATTATCCTATGGGTTCGAAGATGGCTTGTTACACCGATTTGAGCTCTGAAGTATTTCCAGCATGCTGGACACCGGTGGGGTAATTCTGTATCAGAGATGTTGAATGCTCGTTTTTTTTTTCTAATGTCACATTTTCTCTTGCGCTTTTCAATGTTGTTTTGTAGTTGACCAGCAACTTCTGCAATATCAAGACTTGCGCGTGAATTAGCTTTAAGTGAAGAGAACTTGCACAGCATTGTCCACACTCTTTCGCTTGGAAAACAATCTAGATCCAATTGTAAAAGTAAAACATAAATAGGATGACTGAAGATTGTTCCAAGTGAAGGAGTTGCTAGAAACTTCCCAGAGTTTGGTCAAAGTAACTATCTACAGGGTTCCACTCCGAACTTTCTTCATTGTTTCTTTCCGTTAGATTAGACTGTCTTTTAGGGATCAACCTACCCGGGTTTGGAGTAGGAGTTTTACTTCTCTTTAAAACATGAATAAATAAGAAAAATCCAGCACATACGATGCGTAGAGCAAGGAGTCATGATGTCGGTGTTTTATGCTTTCAAATTGAAGGAGCGTTTAAAACGGAAGAATTCCTCAATGATAATGATTAAATAAACATTATCTAACGAAAAATTAGATTACCAAGCAAACATTTATTTATTATTAAACATCCGTTAACTTATTGGATCAGTATTTGTAATCTCTATAGCTATCTATATCATTCTAGAAGTATAACAAATATATAATGATTGGAAATGGTCAAATTGATTAGGGCATGCATATATGTCAGCGATCCGTGTAGATAATGTTTGAATGAGCAACCGGAAATTTTAAATTTAAAGTTTTAAAGATTAACAAAATACCAAATTGGAGAACCAAAATAACAATTGATTTTAAGCAACAAACTTTACTAAACTAATAACTAAAGATAACTAAAAAGTGTAACAGTATTTATGGTAAAATACACAAAAGCAATTGCTTTTCATTGCCGAGAGGAATCATCAGGCTAATTTCATTGATTTACTTTCTACAATCGTTTTGTTTTAGCTAAGTAGTTCACAACAGTTTTCAATTATCAGTTGTTGATTTTATTGCTTCTTTGCTACTATTCGTTCCTTTAATGCATGTTCTTGCTTTGTATAAAAAAGAGAGTCAATCGACAATTTAGTGTCTTTGCTTCCTGTTATTATTCTGCTGAATGAATGACCAGGTTCGAATTTTCTGCTTATGGCTCGAATCGGATCTCCAGCTTAGGGGAAGTTAATCGGAAGAGCTGTCAAAAGTCGAAGCGTGGGATCAGATTCTTTTTTTAACCTATAGAGATTAGGATTTTCTCTTAGCTTTTAGTAGCCCTGTCGGTGGGGCATTAGAATACGCCGACTGCCCCCCCCCCTGCAGAGGGTAAAAGTCCCTCAATGGGGGTCCTGAATATGACCTTAAACTATATTCGATGGTGAGGCCCCAGCTTGCCATTGCTCCCAGGTCCACTCTGACCCGGAGTGGTAGTACCTGTAAGGGTCCCAACTATGGGTTAAATAAAAACTGACTTGCAAAAAACAAATATATTCTATTAAAATTTTTTTCTTCAAAATCACCGGATTCGGCATAAAATAACCTGAAAAGGGTTGATATGCCGTAAACCAACCAACCAACCAACCAACCAACTAACTAACCAACTTAGCTTTTAGTGACTGACAGCGTTTCTTCTGTTTGTAAACAGTGTTTATTCATTGGAGAGTCATGTGCTTAAAGACTATCAACGCAGTCAATGTTCTTATCATATGTGTTTTTAGACGGTATTATCTCATGAGGTTTAAAGATGTGTTGGTTCCAGACGGCATCCTCTGAAGGAAGAAGTGTAATGGATCTATTAAATTCACAAGCGGTCTCTAGTACCATGTATATTCCCATCAAAGGAGATGACGACGTTAAGTTTTTGAAGTTCTTGCAGGGAGGTATCAGGGCCCTCTCACATACAGCGCTTAATATTCCCAACTGGTAATGTTCAGGTTCAACGTTGCTTAACTTCGGTTATGTAACGAGAATCGGTCAGTCAGCGTGATTAGGCCGTATCTCATGACGACTTGGGATTGTCTGATTTGACAAGTCATCAACATGCTGAAAGATAGGATTTCCTGAGTCGAACCTTGAATCTGTGTGAAACATTGTGCTCGAGAGTGTTTTCTTCCGGACCTTATTTCCATCCTATTCAGTCAAGATTCATCGTAGATCACCCGTTTGCAAACTGTAGCGAACATCGACTTTTCAAAAGGTATATAGTGACGGGTATAGACGTGACAGCTTACGTCAATCCAGAGCAATTAGTACTTCTCACTATTTTGTATACATGTAATTGATAATGCCAACCTATCCTGTGAAAGGAAGCATCGTATAGTGTTCCTAGCGACAGTGGTCGTGTAACGTGGTCTGGAACCAACACATGTTTAAACCTTAGGAAACAAATGAATAGAAAAGAACTTCAACTCCCTTGTTTTATTGTACAACGGCATTTATTTTTTCCTTCTCTTGTTACCGCTGTGACGTCTCTCACGTGATCGTCTTCTCGAATGCCATTTACGCCTTTCACGGGATCTCGAACGTTATTCACGCCTCTAACGTGATCTCGAACGTTCTCCTCGTCCCTAACGTGATCTCCCTTTGAAAGACTTTTTGCCTACAGGTGGCGTCATTTCGTATACATTTTTATGCGCGCGTCTTTGCTATGTTACACTCGAAGCTAGAATGTTTTTGCTGACGATACATCCGAAAGTATTTATATAGAGTTGAGTCTTTTACAAGATCTGATTTTTATTCTCTAAGCATCAAATTAAAAGATTAAGATTGTGTTACTTTACCAAATAACGAGAGACGCTCCAAAATTAATGCCTCCTATTTTTTCATTCCGTCCGAATGGATTAGACGATCAATTCATTAATTCAAATTGCATTGTTATAACTGAACTTGTGCATTCATGACTTGAAAGTTTCATCTCTCTGTTGTAATTATTGACTGTGTGAGACTCTAAGAAAACAACTCTTGTCATGGACGTGCACCAGAAGCAGAGATGCATCATTGAATTCACGTACATAGTGCATTGAGAATTGTGGTAATTATGTAGAAAAATAAATTCTGGCGCCCAAAAGGTCACTCGTTTCAATGGTAGCACTCTTTTTAGTTAAAAATTAGGATACTTTGCTTTTGGAAAGACCCTCATAAATCACTTGAGCAACAGATATTTTGATAACAAAATAGTTTGTTGAGGCTACCATGTAGGTGAAATGGATATGGATCCACTAATTGATTTATCAACAGTTTCAAATGTTTGGACGTAATTCAAGCATCAGCTTGTAGTTAAAATTAGATGAGCTAGAAAAGGCTGGCATTATGTAGAAACCAACAAAGTTTGCGAATCTAATGTTTCATGCCTAAGCATGACACGCTGTGACTATAGTCTTGTTGAACGTCAACAACGGTTAAGCTAGTTTTTTTTTCACTATTTGAGTGAATGAGCTCTTTTTTCTTTTTTTTTTTAAATAATAGACATTTTACAAATTTTAACTGTCCCCATATTTTTAAACTCTATCTCCCCCCCCGGAACTAAAAGTAGCAGCGCGACACTAAAGGCCTCAAATGATTGGATTTTTTACGGACCGTTCTTTTATGGGTCTTTACGCGTTTAAAATAGTTTTCAAGGGCTCAAAAAATGGGTCAAAATTGAAAAAAATTACATCATACATTTTGAACATTCATCTTACTTTATTTTGAATTTTGATTTTTAATCAGTTCGTATGTGTGCCACCGGCTTTGAATGCTGCATTTTCCGTTTCGATTCTAGCTGATAGTACATAATACTTTTATTTACTTTTGTAATCACGACACTATAATAATCTACCTATCTATCTATATAATTATAAAACTCAAATGAACTCGTAACGGGTGTTGTAATTAAACATCCGGTTTACGACTTCCGGTTGCACATGTGTACATAAACAAATAATCAACGCGACAATAAAATGTATTGTTTTACTGTGTAAATTTTCAGCGTGTCCCAATTGTTTTTTTTTTCACGTTTAAATTATCCAAATAATCAATTGTTAATACTTTCTGCATTTTTTTTTACATCGTTCATTTCCGTATTACGTCTACGTTATTTTAACGCAATTTTCTTACAAATAAATCTAGTTTAATCCGTTGATAACCATAAGAGCATTTTACAACGGCGATTTACCAACCGCCTTCCTTTTTTTTAAATTTATTCTCCATTTTGTAATACACCTTTCTTAAAAAACATTCATATATTTTCTTCTACACTGCCAACAAAATAAATAACCCCGAAAATATGTTTTTTTTAAATTTGCGTTACAAATAAATAATCAACGTGACAATCAAACGTATTGTTTTACTGTGTACGTTTTCAGCGTCCCAATTGTTTTTTTTTTCGTTTTTTTTTAATTAAAAGATATATCACAATTTGAATTTAACTTTAAGTATTATGGTATCTGTCCAGTGTACATTTACCTATAAGTATAGAAAACCACTTATAATTCACTGGCTGTAAGTTTTTCTCAAAACTAAACAATTATAAACAGAACGACTCATAGAAATCTATCTATATTCTTTTTTCATTTTAATATACTTTCATAGAAATGTTTCTGTTATGTCACAGAAAATTATTTTCTTTACGTCACAAGTGTCACGCTCATACATTAATTCCATAGCTAATATAACATACTGACTCGACGGGCTACGGGTAGTCTAGTATATACTAAATCTGGACGAATTAAAATACCATAGTTAAGTGTATTTTACGACCAGGCTAAGCCGGGCGCCCCCTCCAGTCTAATATATAAAAGTCTATATGTCGTTCTGTCTCTCCCCATATTTTAAAACTTTGTCTCCTCCGAATGTATATACATATATATATATATATATATATATATATATATATATATATATATATATATATATATATATATATATATATATATATACATTCGTGAGCAAAAAAAAATGGGGCAAACAAATTGTATACATTTTATTGCATTAAAAGCTATATTGAACAAAGAACAATTGAACAAGGAAACTTAAACGAGACTAACAACACAGAACAAGACATTTACTTTAATAAATGCTTAAGAGGGAATCGTTTATCCTTTTGGTTTCTTTAAAAGATTAATCCTTTTAGACATGCTCTCAAGCAAAGTGGAACACAGTGAAGAGGAGATGCTATTCTATTGGCTTTGCACAGCTTCCCACATTTGTCGTAATTCGAAAAAGTTCTTCCAGCCAATGCACGCGATATGGGCCAAATGTTCTCCATTGGGTTTAAATCGGGGCTTTGAACTGGCCAAAATATCACATTAATTGAATTATCAGAAAACCATGTTTTTGTCACTTTAGCAGTGTGTGCAGGGGCATTATCATGTTGAAAAATAATATTCTGGGATATTCCCAGCTTCTGGATACTTGGTAACAGTCCTGTTTCTAATATTTGAATGTATTCCTTTGCATTGATTGACTTCTCACATCTAACAAGTTCCCCAAATCTTGCTGCAATAAAAGTTCACCATGCCATTATCCCTCGATTCCCGTGTTTAACTTTCGTTTTTATGCAACTTGGCAAAAATCTAATTCCAGTTCTTCGATTGCACCGTTCGGGAGCATCGGGAGCATCGGGAGCATCGGGAGCATCACTAAACAAGAAAAATCTTGATTCATTTAACTAGAACACATTCCTGAACCAGACTGTATCTTTCTGGCCATAACACGAGAAAAATCCCTTTCTGTCATTGATGTTTTTCTTAGATAAAAAAGGCTTTGTTGCACACCTTTTAGAAGAAAATCCCATTTCTTTCATTCGTCTAGATAATCTAGAAAGAGAATTACAGCCACTGTTTTGAATTCTTTGCTATGGTCAGCAATCCTTCGAAACAGTTAATTTAAGCCCGTGGTCGTCCTTCCAAGTGGATGCTCTAGGCGACCAGATTGAGATTTCCCTTTAACGAAGCGTTCGACTTCGAACCTTTGACCAATTCGCTTCACTACAGAAAGAGATTTTTTCACATTTACTTTTCTTAAAATATAAAAAATCTGCTTGTAAATCATTTTGGACTGTCTTAATCTTACAATTCGTTTTTTTTACATCCTCGCCAAGATAGAGCATGCCCATTTTTAGGATTAATTTTTCCATTTATCATTATATGCTATAATAATAATGATCTGCAAATAGAAGTTTTCAGTTAAAATTAACAAAAATTCATGAAAAAAATATTGAAAAATAAATTTCTTCCTTTTTTCACCCTTGGTTCATTTTTTTTTTTGTTATGAGTGTGTATGTATATATATTTCCAATATAATTAAAGTGATATTATATGTAACTCGAACATGTCATCCCGACCCAAAGCCAACACCGGTAACCACTACATCAACGTCACAATCCTAAAATACTACGTCGTATACATGGTAAATGTTTATAAGGCATTTTGGGTCTGTGTTCTTTGAGACTCGATTCTCCGCTGATATTTTCATGTGTTCAAATTAATCATCACCGGGCTTCTCTCGAGAGCACGATGGAACCGTAAACCTATCAGATATCAACCAGCTGCTTTCACTCGACGGTGGCATAAAGGCACACACACACACACAGATATATATATATATATATATATATATATATATATATATATATATATATATATATATATATATAGTCTGCTTATTATGCAAACATTATTGATTACATATGTGCATATATGTTTTAGTGGAATCCCAAGTCAAACAGACCACTTCATCAGACCAAATTAGGGACGATATTGAAATGAGAGTCAAGATTACATTTGTTTTTTTTTTATAAGATACTCGGATGTGGAAGAAAGTGGGGCGTATACGCTGTGAATGTGAGCAGTGGCGTTTTGGAGGAGTTGTGCTAAAGAGAAGGAGTAGGGGCAAAGAGGTGAAGGAAGAGGGGGAAGTATGATCCCATGTGGTCAAGCTCTCGTTTCAATATCATTGTTTTTTATCTGATGAAGCGGCCTTTTTGAATTGGGATTCCATGTAAACCAATAATGCTTGTATAATAAACAGACTATGTACCAGTTCTGTCCTCCATTGAGCACTCTAAAAATCACGCGTTTTTCATTGGATTTTCATTCGGTCCACGACTGGGGAAATGTGTATGTCTAGCCGCACTGATGAGTTGTGATACAGCCAAACAATACTGTATGTGAATGACTATCTCCTCTCTCTCTCTCTCTCTCTCTCTCTCTCTCTCTCTATATATATATATATATATATATATATATATATATATATTAAGTTTGTTTTTGAAATGTCGTTACTTTCAATGTATACCGTTTTCGTTTAACGGGTCTAGATTGTTATTTTAAAACCATTCACCGTTAATTTTGAGTTAAGCTCAATGTGTCTATTTAATAGGGACAGAGCATATATAGTGCAAAATTTTGTTGAAAATTCAAAGACTCACGTTTTCTTTTTTTATAACCTTCGTTTATTTCCTGGATTTTTCCATTACAGCTGTTTCATTAATGAGTTGGTAATTTTACGATTTATGTTTCCGTAAAAATATACTGTCCCAACCAACTTCTTCAGATGCTTATCCATTAGATTTTTACAACAAATGGTATATCTTAACATGCTGAACATCGTATTCGGGTAAAAAGATTTCCACAGCCATGCTTCCTCACTTCCTCCATCTGATAATAATAATAATAATAATAATAATAATAATGATAAAGATAATAAATAATAAATAAATTAAAATCAAGGTAAATGTAATAGTAATGATAATAATAATAATAATAATAATGATGATGATGATGATGATGATGATGATAAAATAATAAATAATAAATAAATAAATTAAAATCAAGGTAAATGTAAGAATTAATTTACAATTTGACATTAAGCAGAAATGAATTATAACCTAATGACTTATGACTATCGATTGAAATAGTTTTAATACTAAAATATTATATTGAACGAATTAGTGAATTAATTTATAATATACATTGAATTAATCATTTAATAATATTAAGTGAAAGACATTAGAACTGTAGAAACATTACTTATTAGTAAATGGTAATGGGTTATGTATGTTCAAAATATGAATGTTAAAAAATAAAAAAATAAAAATAAGTAAGTTAATATATCGATCAATTTGTTCTAAGGGAGGTAAATCTATGATACTTGAAATTAAATTATTTTTAAATTTTTACGCTTAGGGTAAATAATTGAGTACTCAGCAAATTTTTAATCTCAACCCAACGTAATTATAGGTTTAGAATTGACTAGTACTAGGAATTATAATTGAAATAGTAATAAACCTGATTATAACAGACCAGTGAACTGAATTATGTATGGTTTCAATTCAATTCAATAGATTATTTAACATAACCGTAAAGGTTAACGTTTTTTTTATAGTTTAGTTTAGCTTTGTATATGCAAACATGTATAAAAGTTAATAATTATTGATCTTATTTTCATAAGTATGCATACATAAATTAGAATTAATTTTCATAAATTAATAGAGAATGTTAGTACTAATAGTTGGGTTTAGTGACTTTATTTTAAAATTTAAAACAGCTCAATGGAAAAATAAAAAGGTATTTGCAGCTTCTCTTCCAATTTTCAGATTTTAATCATGTCAAATCGCACTTTATCTCCGTTTGACAAATTGAGTGTTGCTATTTCTTCTGATGAGTTAAGGGCATAATATATTCAATGATTGATATAATAATAAAGTGATTGATTTTGCGCAACGAAACAGATACTTTCAAGAATTGTAAATGTACAATTGAATTAAAGGGATAAATTATAAGATGGTCAACACCATGAATTTTGAAATATATTTTTTTGTCATTTACTCACTATATGTATATATGTATATAATGTATATATATATATATATATATATATATATATATATATATATATATATATGTGGAATTAATTTAGGATTAACATGTTCGCTATAAGAATTCCGTTCAATACTGTCTTTATTATTTTGACCAAGTTTCCCTAACTTGGTAGATAATAATTCTCACGATGACCATTTCATATTTGTAAGGACATTGACTTTTAAAATTAAGAACGCAAACACCTTAGTGAAAAATTTGATCTACCGAGTCAAACGGAACTCGTCGACATTAAACAAACCTTCATTAATAATAACTTCCAAAATCACAACGTCGATCAGCAAATGAAACCACCTTAACCGCCATATCAAAACGAAAAGAACAACAACAACAACAACAACAACAACAACAACAACAACAACAACAACAGTTATAATAATAATAATAATAATAATAATAATAATAATAATAATGATGATGATAATAAAAATAATATGTTTTGGAATTAAAGGGTAGACTGAGACAATTATGAAAGCAGTTTAAAGTTTTATGAAAATCCACGAATACGAAAACCAACACAAAACTATAAACACTAATCAGGAACAAGAAAACTGCAACAGAAATAACACCACGGGAACTACAACTGCATATATATATATATATATATATATTGTATATATATATATATATATATATATATATATATATATATATATATATATATATATTGCAACGTTTTGTTAAATATTCAAAAACTCACGTTTTCTTTTTATAACCATCGTTTGTTTCCTGGATTTTTCCATTACAGCTGTTCATTAATGAGTGGCAATTTTACGATTTATGTTTCCGTAAAAATATTCTGTCCCCACCAACTTCCTCAGATGTTTATCCATCAGATTTTTACAACAAATGGTATATTTTTAACATGTTGGACATCGTATTCGGGTAAAAAGATTTCCACATCCATGCTTCCCCACTTCCTCCATCTGTTGGTGTTATGTAAAGATAATTTTCCGTTTTAACTCATACTTTCGTATTTTTTTATTTATTAATTATTTATTTTTGTTTTAATTTTCCCTGTTTTTCCTATTTGCTTTTTTTTGCAATTATCATATAATTTTATATAATTTTATTCCTATATTTATGCGTGTTTATTTTAACATATAAAAAATTATATGATATATATATATATATATATATATATATATACATAATTAGATAACAAAATACAATAATGCCTAAATGCACAAAAATAAAAAAATAGTCGTAGTCGTTATCATTTGAGCCATGATTCAATACATGAAATGAACCGATTTTAAAGAATAAATGTATATATATGCGCATGCGTGCAAAAGTACTTTTCAACATAGCAAAAATGTGTGCGTGTATGTATATTTATTTATTAAAACTGTATAAAGGTCAGAAAAACATTGGTATCGTCGGTTTCAAGCCTAACATAAGGGGGGACCACTTAATGGTAAATAATGTCAGCCATATTGTTTTTCAGAGACGAGAGCCTAACATTATTTACCATTAACTGGTCCCCCTTATGTTCTGGCTTGAAACCGACGGTACCACTGTTTTTCTGACCTTCTCTACAGTTTTAAATAAATAAATATTAAGCTATTATATTGAAACTTTTTCTTTGTAATCGGGCACTTTGATGGAATTTTTCCCGCCAAACAGTAAACATATATATATATATATATATATATATATATATATATATATACGTGTATATATACGAACGTGGACGAGCGCACACGCACACACACACACACATGCGAATACGCGAGGATGAAATGGCATGTCTCCATAACTACAGCATGAACTACTAATGAAGTGGTTTGTTTTTATTTTATTTTCCTTCTTCATTTTTTATGAATGGTTGACATTCCCATAGACGTTAGTAGTTTATCACGAGATGAACATTAGCCCTTTTCTCATCCCGGTTTTATTTCAATCTGTCAACTTTTTTTTTCTCTTTAAAGAAACAATCTTGAAGTTTTATTCGTCGTAGGGACAAAATTATTTGCCAATAATGACTGATAACCCAAATGTTTTTTGTTTTTTTTTACCTAGCGGTACTTTATTTTTATTATTATATGAAAGTCACTTTGTGTTTATGTGTGTGTGTATGTGTGTGTATGTGTGTGTGTGTGCGCGAATTCATTCCTTATAGATTCCGAAATGTCTGAGTTTATCTTTGCAAATTTTACGCACTGGTAATTTCTATGTCTGGCAGTGTTCTTAGATATGCTTTTACAGAAATTCATTCAATAAGTATTGAAAATCAAAAAAAATCCGATCTTATTCTTTCTTTTCTCATGGATAAAAAATAATTTTTACAGGGAAATATTTTACGTTACACCGGCAAATGGAAATAATTTTTAAGACTATGTTTAAGATCGTCAAGCCCAACTATCAGCTGACATGATATTATAAACAAACACAGATGGAATTTGATGACCGACATTATCATTATTTGAATAAAACAAAACACGCATCAAGTGCGCTTGAAAGTGAAATCACAACGCAATATTAGGAAAATAAACAAATATTTTACTTGTTTCTTAAACCACCATTTTACTGTGCGTTCAGTGATGATTTCTGTGCCAAACGTTTCGTTGATATCGCGAGATGTTTGAGCAACTTTTCGGTTCAGCTTCAATCGAAATAAGAAAACTGTGCGAATTTGTTTTTTTTTTCATCTTGCATTCAACGGTCTGAAAATAAGACATTATTGCTGTAAAACGATTATAATTTAAATGATTAAATAGAGCGTAAAACGTTCTTTAAAATGATATATAATGTTAAGGTATTATAACGAAAACTTATTTGAAAATATATCATTTGAAATCAGGATTGAAAATTCCGCACAATCTTTCTTTCTCAACCAAATAGATATCCCGACCATTAGACTATGAGCAAAATCCCATCTATTCATAGGATGTCCAAACAAATCTGGCCTCTAATTCATAGCAACATTTTAACTGTTATTCACGCTAAACAAGCTATATTGCCACGTGAACGTAAGAGGTTACTATTTGGGAATTTAGCAGCGAGATGCCTGCTTACATTTCATTAAAATTTTGCATGTTAGTGCAGTAAGGGAGTACTGAGGAATTTACATAGTTTAGCATTTCGCAGGAACAAACTATAAGAGCAGAAGATTTTCCGGCATCTAGGGATCTCTACAATGAAGGGGTGCAATTTTATCGCTTGTCAGGTTAGTCAGGGGTATTTACTTCGGAGTTGGATCACAAGTGCTACGAGTTAATCAGATCACATTCCATTAAAGTACTATTAAAACGGGCACAAAGAAGCAACATTAGGACTAGGTTGGTAAATTGCAGACTATTTTTTTTGGATCCTATCTAAAAGTGAGCGACTATTGGTAGATGCGGCAATAATACTCAATGCGTGAGAGAATGGTGGCTTTATATTTATTTACTTATTTCTCTCTAGGACGTTACACACAAAGTCAGGTGTAGGTTTGATGAAAATGTTTCTGTTGAACGAACTGTATTCGAATCTGGCGCAACCAGGTTTTCAGTGTGTTTCGTTAGCTACTTAGCCACAGTCAGTAGCTTACGTCTCAGTGGCAATCGTTTGTTTGCAATACATCTATCTATCTATATATCTATAAAAGTCAAAGTGTCTGCCTGTGTGTATGTGTGTGTGTCTGTCTGTGTACATTTCCCTACACAATAACTCTGTCAATTTTACGTCTACTAACTCGAAATTTGATATACAGGGTAGTGAGATTTGGAAAAATCTTTGCAATCCGTTTTCGGCCTGAAATTTGGCTGTTAAGCGGTCAAAATTCAACGATTTGACCTTTCAGAACTCTACCAAACTCCTCCGCCAATTTTTGGGTCTAAACAATAAAATTTTAGATATAGGTTCCTTGGACATGGATCTAACTTAACTTGATTTGACCCCAAAACAATACATTTTAAGGGGTTATAATAGGGATCAAAGTTTAAAAAAAAATTGACCTCTGCGGTCTCTACCAAATTACTTAATTTTATACAAATGTTTAGACAATTTCTGGTCTAAACATTTGAACTTTTACATAAAGGGTATTCAGAGATAGGGCAAGCTTTTTAATCGGGTTGGGTCGAAAATTTGAGCTACCAATATATAAATCTATGTATGTATGTTTACATGTCTGCCTAAAACTTCCGACAGAAGCGACGGATTTTCACAAGATCAGTATTGTTATGAAGCTCGACCCTTTAGACGACAAATACCGAAAAATTGGCCAAAAAATATTAATTTCTTCACCCTCAACTGAGCACTTCTCTACAAGGAGGGGTCGCTTTTTTCACCGATATTTTCGAAAGTCACACCCTCTTTTCGATTGGCTAGCCTTAATTTAAACATACGTCACTTCCGGTTTGGCGGTGGTCGTAACAGCAAAGATGTTAGGTTTTCCCCCGTTCTTTTCCTCCTTCGCCGTACGGGTTCGAGCCTGCCTTCCTACTACCACTTTTTTTTTTTTTTTTGCTTAACACACACCTCCAAACACCCGGGCAACGTCGGGCACCCGTGCGAATATAAGTAAAAAGTAAAAAGGGAGAGTGTAAATAAATACAGAAAACTGTAAGCAAACGACGCGTCTTCCATTCTGAATGCCCATCAAAACCCCTTAATTTACCCCCGCGATTGTAGGCTTGGCAGCCTTTTCTTATTTGACCCGACCGATATTGGACTCCCACTGAATCTAAAGTCTAAATAAAAAAAAAAAACGATGTGTCAAGCTATCGCCGAATTCAACAAACATCTCCTTCATCCCACTGAGAATCTCTTCAGATTCTGCTCCTTATCAGCGGGACGAAAACTCCACGTGACCTCTACACGTGACCCTTAAATTTGATACGTCATAGTTTATCTCAGATCATGTGCTCACCCCGCCATCATCTCTAGCATCTCTTTCCCTCTCTCCCTCTCTTTCTATATATATATATATATATATATATATATATATATATATATAGAGAGAGAGAGAGAGAGAGAGAGAGAGAGAGAGAGCGAGAGAGAGAGAGCGAGAGAGAGAGAGAGAGAGAGAGAGAGAGAGAGAGAGAGATTTTCAAATTTTAGATTAGGTCGACAATGACGCCATGGTTTCAAACTAATCTCTTCCATTCGATAAACAAGAACATTTTTTATAACATCTTTTCTTTATCAAACACTTAAAACTCATAATTTATGTTTTTTTGTTTTGTTGTTTGTTGATTTTTAAAAAGATTTTATCATTTTTCGGTCTTTTTCCTTGTGTCTGATATTCGATCGTCTTTCTTCCTCTTCTTTTTCTTCTTCTTCTTCTTCTTTTATTACTGCCAACCTTTTCTTTTTCTTCAGATTCGCTTTCTTCTTGGACGTTTTCTTCCTTTTCTTTTTCCTCTTCTATTTTCACATTCTACTTTCTTTTCTTCGTCTTCTTGTGTTCTTCTCATAGAAATTCTATTTCTTTCTTCTCGTATAATTTTCATCTTTTTTTCTTCTTCACCGCTTCATTTTCATATCCCTTGACTTATTTCTTCTTTTTCGCCTCTTTATCTTCCCATGCTTTCTCCTTTTTCTCATTCATTTTCTTCATTTCTTCATCTGGTTATTCTATTTAACTACTTCTTCTTCACCAATCATCTTCTCATTTCTTTCTTTTTCTTCCCCTCTTCCATTTCCTTTTGTTTTCTTCTTTTCTTTTCCTTCTTCTTCTTCTTCTTCTTCTTCTTCTTCTTTATAACAACAACAACAACAACAACAAGGAAAAACAACAAAACAACAAATAATGTGAAGGAATTGACCGATTTCGAACTTTCCCCATTTATCACTTCCATTAAAAATAAAGGCGTGGGCCGCCATTTCTAAGTCTTTACTATGTGAATTCTCTGCAAACGAAATTGAATTAAATCGAAAGATAACGGTACAGGGATCACCGGAAAGGAAAACCCGAATCGGAATTTCGATACTGGAACTGATTACTATGGTACAAGTAGTCGCACATTTGTTGTTGCTGTTGTTGTTGTTGTTGTTGTTAACCAGTAATCGCTGCTCACGATCTGGAAGCTGATTTTCAATATTGCTCAGCAAAAGTTCCCAACAGGAAATCTTCTGACCCGGTGGCCTGTCCTTGTGTCACACGCTGTCTTTCATTAAATCTTACTATTAAAAAAAAATAATGTCAAGTCAAATGTTATGATAATCTGCGTGTCGATTCGAACAAATATCTTTCATACATACAAGTGACTCGCAATGTTGTCATTCATTAAAAAAGTCACACAATTTTTGTCATTCATTAAAAAAGTCACACAATTTTTGTCGTTCAGTAAAGAAGTCACACAATTTTTGTCATTCATTAAAAAAGTCACACAATTTTTGTCATTCATTAAAAAAGTCACACCATTTTTGTCATACATTAAAAAAGTCAAACAATTTTTGTCATACATTAAAAAAATCAAACAATTTTTTCATTCATTAAAAAAGTCACACAATTTTTGCCGTTCATCAAAAAGTCACACAATATTTATCATTCATTAAAAAGTCAAACAATTTTTGTCATTCATTAAAAAGTCAAACAATTTTTTCATTCATTAAAAAATCAAACAATTTTTTCATTCATTAAAAAAGTCACACAATTTTTGTCATTCATTAAAAAAGTCAAACAATTTTTGTCATACATTAAAAGAAGCAAACAATTTTTTCATTCATTAAAAAAGTCACACAATTTTTGTCATGCATTAAAAAGTCAAACAATTCTTGTCATTCATTAAAAAATGTCACACAATTTTTTGCATTCATTAAAAAAAGTCACACAAACAATAATTGGAAAATTAATTTATATTTTAGGGGTCCTTAGCAGCTTTTAAAAATTAAATTCCCCTGAAAAGACGGATTTGAAATGTATTTGGTCGGGCCAAAAAGTGAAAGAAAAAAACGACAAAAAAAAAAAAAAGAATTAAAACGAATTAAAATCTATTAAAATCCATTATTCCTTAGTAACTTTGTTTCCCAGAAAGATAAAAGCCTGAATTTTATCATAAAGCAGAATAATGTAAAACTTTTTCTACTATTTTTAATAGAATTAAAAATTTTAACCCCGCCCCCCCCAAAAAAACACCATTCACCGCCAATTTTCTATCGATAGATGAACAATTATATATTTATAACAGCTTTTTGACCAATTAATTTTTTTTCGTATGAATAAGATTTAGGATGATTTGCGATATAATATGCAAAAAACATTATTAAATAAGTACCTGAATTTCAAATAAGTTTATCTTTTATCTCAGTATGTAGAAATCCCGTGTCGAAATTCAAAAATCCAAAATCTAACGTTCCTTTTTTTAAGACACTACGGAAGGCTTTACAAGACAAAATAAATTCATAATTCGTAATTTTGGGAAAGAGAGAGGAAATACCCTTTTGTAAATACAGAACAAATATTTTAGCGCGTATATTCAAGAAATTGACGAAAGAAATTTTTAACAAAATGCGTAGTTATCTATCGATTTTTTTTGCATCGATTCTTCAAAGCATTTCCTATTTAATAGTATATTAGACATATTGGGTTCACTAAAAGAAAATTATTTATTTATTTATTTTTCAAAGATTTAAAAGTAGTGTTTTTCGTAAAAATAATGAAAATATATAATTTTTTATTGATCTGAAAAATAATAATTATTATTACCATATTCAACGAATTTCACACTTCAAAACACAAAAAATGAAAAATGAAACACATTCAAAATTCGGATATTCAACCTTAAAATCTGATACGTGCGCAGTTGTTTTCTTTTTTGTTTTGTATGTTTGTTTTATTTACGATCCCACCCTCTCCAAAACGCAATATATTTTGCTCAGTTTCGGCTGATTATCTTAAGCATATTTTTACACACAGATAAAGAAGGGGGTTCGTAGATAAAATAATATATATAAATATCGATTATAAAAATTAATACAGCATTATAAAGTTCATTCTTCACTTAGTGATAACTAGCGAAATTTTCGTATTGATTGGATAATTACTTGATTTTTAGTAGATTTTTAAAGAGAGACTCCGTCAAAAAATACTTACTCTCTCCTTCCGTTTTGGCCGTGCCTAGATATTTATTCAATAGTTGCCTAATTTTTCTACCTTGTCTAATTAACTAATTTTCTGTAGTTTAATTCTCCGTTGCCCGATTTAACATTGCCTAATCTTCCGTTGTATAAATCTCTTTTACTTGATTTTCCATTGCCTAATTCTCCGTCGCCTAAATTGCCATTGCTTTATTCTCTGCTACCTAATTTTCTATAGTCTAATTCTCTATTACTTAATTTTTAATTGCCCAATCATGCGTTGCGTAATTTTCGGTTACCTATTTTCTATTGTTTAATTCTCTATTACATAATTTTTCAGTGCTCAATTCTGCCTTGCGTAATTTTCCGTTTCCTACTTTTCCGTTGCCTAATTCTCCGTTGTCTAATTCTCCGTTGCTTAATTTTCCTTGGCAAATACTCTTTCGCCTTATTGTCCGTTACCTAATTTTCTTTTTTTTTTACATGGGTGTCACCACTTATCAAGGCCCAGAGGCCACTCGAGGATAAGGGTTAATAGGTATACATTAGTCATTGTGATTTTAGCATAGTAAACAGTGGGAATTTTGTAACTTGGATTATTTAGGGGGATGATTCAATTAGAACTTGTTCACATTGGACTTCTTTTTTTTTCATAGGTATCAACACATTATCAAGGCCAAGGGGCCACTCAAGTATAAGGGTTAAAGAGTGTACAGTAGCAATTGGATAATATAATAATCATTAGTAATGAAAATTTGTTAAATTTGATAACTTATATGGAACGGCTCATCAAGAACTTATTTACGTTAGACTTGAAGACAACCATATTATAGTCAGCCGGAAAGCAGGAAAACGGAAGACAATTCCACAGGCGTGCAGTTCTAATAAAAAAGCTTTGTTCATAGAATCTACGTTTAGGTTTAGGCACAGATAAAGAGTGGGGGGAATTATTGATAGTGTTTACAGCTAGACGAGTGTTTCTTGTGAAAGTTTTGCGAGGGGGGACCATAGATTGAAGCTCAGTCGAACACTTTCCATGAAAATAACGATACATCAGAGACAAACTCGCAACATCTCTTCTGTGAGATAGAGGTTGCAAGGAAGAGAAAAGGACATCTCCTACGAGGCTACGAAGTCTATTTTGAACTCTATCAAGGCAGGACAAGTCCCTTCTAGCAGCTCCTGCCCAGATGTGGCAACAGTATTCCATCCTTGGACGTACCTGGCTCTTATATAGATAGAAAATTGCATCATCAGTGAGATATCTACTGGATCGATAGAAAGATCCCACCATTTTTCCAGCGGCCTTGGCAACAGATTTGATGTACGTGTTCCATTTAAGATCAGGAGTAATGGTCAAGCCCAGAAGCTTGTCAAAACTTGAGGCCTCCTGAAGACGAGAGCCATCCATTTCAATCGATGCCAGATGGGGATCAGAATGTTGATGATGTAAAGAGAGAAGCTTGGTTTTAGATGCATTAAAAGTAACCAGCCACTCCTTTCCCCATTGTACTACATGCTCAAGATCAGAGGAGAGAGAATTAGAGAGAACTTGGTCGTTTACTGTCTTAGATGTGCTACCATAAATGGTAGTGTCGTCAGCATAAATGTCTACAAATGATGTAAGGATGTGATTTGGAAGATCATTAATGTAGATCAGGAAAAGAGTTGGGCCCAGGATGGACCCCTGAGGGACACCGGCATTAATACTGTGGGCTTCTGATTTTTGCCCCTCAACTACTACTCTTATGAACCTATCAGAAAGAAATGATTTAATAATTGAGAAGACATTTCCAGCTATACCATAGCTAGAGATCTTATGAAGTAAACCTTTATGCCATACCCTATCAAAGGCCTTAGATATATCAAGAGCAATTGCCCTAGAAAGGTTTCCTCCGTCGAGAGATTTGCTAATCCTATGAGATATAACTGTAAGCACATCTGCTGTAGATCTAGCAGAACGGAAACCATATTGAGTGTCACTAAGAAGGTTATTTTTGTTGAGATGGTTGATTACTTCTGTATTTAACACAGATTCCAGCAACTTACTCATGACGCACAGGAGACTTATAGGCCTGTACTGAGAGGGGGATGAGCGATCACCTGAATTTTTAAATACAGGGCATACTGATGAAATTTTCCAGGGAGATGGGAAACTATTCTCCTTAAGACAACGTTTAAATAGTTTTGTAAGTATGGGCGCTAGTTCAGGTTGAAGTTTTTTTAGTACTATAATTGGAATACCGTCCGGGCCAGTGGCTTTACTGGAATCAAGGTTTTTGATTAGCTTGGCAACATCACGTACAGATATACGTATATCACATAGTGTGTTTTCAGATACAGGAGGAAATATTGGGGGTTGGCGGCCTTGATCGCAAAAGGCAGAATTAGCTGCAAAGTTCTTGACAAAGAGTTTGGCTTTGTCTGATGCTGACAAGATTACCTCAGGTCCATTGATGATAGTTGGGATGGAGCACACGCTTCTGTTCAGAATTCTGTTTGCTATTTGCCAGAACTGGTGGGAACCAAGCCGCTGCTCAGCTACTTTGGACTTAACAGATTGAGCATACAACCATCTTGCGCTCTTTATTACTTTCTTACAATGGTTGCTGGCAGTCCTGAAAGCGGCTTTAGTTTCCATACATCTATTACGCTGGAAACAGTGGAAAAAGTGATTTCTGTGCGCAATAGCAGCAGCACATTCTGGAAAAAACCATGGCTGGTTGTTAGGTTTTTGCTGAAACTTTTTCGAGGGTATGAAACGGTCAATACCTACAATTAACCATTCCGTCAGGTCTAATACTATAGAGGACACATCCTTTTTAAATATGGAATGCAGAGGTAGATCAGTTATAAATGTACGGAAGCTATCCCAGTCAGCCTTAGTGTATCGATATACTGTACGATGGAGAGGTACGTCTGGGGACTTATTACATTTCATTTTTATCTTAATTGATACAACAGAGTGGTCGGAGGATCCAAGAGGCGACAGAACAGAAACTGAACATAGTTCAGGGCAAGTTGTGAGAAAAAGGTCTAGTAGGCTCGCATACTGGCCGTCATTGTCGGGCACACGGGTGGGTTCCTGAACAATCTGAGTGAGGTCATAGGCAATGGAGAAATCATGACAGAACCTCCCCTCATCATCGGTCTTGTTTGAGTGGGTCAACCATTCGACGTTGTGAACATTGAAGTCTCCACATACGTGAATGTTAGCTGAAGGATAAGCAGATAGGACTTGGTCAATTTTCTCAGATATGCTTTGAAAGATAGTAACTCCGCTGTTGTGGGGGCAATAGAGAGTAAATAAAAATGCTGTAGTGTGAGCTAAAGCAACCCGGAAGCACATATAGGGTAAGTTAGGATCTTCCCTGGAGATGTCCCTACCACATGGAAAGCTATCTTTAATATAGGCACATATTCCATGCCCATGGCGATCTTGGGGGTCAGATTTAGAAGTTAAGTTAGAGTATCCTTTAATTGCGAACTCTTCTAGGGAAATATCCTGTACAATGCCAGTTTCACTTAAAAATAAAAGGTCTGGTTTAGTCTCCTGTAATTGGGTTTCAACCTCTGGAAGGTTAGAACGTAGACCCCTGATGTTGGAGAAGGAGACATGGTAGTAGTGGTCTACGTCGGAAGTTGGAGAACCGGGTTTAATCGTGTATTTTTTCTTGAAACTTATGATGAAATTTTGAAATTAGTGGACTAGGTCGTCAAATTTACTTAGAGCAGGACAGAGAGGGGAAACTAAGAGAGAAAAAGAAATGAAGAATTTATTTTTTTTTATTTGTATCTAATGATAAGGTAAAGCCGTAACAATTACCCACTAGTATGGCATCGAGAGGCCCCACCAGAAGCTACTGCATGGTCCAGAATCCATTCACCAAATGGCAATACAGCAGCTCCAGTACTTTGCACCTGCTGATAGGACAGCCTCCTTAGTGGTTAATCCAAGGTTCGGGTCCCTGACTATCAGGCGGATAACGTCAGCCCAGACAAAACGTTTACCTCCAGCACCCTTACTAGTGACATGGCTCTATTGCCTAATTATCTGTTGTCTAATTCTATTAACTGATTTGCCATTGCTTAACTATCTGTTACCTAATTTTCCATTGCCCTAATCTTCCGGTATCTAATTTTGCATAACCTAATTTTTCCATTGCATTATTTTCCGTTACCTAATTTTCCGTTGCCTTACTTTGCTAAATTCGAATAAATTTTAGTTTATTCCTTACTTGTCAATCAAGTTACACTCTTGAATGTCACACAGTCTTTGTTTTATATCCGTTAAATAAGGTTGCAGAGTAGGTGTGTCCTTGAATTCAGTCACATTTAACGAATCTTCACCTTGCATGTATTTATTAGTGATGTTTTCGCAACAATAATATTGTTATGGCTTGCAATAAGCCACAAAGAAAACAGAACAACGGAATAGAGTTTAAACAATGTATTACTAGAACAACAACGTAAAAAGGTTACAACTGAAAAGAGTAGTTAACGTCACCGAGCAGGCGAGGGTCGCTCTGGTGTTTAATCCAGACCTGGGATCAAAAGGTCTATGGTTTATATAATGGATAGAACAGTCCATTTGGAGGGTGATTCCCCCACAACACCCCCTCCCAAGCTGATTTCTGCAGTTGTGAAAATCAGTATTTCTTCCTTTTGGAGCAGACCACCAAGGGTCTGCGCGCTTCCTTTTTCTGTCGGAGCGTCTCAATTCTGACATCCCTTTTGGAAGGTCTATGTCAAAACAGTCATACACAGTTTCAATCGCCTCACTGCCGTCCTGCGGTGGTTCTTCTTGATCATCGTAGAAGCGTTTCCTGATTTGGTTCAGGTGCCTCTTACGTTGGAACTTTGGGCCCTGAATGATGTATATAACATGGCCGATTCTGCGTAAGATCGTGCCCTGTTCCCAAAAAGAAACGTTATTTCTAAATGTCTAAAGTACACGTTATCACCGCTATTAAACCGTTTCTTTAGCATTGTAGAGGTTCTGTTCTGTACTATGTGTTTGGCTAGCAGTTTATCATTATCAGATTTTATTTTCCGTCCAAACATGATTTCTACTGGAGATCCCGCATCTGGTTTGTTCGGATTTCTCGTGATTCTGCAAACCTGCAGAAATTGCTGAAGGGCCTTTTCTGTCGGTGTACCGGACTCCTTTTTTTAATGCCCTTTTAAGCGTATCGACGAAGCGTTCGGCCTGGCCGTTGCTTCTGGCGTGGTACTGGGGTGTCGTAATTGATACATCTCGCAGAATTCTCTCAACGTTGTCGAGGTGAACTGTGTAGTGTTGTCGCTAACCAGACAGTCTACAACCCAAAACTGAGCAAACAATTCCAATAAAAAATTTGTCGTTGTTGCCGTGGTCGGTTTTTTGCATCTTAGTACCTCTGGCCATTTAGAGTAAGAGTCAACTACTATCAGGTAATAAAAATCCTCCACAGGTCCCGCATAATCGATGTGGAACCTCGACCATGGCTGTTCAGCCTTAGGCCAAGGTTTTATCGGTGGTGCTTTTGCAGCCAAAGCACAGCCTTTGCATCTGTTCACCATGTCGGCAATATCTTGGTCCATAGCTGGCCAATAAACAAAACTTCTCATTAGGCTTTTCATTATGTTTATTCCTGGATGCCCCATGTGAAAATCTCTGAGAATTCTTTTTTGAAGGGTTTGGGGGATGACAGCCCTTTCACCGTATAACAGTATTTCGTCGCAACCAGAAAAAATGTCTGAACTGGTGTCACCCAGTGCTAATTTCTGCTGCGTGGTTTGAATGAAATTGTCATTTAGGGATTCTGACTTAATTTCCTGAAGTGTGACCGGCAGTTCGCGGATAATATTGTTTATCATGGTTTTTACATCACTATTAATACGTAGTGCCGCGATTACTGAATCTTCAAGAGGTTCCATTTTGGCAGGAATCAGTCTCGAGAGACCGTCTGCATGAGGGGAGAAATTGAATTGCAAAATTATAGTTCAGCAGAATAATTCCCCATCTTAATAGTCGGTTCGCAGTGAATTTTGGAAGTCCTTTTTTTGTCCAAAAATAGATATCAACGGCTTATGACCGGTTTGTAGAAAATAATGTCTTCCGTACAAGAACCGGTGGAATTTTGAAAGTCCAAATATAATTCCTAGGGCCTCTTTCTCGATCTGAGAATAATTAATTTCCGCTGGCAAGAGAGTCCGTGATGCGAAAGCAATAGGCTGTTTCGAGCCATCCGGCATTTGATGTAGCATGCACGCCCCGACGCCATATTGACTAGCGTCGCTAGGTACTATTATGTCCAACTGCAGGTTGAAATGCGCTATAAATAGTTTTGAAGTCAGGATTCTTTTTATTTCTTAGAATGATGTCTGGCAATCTTCTGTCTACTCCCAAGCCTTATCCTTTTTCAGCAATTAATTAAGTGGTGCGCGCAATTTGTGCATATTTGGGATGAACCCCTGGTAATAATTCGCCAAACTTAAAAAACTCTGCAATTGAGTTATGTTTACTGGTGCCAGCATTTCTTTAATAGCGGTCGCCCTATCTGGTTCTGGGCGTCTGCCATCTATATCGATTATTTGACCCAGGTATTTAATTGTTTGTAAAAAGAACTCGCATTCATCTGCTTTGATCTTAAATCAATAATCTTGTATTCGACTGAATACTTATCTGATATGTTTTTCATATTCCTCCCTGCTTTTGCTCGCTATGATAATGTCATCAAGATATGCGATTGCGGTGTCCAAGCCGGACAGCATAGTATCCATTACTTGCTGGAATATTGCGGGTGCCACCTTGATACCAAACGTGAGTCTTCCGTATCTGTACAAACCCCGATGAGTGTTAATACAGAGGAGGTTAGCGCTTTTGTCGTTTACCGGAATCTGTAGGTAAGCGTCGCTTAGGTCGATCTTAGAAAAAAACTTGCGGCCATTTAATTTCGTGAACACTTCTTCTGGACTAGGTAATGGATAGTGAAAATCTTCTAAGGACCGTTGAGTCCGGTCGCGAAGTCGACGCAAACGCGAATTTCCCCGGGTCTTTTCTTTACGTAAACTGCCGGAGCAGCCCACTCACTATATTCAATATTAGCCAGTATACCGATGCTTTCTAATCTGTCTAGTTCCTGATTTATTTTGTTCAGGGAAGCGAACGGGACATTACGTTTCTTTTTACACACCGGCTGTGTGCCAGGTTTCAACTTAAAATCTGCGGCCATTTTTGTACATCTCCCCAGGCCAGGAGTAAATACGTTTGTGAATTCTTTTTTTAAAACCAGTTATAAGTTTCTCTGTTTCTGCTGGGCGGGTATCTATTGTCTTGCAGAATATGGATATAGGAAGATCCCAGAGACGAAACTCCTCCATGCTGTCAGAACCGAACAGGTTCTCATTATCTTTTAGCACATACGATCTTACTTTTTTTTGTTTCCGCTCCCCCCGTAAAGGGACGTTTGTAATTAATTCACCTTCAAAATGAATTTTTGTACCATTAACGGCCGTCGCCGTTCTGTTAGTTTTTAACATAGTCGGCTTTCGTAATATTTTCCACGTTTTGAGATTTATTATTGAAAGATCCGATCCACTATCTAATTGGAATTGCCGAAAATGTTAACCGTTACATATTTGCGTAGATTTTCATCTGTGACGTCCTTAGTTCTGATCTGACGTACACGGCTTCTATTCTGAGTTTTCCTACAGTGCGAACATTTATGATACATAACGCAGAAAATACGCTGCTAATGATTTTTCCTCTTCCTCGTATTTAAAATTGTTTATCGCGGTCCATATTGTATTATAAGAAATATTATTCTTAACAAAATTTCCGTAAGCAATTCCTCTATCCGTAATTGACGTTCGGCTAACTGTTTTTGAACTTCAAATTGACATTTCGTTAACTGTTTTTGCAATTCCTTTTGCTGTTCCTCGAATCGTATTTGACGTTCATTCCAGTGTTTTTCGGATTGAGACTAACGCTTTGCGGCATTGATATGCAACTTGGTCAAATGTTCCAACGCTACTTTCAATTCGTCCATTTTGCTTTGTCAGCAATAGCAATTTCAAAACGTTCGTTGAATTTTACAAAACCGTTTTATTCCTTCTTATTTCTTCATCCAGAAAATTAAACGAACAGAAAAAAATCATAAATATATAAAAAGTTCATTGTCTAAACAAAAAAAAAAAATCAAGTGTATGTTTTTCTCCAGAGAAAAAAAACAACGCCCGATTTTAGCAGCGAAAACCGCAAGTGACGACTTCTTTTTCCAAAAGTATAAAAATTTACCTTTCTAAGTCGCGATGAACCTTTTTTTTTTTGCAAAAGTACAGCGCTATCTTTGAAAGTCGTGACGAACTTTTTTCTTTTCAACTCTTTTTTTCCATAATGATTTACGTTTTTGTTTTAGTTACCGTGAACCTTTCAGTTGCGAGTGTTATGTTAGACACTTCCTTAGGCTTGATAACATTTGAGTCCGACGTCGTTATTATTTTTAGAATACTATTTCAACGCGAGTATTTTTTCAATGTCGTTACTGGTTTCGATTATTCTATGCTCCTTGAATCCAATGTCGTCAGTGTTTAGTTTTTAGATCACTGTTAAAACGTGAGTACGGTCTCCGAATTCTATGTCGCCAGTGCCATGTCTTGCAATAAACCACAAAGAAAACAGACGAACGGAATGGAGTTTAGACAATGTATTACTAGAACAACAACGTAAAAAGGGTACAACTGAAATAAGTAGCAAATGTCACCGAGCAGGCGAGGGTCGCTCTCGTGTTTAATCCATACCTGGGATAAAAAGGTCTATGGTTTATATAATGGATAAAACACGCCATTTGCAGAGTGATTCCCACATAACAAATATCTATAAAATAATTTTTAGCATATTACTGATTTAAATATCAAATAATTTTTAGCATATTACTGATTTAAATATCAAATAATTTTTAGCATATTACTGATTTAAATATCAAATAATTTTAAGAATATTACTAATTAGAATAACAAATAATTTTTAGAATATTACTGATTTAAATATCAAATGATTTTTAGAATATTACTGTTTTACATGTCCGTTAATTTTAGAATATTACTGATATAATATCACATAATTTTTAGAATATTACTGATTTAAATATCAAATAATTTTTGCATATAATTGAATTAAATATTCAATAATTTTCTGCATATCACCGATTGAAATATAATAAATTTTTAAGCATATTAATGATTTGAATATCAAATAATTTTTAGCATATTACTGATTTAACTATCAAATAATTTTTAGAATATTATGGAATTAAATATCCAATAATTTTCTGCATATCACCGATTAAAATATCAAACAATTTTTAGCATATTACTGATTTAAATATCAAATAATTTTTAGAATATTACTGATTTAAATATCAAATTATTTTTGCATATTGTGATTTAAATATCAAATAATTTTTACAATATTATTGAATTAAATATCAAATAATTTATAGAATATTATTAAATTAAATATCCAATATTTTTCTACATATCACCGATTAAAATATATAATAATTTTTAGCATATTACTGATTTATATATCAAATAATTTTAGCATATTACTGATTTAAGTATCAAATAATTTTTAGAAAAGTACTGATTTAAATATCAAATGATTTTTAGCATATTACCGATTTAAATATCAAATAATTTTTAGCATATTACTGATTTAAATATCAAATAATTTTCAGAATATTACTGATGGTAATATCAAATAATTTTAAGAATATTACTGATTTAAATATCATATTATTTTTAGCATATTAATGATTGAAATGTCAAATAATTTTTAGCACATTACTGATTTAAATATCAAATAATTTTTAGCATATTACTGATTTATATATCTAATAATTTTAAGAATATTACTGATTGAAATATCAAATAATTTTTAGCATATTAAGGATTTAAATATCAAATGATTTTAGCTTATTACTGATTTAAATGTCAAATAATTTGTAGAATATTACTGATATAATATCAAATAATCTTTAGAATATAATTGATTTAAATATGAAATAATCTTAAGAGTATTATTGAATTAAATATCAAATGATTTTCATTATTGAAATATCAAATAATATTTAGCATATTACTGATTTAAATATTCAATAATTTTTAGCATATTACTGATTAGAATATCAAATAATTTTTAGCATATTACTGAATTTTATATCAAATGATTTTTAGCATATTATTGATTGAAATATCAAATAATTTTTAGAATATTACTGATTTAAATATCAAATAAGTTTTAGCATATTACTGACTTAAATATCAAATTACTTTTAACATATTAATGATTTATATATCAAATAATTTTAGCATATTACTGATTTAAATATCAAATAATTTTTAGAATGTTACTTATTTCAGTATAATTTTTTTTAGAATATTACTGATTTAAAAATCAACATTTTTTTAGAATATTGCTGATTTAAATATCAAATGATTTTTAGAATATTACAGATTTAAGTATCAAATAATGCTTAGAATATTACTGATTTAAGTATCAAATAATTTTAAGAATATTACTGATTTAAGTATTAAATAATTTTGAGAATAATACTGATTTAAATATCAAATAATTTTTAGCATATTAATGATAAAAATATGAAATAACTTTTAGCATGTTACTGATTTAAGTATCAAATAATTTTTAGAATATTACGGATTGAAATATCAAATAATTTTTATTATGTTACTGATTTTAATATCACATAAATAATAAGCATATTACTGATTTAAATATCTATATTTACTGATTTAAATATCAAATAAATTTTAGCATATTACTGATTTAAATATCAAATAAGTTTTAGAATATTACTGATTTAAATATCAAATAATTTTTAGAATATTACTTATTTAAATATCAAATTATGTTTAGCATATAAGTGATTTAAATATCAAATAATTTTTAGAATATTACTGATTGAAATATTAAATTATTTTCTGCATATCACCGATTAAAATGTCAAATTTCTTTTAGCATATTACTGATTTAAATATCAAATACTTTTTAGAATATTACTGATTTATATATCAAATAATTTTTAGCATGTTACTGATTTAAGTATCAAATAATTTTGAGAATATTATTGAATTAAATATCAAATAATTTGTAGAATATTATTGAATTAAATATCAAATAATTTTCTGCATATCACCGATTTAAATATATAATAATATTTAGCATATTACTGATTTATATATCAAATAATTTTTAGCATATTACTGATTTTTATATCAAATAATTTTTAGTATATTCCTGATTGAAATATCAAATGATTTTTAGCATATTACTGATTTAAATATAACATTTTTTTAGAATAGTACTGATTTAAATATAAAATAATTTTTAGAAAATTACTGATTTAAATATCTAATGATTTTTAGCATATTACTGATTGAAATATCTAATAATTTTTAGAATATTACTGATTTACATATCAAATGATTTTCTGCATATCACCGATTTAAATGTCAAATAATTTTTAGCATATTACTGATTTAAATATCAAATGATTTTTAGAATATTACTGATGTAAATATTAAATAATTTTTAGAATATTAGTGATTTAAGTATCAAATAATTTTTAGAATATTATTGAATTAAATATCACATAATTCTCTGCATATCACCGATTTAAATACATAATAATTTTTAGCATATTACTGATTTATATATCAAATAAATTTAGCATATTACTGATTTCAGTATCAAATAATTTTAACAATATTACTGATTGAAATATCAATTAATTTTTGCATATTACTGATTTAAATATCAAATAATTTTTTGCATATTACTGATTTAACTATCAAATAATATTTAAAATATTACTGATTGAAATATTAGATAATATTTAGCATATTACTGATTTAAATATTAAATAATTTTTAGCATATTACTGATTGAAATATCAAATAATTTTAAGCATATTACTGATTACAGTATCAAATAATTTTTGAATATTACTGATTTAAATATCAAATAAATTTTAGCATATTACTGATTTAAATATCAAATAATTTTTAGCATATTACTGATTTAAATATCAAATGATTTTCTGCATATCACCGATTTTAATGTCAAAGTATTAACCTTCAAATAGCATGTGACAAAATTTGAGCTCAATCGCATTATTAGTTTACAAATTTGTTTACAAATTATTATTCGGGCTTAATTATATCGGAACAATCAATTACGAGGTAGTATGCTGACTGTAAACGCGGTTGTTTAGACACAAATTATGCTGAACACTCAGATCGCCTAAATTCGGTAGTCATTCCGGAAAGCATAAAAAACTATACGAACATATTTTTTTTTCAAATCGTCAATCAAAGTTGAGTGAAATAGCAGAGCCATTGAAGACATCAGAAGGCTAACAAAGAAAAAAAGAAAATTACGTCAATATGTGACAATGGATAAAACAGATCCAGCACTTCATTCCGAAATCAAATCGGCAACCAACATAATGAAAGACGTGCAGGGTTTCGGCCTCCGAATTTTGGGATACGCGAAGTATTTTTAAAACTCATCAATAGCGAATGTTAGTATTATTGGTGCGTTTGAAAAAAACATTGTCAAAAGCCGATCATAAGTGATCATTAAAAAGTATTTTTTCAGTAAAACAATGCATAACCTTCCGAGTCGATGGCAAATATACATGAATTAAACTTTCGAACTGCGTTCTCACTTAGACTTTGAATTGTTAGAATGATACCATGTTGATGAATAAAGTCGAATTTTTCCTGAAAGTTTTAATATTAAGTTCCATGGCTTATTAAAGTGGTATATTATATGCTGTGGAGTTCGATGACAATCTATCGATAGATTCTGGTCAGTTGGTGAACTGGTGGGGTTTTACGTTTTATTTCGAAAGTTCTTAATCAGTTCATAATAAAATTTAAAATTTTATAAGTTTTCGGTTGAATAAAAGTGAAAGCAAATGTGAGAATAACACACAAAATGAAAACAGAAGTTCGAATAATCTTAATAATACAAATTACCAATCATCATCTAAAAAAATCAGAAACTCGATGTGAAAATACTACAAAATTGGAATGAAAAGCAATGCCTCAAACTGACAAAAATAACCAACGACGTCACATTCTAATGCAGATGCCGCGATCTGTACTTTAAGTGTAACTTAACTTTGAAATTATTAGACAAATATGTCTTAAGACGGAGTGATGTTATCTCATCTAGGTAGGTGCAGATCAGAACAACATTTCCTACCTTGACGGAGTACAAAACCAACTTTGAAATCTAGTGTTTTATCTTACAAATAAGATGTTGCTAGTATTTTTCTATTCTATCATTATTTTCATAGCAGGTGCTCGATTGATCCTCAATCTAAGCCCCCCCCCCGGTAAAACATTCACCATACTGGCTACAACAATTGTCAATAGTCCCCCTCTTTCTCGCTAAAATGAAAGAATGAACCACAAATTGCATATAGATGAACTGAAACTTTTCGGAAGAAAAAAAAACACGAACTAGAGACGCTAATAAACACAACCAGAATCTTCAACCAGGATATCCAAATGAAATTGGAAATAGAAAAGTGCTCACTGTTCGTTATAAAAAGAGGAAAACTGGCGGCAACAGAGGGTATGAAACTAAGGGGAGATGAGGACACTAGGCGAACATAGCACATACAGATAGGTTGGACCAAAGAATAACTTAGGCCTCTCGATCAGAAGACCAGCAAACCTATGAACATGCACAATGCACTACAACCAAAGCCTGATGCTAACTCTCCGTAAAAGGAAAACAAACAGAGGAAGAGCATTGGTAAGTATAGAAGACCGTGAATGAAAAATAAATGGAAAAATAAACAACACAGAATACCGAAAGGCTAATCAGCACAGTAAGAAACACCGAAAAACATGAATAGGGCAAAGCACAGAGAGGCAAGAGATAAATGAGTAAAGAAAAAAGGAAAACCAAATCGTAATACAGATAATAAGGATGACTAAAGATGAGATACACGAGATATACTTGGACATGGCTACAAAATGGACACCTTAATACAGAAACTGAATAATTAATAACATTAAATAATAGCGTGATTAGAACAAACTATACCAAAGCTGATCGATAAAGCAAAGAAATAGCAACTCTGTGGACAAAGAGAAGAAACGATAGACCACATGATAAATGAATGCGGCAAAGTTGCCCCAAATGAGTATAAGAACTAACACGACCAGACGAAAAAGACAGTACACTGAGATCTTTGCAAACAATTGAATCTTAAACATGTTGACAAATCGTACAAACACACACTGGTAACAATACTTGAAAACGGAAGTCATAAAATATTCTGGGACATGGAGGGGCAAACAGATAAAATCATCCAAGCACAGATGTTATAATTAAAACGAAGGAAAAATCTTGTCAGATCATAGATTCCGCCGTTCCGGTAGAACACAAGGTGAATATCAAGAAGACAGAAAATGGTCCATTTTTATCATGTAGAAAATATAATTTAAACCTCTTTAACAATTAGAACAAAGCTTCCAACCACCGAATGTTATGACTAAAAGCCCTTTCCTTACAAACTCACAGGTTTCACATTCATGGGCAACAATACATTAAAGATATTGCTAAGGTTGCTTCAAAGGTGGTAGAAAATTACTCATACCTTACAGTATCTTGTATTTCTACAAAGCCATGCTGGGAGTATTGCTGCAACATCGGGGCTGCTGTGTCTACCACTAGTCAATCATTCTTAGACATGGTAAAAAAAAAACAAACAGTATCCAACCTATTAGGTTCCAAACTATCAACAAAACTCTAACCCCTGTCCCATCGCCTTAATATTGCGCCCCTGTTCTCGTTCTAGATGCATTTTAATGGAATGTGCTCTGACAAATTTTTGTGCGCAGTCAACATAAATACCTCCGACTAAAACCCCACCGCTTTAAGCTAGAAATCCTTAGACACCGGAACTTCTATTCTAATAGTTTTTTTTTTCGAACTGTTAGACTTTAGAATTCCCTTCCGGTCTCCTACTTCCTTGATTGTACTTGCATGCAGAACTTTAAGTGTAATGTGAAGAAACATCTCGCTTCTGAACTCCTTACATTATTCCCCTGTAGATTAATGCCAAACAGTAGCTCCTTACGCTTAAGCAGCACTGTGACTTGTTTGGATGAATAAAAAGAAAACAAATATGGGTTAGTGAGAAAATCGAGCTTGTTTGGTGGTCGAACAAGTCGATCCATTTCTTTGCCCAATTATAAAAGAAAAGTCAATGTCAGGGGATAGTATGTCGAATATGGGATTCGTAAAGTTGTAGTTCGTTTTTTTTTAACCTATTTTTTTAAGGAAAGCGTTGACTTAATTTATTTACACGGCGGAGAGAAATATACACAACCCCGTATATTCCTTCTATTCGAGAACCCGACTGAATGATCTTGCAATACGAGACCCAATTCTTGGTTTTGTGGGTCAACAAGCCATGTTGAACTTCGAACGTTTTGCACGTAAATAAGGAAGAAGCGGGGAAACAAATATCATTAACATTTCAATGCGTTGATTGAAGCCGGCGATGAAAAGTAGCAAAAAGCAGCCGGGAAGAGGTTTGAACAAATACGAAACGGTTCACGAGCTCGTTGTCAGACCAGCCAGGGTTCACCTTGGCAATATTCTGATAACCCAGATGTTCTTAACTATCAGCCCTGTGTCTAGACGAGATAGAATTCGGTTCAGTTCTATGAGGAGCACCTACTAAAGTTTCAGTTTTGTGCAGAAATTGCTCGGAATACGGCATGAAGCCGCTTAATGTAAGGGACTAAACATACTACTTCAAATAAACGATAAGTATTATATATATAGATTATGACCCAGAAAACAGCAATTGTTCTCCCCTTTGTCAGAAACATCACTTATGGAATGCGAGGACTAAAGGACAAAATAAGACAAGCGAAACTTACGAGACTCCCGAAAAAGAACTCAAGGTACACTTCCTAATCTCTTACAACGCGCTACCATCGGAAAAAAAATTACGGGTCCATTCTCAGCAACTTTTGAACCAAACTAAAATGCACCCTTAGTAGAGCGTGTTTTACTCAGGTTAAAAAAAGACTTGTGTTGGATCGTGATTGATTAAAAATCACACGGCCCCTTCTTTGTTAGAATTAGGTATAGTCCGGGTCGCTCCTAGGAGATTTGCCATCACAGGCATTATCTCGTCTTTTTTTTTTTTTTTTTTTTACATGGTAGTCACCACTTATCAAGGCCCGGGAGCACTCGGGGATAAGGGTTAAAGGGATAAGGGTCTTCGTAATAGGTTGTGTTTATTTTCATCTACATGGGATGCCACTACCGGGAATGCTAACGAGTCCGTTTTCAGCAAATTTTATATGAAGCTAGAGTGCACCTTCAGAAAAGAGGTCTGGCTTTACCACATTAAACAGGCCCAGTGCTGGATTTGGCTTGAATGGGAAACGTATAAACATCATCCTCTTCAGGAGCGAAATTGATTTATTTCGGGTTGTTTGAAACACAACTGCCGGTGACGGATCCTTTCTCAGTTGTTCTGTACTGTTCGCAGGGGATTCAACTATAATCTCGTTAAACGACCTTGTGTTCTATTTACTTGCTTCCCTAGGGGGGGGGGCAAAGTTAGATAAAGTCCTTTTTTATGTGACGAAAATCGAGCCGTCTAAAAAGGAACACGCTGCATTGCGGCAAAAATAAAAATTGCCTCAGTCTAGAAGGATTTCAGTTTCACTGCTTGTGAACACAAGAGATTAAATTTAGTATCAAACGAGATACTAGTTTTTTTATTGTAAAATAAAGGATATTGGATCCCATTATGCCTAAAAGAAACCCACGTCATGTCTCGTCACGATGAAATACGTATTGGATCGGTTCTAAGAACCGCACTCCCCCAAGCATTATCACCTCCTTTAAGGGGTGTCGGGGAATGGATCAGTATTCCGTTATTTTAGTAAAAAGCTAGTGTGCACCCTTTAATAAGCTGTCTCTACTTTTTTTTAGAAAGGCCTTGAATCAAGTCTTGCATTAGGAAACTTAAAAGCACTATCGGTTCTTTGTAAGGACGTGGTAAAGTCCTACACGGTTTTAATAGACGCACATTCCCAGACATTACCACCTTCTCCCGAAAGGGTAAGGATTAGTGACGGTTGTATAAGACGTACCTACCGGGTAATAGCAACAGTCCGCTTTGGACTAGTCTTGTTCCATTTGAGAGTGACCCATTAGGAGAGGGCGTGTTATATCTCCTTGGAAGAGTGTGATGAATGCATATGTCTATGTCTAGAATCCTTGCTTCAAATCTGATAAAAATTCATGACATGGTTTTGATTATAGGACATATCTAATATTGAAGGCTTAAGCTTCAGAAATCTTAAGAACAAACTGAAATTGGAGAATCTTGCTAATGTTCATGGATAAAATTTAATGAAAATCTGAAATATTTGAATTTTAAATAGGATATTTGACTATAAAATGCTCTCTAAAACTGTTTGATCTAAATATAGCCTACATTATCTACTCTTATTCTGAGCAGCTGTGTTCCAAAATTCATAATGATCGGTTAATTAGTTTATAAGTGAATTCTGTACGTAAAAGTACGTAAACATCTACACATATGTGGGGAGATATCTAATATATGAATTTATCTTGTATTTTCAAAATAATACTAATAAACCAATGCATCTGACAATTTAATACTTGATTTAGACGAGTCATTTTTTTCTAATATGTTATTCAACCGACTATAATTTAGTTCGCTTAAACCTCCTCTCCTTTGCTCATAAACTTTAGAATTTTATACCTGATTATTCTTTTCCTTTCTTTTTTATGATATATTACAAAAAATAAAGTAAAATAAAAAATAAATTGAAGCTTTTCTGGAGGGTGTGTGGGTGTGGAATTGTGCGTTTATTAAGATAGTCAAGAGTATATATATATAATAATTTTTTTGCTATAATAATTAAATACCTACAGACCCTAGTGTTTCATCCTTTCGGGAATCTTCAGTTAAGGGTGTCACGATTAATACCAGTCGAACGATTCGAACTCGGCAACACGAGGTATCTCTGGCTTATTAGCAAAGACCATTCGGCTTCCATTAACTGCGTGAAATAACGTTGAATTTAAACATTTGAATTTTAAATGTTCTTTACGTCAGTCAGACAGTGATCTAATCGTTATACAATGATCTATGCATAAGAGCTAAATTGACCGACTTTAATTCAACTGAAAGTGCTCAACGATAAGAAACGAGTTTCTTAAAGGGGCTGTCATAATATATATATATATATATATATATATATATATATATATATATATAATTTTGTTACAACTCCAAGTATTTATTAATCTTACCAATCATTTTTTTCCAAAATAATTTTAAAAACCCGTAAATTATTTCTTTCCGTGACCTCACCAGAAAAAATAAAAGAACAGAAAGTTCTTAAGAAGAAAATGCATAACGATGTAATATGTAAAATTCAGGAAGAACAAAAGTAACTCACGTCGGCCCGTATCCCTTATGAGGTTAACTTGCCTTACAAATAAATAAAGGATATCATATTATTAAAGAATTTAAGTCGACATGTACTAATGCTGTGATGGCCTTTTTTTAATAAGATGTGAAAAATAAAACCTTGGACTTTGGATTGTAGCAAAATTGTTCTTTACTTATATATGCTCTAGTGTTATACCTTTCCAAACATCGAGCTTCTAAGTTAAAAAGGATAATATACATACAAGAATAGAAAATCTATACTTCTATAAAACATTTTTGTGTTTTGATATTCATATTAAAAGCAATTTTTTCTATTTATTTAAAAAGAAAACAACTTTGTTATATATGGATCGCAGAATTGCATTCATCTGCAAAAGATCTAGCTAATGCATATTCTTTTAAACATTCATTTTAATTAATTCAGTATTAGTTTTTAGACTTTATTTTGGGACGATCATATTTATTTAACTATTACGTGTAATTATATTCATGCAGATATTCTACATGATTTATACTTGCATAATATTTGCGTAAAAAGGTTATAGTAAACACAAACCTCTTTATATAACTGTTCATATACTGATGCTCTATCTCGTATTTTGAGCATTTTCGTCTTAATAAGATTTTCCTATAAATATTACTATTATTATTTATATCTCTATTTTACAATTTTAAATTTCAAATTCTGAAATGTATGTATATATATATATAAGGGCGAATGAACTCTTTTTCTGGGTCAACGGCCAACTAGCACCGTGTATATTTGTGTGTGTATATGTGTATTGGAGTAGAGAGGGCCCCCGAAAGCCGTGGTGAAGGCAACCTTTCTAGGAGAAGCAAATCTCTGATTTAAAAAACCATAAAGCGGAAGACCATTACCCGCATTAAGCTGGTCTGCAGTTTAATTTGTTGCTGGCTATCTTGCTCTTGCTTGTTGCTGGATCTCAACATTTTGAACCGAGAGAGAGACTTAGCTGTCGTAGAAAGCTAAGACTCTGTAACATCATCTTTGTATAGATACTCCCTCAGGCATTTGGGCTCATGGATTTTAAATGTCTGAGGGAGTGACACTCGTCTGACAAGACGTTTCAATCATATATATATATATATATATATATATATATATATATATATATATAGCGGAAAAAAATAAAATTGAAAGTTGAAATTTACAATCCAAATTATTTTTCCAAAAAAATCCAAAATACAATTTACAAAGTCCTTATTCCGCGGGGTTCCAAAGAATGCTATTCCTGCTATTCTTCTTATCAGAGGACAGACAGAAATCAGCAAATTATATTTGTAGTAATGCTAGACATTTCTGGTTATAGTATTTTTCTTGGCAATTTATGACTATAATAAATTACGGTTTCACTTATTGCCATAATCAGCAAATTTAAGCGTTGTTACAAATATTATTTGCTTATTTCTCTCTGTCCTCTGATGAGAACAATAGCAAGAATAATATTCTTTGAAACTCCGCGGAATAAAGACTTTGCAATTTTTTTTTTTTTTTGATTATTCAGTCGAACAATAAATTTTGATTGTAAATTTCAACTTACAGTTTAAATTTTCTTTTTCTTATAATACACTCTACTCTCTATTGCGTATTGAGTTTTTTTTTAATTCGGTTGGGATTAACTTATCTATATATAAATACTGGTATTTATATTAGATTGAAGTTTACCATTGCGTATATCAGGTAAACACTACATCCTTTTGATTTCATTTCTTATATATATATATATATATATATATATATACAAATATATATATACATATATATATATATAAATGCATATACATATATTATATATAGATGCGTAAATATTAAATGTTCATTAACAAGGAACACAAAATAAAATAAATGATTTCCATATTCCATAGAGTTTTTTAAATGTAGCTTTTATATAATATCGTTGGTTAATGTAAATATTGAACTATATATATATATATATATATATATATATATATATATATATATATATATATATATATATATATTTGCGTGTGCGTGTTGTATACACACATACGCATATATATATATATATATATATATATATATATATATATATATATATATATGTATGTATATATATATGCGAATGTGTGGAGAGGGATGCATGCATCTATGATAGATTTATATCTATGTACAAATTCCTTTCTCAATTCTTAAGGTTTTTAAGGAATTTCTAGAAGTATTTTGGTTCTTTGCCAGTTCTATCAGCAGTTTCTTCATTTTTCTGGTGGAGTTCAGCACTGTATAATGTATGACCGTTCTTCCAGGGGGTCAGGCTATCAGATACAGGAAGGAAAAAGAACCCTCCAACCTACTCACCGGATTAAATGGTCACTGCGAAAGGGAGAAACAGACTTATACAAACACCCCTCAGCTGGCAACCAGTTTAGCCAGTCATCCCCTTTTTTATCGTATGTTCAGTCCATTTATTATCCGCTTTTACGTTAATTTCCCGATTTTAGACGCATTAACCATAACCCGTACCCGACTTCACATAGAACGACCCATATTTTACGCAGGACGCCCTTTTTGCTCAGCTTTCATCGCCATACATGCGTCTTTCTCGCATCTTAAGGAGAGGTTTTCTTTTTCTTGTAGTTCTGTCGGTATGTCACGTTGGAGTTCTTACTTATAATGTATACGATACTTACAGATATTAATGCATCTCCATGGGGAATCGAAAACTAAAGAAAATTACGAGGAGATTTGTACAAAAACAGTCTGAAACTTTTTACTTGTTTTGGTAAAACTTGATCATATTTTATTAAGCTAAGAAAAAAACGTTTGTGTGCCGTTTCGAAAATAAATAATTTATTATGCATTTTTTTCTTTTATTTATTTTACTTGGGGAGTCACCACTTATCAAGGGCCAGAGGTCACTATAACGCTACCGCTTGAACGGAACTCCTGTGCCTTATTCGTGTAGGTAGCTCCAGGAGATTCAACCCCTAAGGCAAACGGAGAGCGACTCAAGCCTTCTACTAACTGCCATAATACTTACGGTCCCAATTATATTAGATACACCCACTAGTAGATATCAAGGTGGGGTATATGCATGATGGTTTAATAATAGATCGAACTCAACAACGAAGCGAAAATGGGTAATGATTAATTTTTTTGTGTTATGATTCATTTCGAACGAAGAGGGAATGTCAATTTATTTTAAGATTTCAATTAACGACAAAACAAAATTTCAACCTAAGAATGTTGACCCGTTGAACTTAACTAAGAGCTCGGGCATGACATCGCATTTATCAGCAGGTCTGGTATAGATGATTGACCAAGTATCCTTTAGCGAGAATTGATATGGCGTGAGTTAATTCGCAGATGAGGAAAAATTGCAACCCACCACCCGACTCTTAACCTGAGTATAAATTGCACCGCACAGCTGTTTTTCGTCATTTGGAGAGACGAACAACTAAAATAAAGTGCGATAGAGAAAGTTTGATCCAATTTACTTGCAGATCAGTTTCGTCAAAGATGAACAGTTGAATAAAAACATCTTTAAAATATTCAGATTAATGAAACCTCTATGAAAAATAGCAACTCAGAAACTAATTCGAAACGGCAAAGATATTCTTATAAACATTTTAAAAGTACATTAGAAAGCTTGAATGTATGGATCTGGCCTATAGGAACTACTGAAAAAAGATTAAGTCGAGTTCGATATTTTAATAACGCATTAGAGCGAACAATCCCCCGCTACGTCTGATGCGAGAAAAAAAAACATAGAGAAAAATTAATAACGCCCATAACTAAGCTTGTTGAATGAAAATGCTGGTACACTCATTTTGTTCTCTTTTCTTTTTTTATTAATTATTTTTTCCTTTTATTATTTGTGTTACCGACCTGACTGTGAACAGTTAGCATTGTTTTTAAATATATACGTTTAAAAATCCCAAAAACGGCCCGTATCATCTTTGTTGCATATATAGCAGTTGATAGCGAGCGTCGCTTCCGTTTTCTTTTGTGTTTTCTTTCTCTCTGTCCTCACGCGGAGAATAACGACGCATCAACCCGTTGGGCGAGGACCTTCCCATAAATAACAGCACATCAACCTGTTTGGCGAGGATCTCCCACGCTCATTTTCTTTGTACTTAATCCTTGTCGGATTTCGTGAAGAGATTTTTCTTTTTTGTAGGTCGACTATTCTGCTATACTTTCGCACAGAGCTTTGACAAAATAAAAATCAATTTCGAAATTTAGTGTGGAATAATCTCTTCTCTTCCTCGCAGCTATTTTCTCACAAAAAGAGACGCCGTTAGTTTTTTCTATTTCATTATTATTTCTGTGGAAACACTAATCGTCGGTTCCTACTTTAAGTCATTCATCGAACAAACTCGCCTTATTACCACAACGAATAAATCCTTTATTTCTCCCTACTAGTTTCAAGCACAATTTCCATAGACAGAACTTTTTTTGTAAGAGCGATCGGTCTGTAAAACACCTTATCATTTCTGATTACAATTTATTCATTTTCAAATCCAAAGTCACGGTTCATACAACTGATCGATGCAAGTACTTACATAGTGCTCTTCACTGTTTTGGTAATTATCTCCGTCCCCTTGATCCTTATTATCGAGTAGTTATTTGCCTAGATAAAAAGTTTAAAAAAATACACTACAAGCATGTATCTTACCGAAAATGAATAATAATACATATGAATTCCAAAGACGATGACGTAAATAAATACACGATATAAATAAAGAAGAAGAAAAAAATAACAGTTTCTAATTCCAACGTGTTTGTCAATTTACATTTTCATCTTTTTATTATTTATTGCTAATAAGGCACACTAATCTCCAATTCGCCTCGACTGCTGCATTCATAACACGTAATTCATACATCAACGCTTGGCTGGAGCAAATGGAACTAAAGAAAATAAAAAATATTTTTTAAAAGACGAAAATGCATGTTTTTTCTTATCTTGGTATATTCTTTTAACTTGCAGACTCAGTCATTCCTCATCCATGAATAAACATTTCTCCCTCGTTTAAATCAGTGACGTCAGTAACAGAATCTTGTGGGTTTCAGTTCAAAATAATTGACAAAGAACGGGGTTGGAGCAAATGTCACTCTCGTGTCTCTAAACAGCATACATTACTAAAATAGCACCAGAATATTGTTATAATGATGTCTCAAACTAAAATTATGAGTTACATTTGCAGACAACAATGGTTTCACAGGTGTACTGGGCTCAATCATTGTCGGCATACTGCATTCTATCACCGATGTCATTGAGAAATTGTGTTAATCCATATACCATCCAACAACAATAAATTTAAACGTTAGATAGGCTTAATTGATCCTTTCTTGTGCATCCACACACGAAGAAAAAACTACGAAATAACACCAGTTTTTCTCGACTTATCCTAGTATTCTCTTTTATTCAATTAGTGACATTGGAAATCACTGAATAAACGAGGCTGACGAAACCTAGGCCAGTTGACTTTCAAAGAATGAATATATATTTCAAATGTTTAAAAAAATATTATTCATCCGGGGCAACACCGATCAAGAACGTAAATCTTTGTGGGTAATGGTTTTGTAGTTTTTAACTTTTAGCTGGATATACATACATACATACATACACACAAAACAGCTCTTTATATAATAGACTAGAAAGGAAGCCCGATGTTGTCCGGTATTAGATAGCTATCAACAAATCTTCCATCCTCCCAAACTTTAATTTTTATTGAAATCAGTGAAATCGCCCATTGATTGAATGGCTGTTAGTTAGGGACCTTACCCTGCAGTGTATCGTGAAGAAGCTCCACATGCCTTTCCGAAGTGACTTAGTCCACAATACAGTGTGGCCTATATTGCACTGTAAAGAATATACAGTACATTTTATAGGCTGGACCTTTCAGCTTGTGCGATGTTAAAACTTCTCAAATGCACTTATGATGTTAGGTTGTATAAAAGTGTAGACTTTGGTTAAAATCAGACTTCCTTATGTAATCGGATTGTTTTTGAGTATCGATTTTCTGATACTTGTCGGACGCATTCCAATACAAACCTATCCAAGAACACCCCGAGAGACATTAAGTACCTTTGCGTAAAATTTCAAAAACTCAGTCTTGCCGTTTCCGGGCAAACGGGGAACGAACCCTGACACAAATACACACAGACAAGTTTATTTTTATGCAATAGTAGAGATAGAAATAGAAATGAAAGAAAGAAAATTTCTATTAAAGTGATTTTGTTTTTCACACGTTTCCATCTCCTCCCTCTCCCCTGGGGCTAAGTTATATAGAAAATTCATTAATTGTTTAAATTCTCCGTTAGATTTGTTTATTTATACTTCGAGCAGATTAACAAAATGTTATGCATTGTTTTTATCTTTATACACATGCAATCAAAGCTGTGCATTTGCTGTCGTCGTAACATATTTTCTTTTATATTTAAAACAAAAGCATTTTTTGATATGTTCTCGAATTTATTCAAAAAACGCTTTATCCGTCAGTCTGGTATGCTTCGGTTCGAAATAAAACGGTTTTTTACTATCGAGATCATCGCTTATCAAGGACAAGAGCCATTCGTGGATAAAGTTTAATGAAACGATATAATACTTATCAGAGTGACAAAAGGAGGGAAAAACATACAGCGTAAAACGATAAAATTGTTGCCCTGCAGAAAACAACAGTACTACTTTTATTTGAAATAATCAATTCAGGTAATTTCTATTCGATGTATCAGCCTTCACTGTGGAGGACCCTGGACATCGGAAAGCTTTCTACCCTATTAGATTCTTTCCGCGATCTGTGTTTTTTTTTTACATGGTAGTCACACTTATCAAGGCCCGGAAGCCACTCGGGGATAAGGGTTATTTGCGTGTACAGTAATCAATAGGATAGTATCGTAGTAATCGTTAGTATTGGAGATTTGATAAAGTGTCTTACTTAAGAGTGCGGTTTATCAGGAATTTGTTTATGTTGGACTTGAAGACATCCAAGTTGTAATCAGGTGGGAAACAGGCAAACAAAAGAGAGTTCCACAGGCGTGCACTTCTAAGAAAGAAGCTTTGTTCATGGAATCTGCGTTTTCATTTTGGCACAGAAAAAGAGTGGGGAAAATTATTGACAGTGGTTTCAGCTAGACGAGTGTTTATTGTGAAAGATTGGCGAGGGAGGACCAGAGATTGGAGCTCAGACGAGCACTTGCCATGGAAGTAACGATAAAACAAAGACAGGCTCGCAGCGTCTCTTCTGTGGGAGAGAGGTTGCAGGGAAGAGAAAAGGGCACCCCCACTAAGCCACGAAGTCTATTTTGTACTCTGTCAAGACAGGATAAGCTGTTTTTAGAAGTTCCTGCCCAGATGTGGCAGCAGTATTCCATCTCTGTTAGACTTTTGGAATTTCCTTCTTGTTTCCAGCTTCCCTGACAAAACTAACATGCATAAATTTAAATATAATGTGAACAAACATCTCGCTGCTCAACTCACAACATAAGGCCCATGTAAGCATAGTCCCAAATAGTATCCCCCTTCAGTTCAAGTGGCAATTTGGTTTGTTTGAGGCGAATAACGGTAAGACTTAAAATCAATTAAAGACTTAAAATCAATTAAAAGCTCAAACGTGTCATATAATCATGCTTAATAATTTACTAGATTAGCGAGGGAGCGCCCGGCTTTGTCCGGTCGTAAAATACGCTTAAATATGATATTTTAATTTGTCCAGATTTCGTATATATTTCTATAGAGTGGTGATTTCAAAAGTAAAAATAAAAAGCATTTGCGCGCCATCAGCTCGAATCGAAACCGAAAGCAAAACTGTAGCATTCAAAGCTGATGACGTTCTCACTGTACCAACGTGACACGCATATGAACTGATTAAAATAAACTAGGATGAATGTACAAAATGTATAACGATCTTTTTCAATTTTGACCCCTTTTTGATCCCTTTAAAGACCCATAAAAGAGCGGCCCATAAAAAATCGAATCATTTGAGGCCCCCAGCGCTACTCGGCAACTTTTAGTTTCGGTAGATATAGAGTTTGAATATATGGAGACAAACAGACAAACATAGTGAGTTTTATATATTAGATTTAATCATTTTTCCATCACTGAATCCCATATTCAAATTGAATATTAAAAATAAACTACATTGATATAATTACTTTCTGGTTATTATTAAACCGTTTATTGATTTTTTTAAAGTATATCCAAGTATCCATCTTGTTGCAAATGTACGCAAAGCAATAAAAAAAAAACAATCTATTATTTTTCCCTTACTGAGGAGAAAAACAATTCTTCGAAAATCCATGCGTTAAAAGTCATTTTATTTAATTTATTGTTTTAACGCTTGATTATTTAATAAACTTTTAAAATAATCTCACTTTATTATTTTTCATTTCAATACAATATTTCTCTTAATTTGCAGTCTGTTTGCCTGTCTGCCTCTCTGTTCCAACTTTTCTCGGAAACTAATGGGCTCATCTGACTGAAATTTTGTATAGACCTTTGCTATTATAACGTGTAACGAATTAAGTATAAAAGTATCCGTTCGCTTCACAATTAAGGATTAATGTGGATTAATATGTATTAGTATTTTAAAAAGTGAGCACAGATTTAACCATATTCAACCATCAATTTAGCATAAAGCACATCCTAAGTCAACGGGCCGTAACCTTTTAAACGAACTAAAATGTCTAGTATTATCTTCAATGGTGCTTTTTTAAATTCCATTTTCACCTCAAACAATGCACAGTATCACTTTGATGTAGGGGGCTACTATCGGGGACATAAGTTGCAAGGATACTATGTAAGGAGCTGAGCAGCAAGATATTTGTTCACATTACACTTGAACGTCTACATTTCAGTACAGTTAGGGAAAGCAGGAACCCAGAAAGGAGTTCCAGAGTCTAGCAGTTGTTGGGAAGAAACTATTAGAGTAGGAGGCTTTCTGACATCTTGGGATTTCTACTGTGTAGGGGTGGGATTTACCTGCTTGGAGAGTTTGTCGGGGGTATTTACGTCGGATACTGGGGCTTGAAGTTCGTCAGAGCATCCAACATTAAATCTTTGTAAAAGAGGCAGAGGGATGCACCATTTCGTCGATGGGACAGAGGTTAAAGCTTAGATGATAGTTCAGGACCTAACAGGTTGGTGACTCTCATTAAGCGTTTCCTCCTTTTTGACAAAAGAGCGAGAGACTAGTAGCAAATGCTCCAGCCCAAATGCGACAACAATACTCCATACATGGGTGGATGGTGGCCTTGTAGAGGTACAGGGTACTTTCAGGCGTAAGTAATTTTCTAGCACGGTAGAGAGAGTCCATCTCTCTCTCAGCGGCTCTGGCAATGCTCTCAATGTATCTGCTCCAACTCATGTTTCCTGTGAACGTTAAGCCGAGGAGTTTAAAAATAAGTACTTTCAGGTAATGCATTTTTAGCTATAGCTATTGGTGGTTGATGTTTCTTGTAATTATTGAAGGAAACAAGCTTAGTCTTGGCAGCGTTGAATGTGAGTATCCATTTATGTCTTCATTCCACTAAAGATTGGAGGTCATCGTCTAGTGTTTCTGCTATTTCCTTAGATATGTGTTAATTTGTTTTCCCCTCCTGCCTGTTATAGACCATGGTGTCATCAGCAAATATACCCATCTCAGAGACAATTTTATCAGGGATGTAATTTATGAATATTAGGAATAATAAAGGTTCAAGGATAAACCCCTGAGGTACCCCCGTATTTATATCATATTGGTTAGATGTACGACCATTGAGGACAGCCTGGGTTCTTTTATTTAAGAAGAATTTAATTATGTTAAGTAACCGTTCAGTGATACCGTATGATGTGATTTTCCTGAGAAGACTATCGTGCCATCATACCCTGTCAAAAGCCTTAGATATATCTAGGGCTACTGCTTTACGCTACCCTGCTTAATCCAGTGTATGGCATATACGTTCAGAGATTACAGTTAGAATATCTGCTGTAGAACGGGCTTGCCTAAATCCATATTGTTAGTCGGTCAGAAGTTTAGCAGCTGTAAGATGATGGACTCTATAAAACTCCACCCATATACCTATCCTCATATCGAGCATCTCCTTTAGGATCTAATATTATATTCATATTATTCACACACATACACATATGCGCGTGCACACACATACAGGCGCGCACACACGTATACGCACGCACATGTATGTATGTATGTATGTGTTTGTACGTATACGTGTGTGTTTAATAATTGGAAAAATGAACTTCCCTAGGTTTTACTCGCTTAAAAATTATTTTCCCCAATAACTAAAAAAGAAGACATTTATAAAGGATATGATTCTAGAAGATTCAGTATTATGGATCCTGTCACAAGTATTGACGGTGAATAGCGTATAAGTCGAGGAAATAACAGAAGCTATTTACGATTTGATAATCGCAGCAGTAAACACGTGGGGAGTTAGATTACGGTTCGAGTTTGTGCAGGTGATGGTTGAGGTTAGAGTTAAAAAAAAAACAAAAAAAAAAAACATTTAGCCCTTCAAGAAAAATGTTGAAACAAACTTCCTTAAAAAATTTAGAATTTTAAACTGTTTTGACCATTTTCAGTACCAATTTCGATTCCGATACCGATACCCAAGACTGACTCCGTAAGTACTGAAATCCTCTGGATACCGATTCTTTACAAGTACCCTAAAAATGAGTCAGTTATTCCAATTCGATATGTGCATTTTGGTGGGTTTTTCAGGATTTTCTCCAGATTGAAAACCGGTGTGTTACTTCGATCTCGTAGGGAGCTGAGTGAATGGGGTTAAAGGGACAGAGACATCAGATTCGACTAAAAGGTATGAAAAAGTGTTCTTCATAGTCGAAGCAAAAGGAAATGTAAAGTAGTAGTAGTAGTAGTAGTAGTAGTAGTTATCAAGCGATTTAGAGTGTGTAGGTATTAGAACTACTTATGCCATCAGTCGGTTTTAAGCGTCGACTAAACAAAAAAAAGAAGGAAAGAAGAAAAATAAGAACTGACTTTTTTCTTATCATTCCTGCCTGGGTAGTCGACAGTGCTGCAACGGCTTTTTTTTTCTTTTGAGTCGGACAATTTTGACGACTTCGCAAAAGTTTTGGAAATTTTATAACGACTTCGACAGGAACTACCATTACGACTACGGCAACAACTTCTATTCGACTGCGTTGGATTATTACCATTAAGCGTTTCCTCCTTTTTGTTTGTGAGCAGTTTGAGGCCCGTGTCATTGGTGTTTCGTCTATACTTGTGATATATATTAAAACGGATGAAGATGCACCAAACCGTGCATAACGTACGTAAGGCTTTTACAACAACATTGTTTTCTTTTTCCTTGTAATTATACCACAATGTATATATGTAGTATGTACGCATGTATGTACGCATGTATGTACGCATCTATATATGTAATTATAGAAATATTATTTTTCCTGATGTTTACAAACGTTTTACCACGTACTGAACGTTTTTGAAAGAATATTATTTTTTTAAGTAAACACTTGAAATTATTTAAGTTACGTATATATATATATATATATATATATATATATATATATATATATATATATATGTGTGTGTGTGTGTGTGTGTGTGTGTGTGTGTGTGTGTACATTTGTATTATGTGTGTGTGTGTACATTTGTATTATATTATAAATATATAATACTTCATGCAAATTTGCATTAATATGGAAAAAATCAATGCATCACTTTTGTTATTATAAAAAAAAAATTCTTAATGCAAAAAGTCATTTATTGGGTTCATTACTTTTATTTATATAAATATAATTTGGTTACACATTTGCAAACATATCTCGGTCAAAGTTATGAATTATACATATATATATATATATATATAGAGAGAGATATATTATACATGTATATGTAAATAATATATATATAGATATAGATATACATAAATATACATACATATATATATATAATATATATATATATATATATATATATAATATTATATAACAGAAATTAAAATTTACCTAGCTTCGAAAATAATCAAAATTACTATACACGAAATAGTAAGTTGAATATCAGTTTTATTCGTTCATTTGTGTGCTTATGTTATTTCTCTACTGATTATATATATATATATATATATATATATATATATATATATATATATATATATATATATATACGCTCATTGGTTATTTATATACAAGCAGTTAGAGCACTGTAAAAGTGATGGACGAATGTTTGTATAAATAGTCATTTGGCGTGATAATTTACGGGCGCCGCTCCCGTGGGTCGATCGGTAGAACTGCTGACTATCAACGCGATGGTTCTAGGTTTAATCCTCGGCTTGGGATACGTGCTAGTCTAGCGGCACTGATGAGTTGTGATACAACGAAACAGGACTGTATGTTGATGACTGCATATATATGTGTGTGTGTGTGTGTGTGTGTGTGTGTGTGTGTGTGTGTGTGCGTGCGTAAGAGTGTGCGCGTGTATCTTAAATTTCATAATCAAAACATTTTGACTATAGTAGAGTATGAATGTACAACAGCATAATTCACGTATAGTAAATAAAGGTGAAGTGAAATACAATTTAATACTGCATAGTAATTAATATAAATTCAATGGTTGGACATTTAGATGAAAAAAGATAAACTACATTTGTCGCCTTTTTGTTATATTTTTGGAATTGAAAACATCTTGCTGCCTAACTCCCTACATAGTATCCCAGTAGCTCATGTCCCTGATAGTACCCCCCCCTACACCAAAGTGGCAATTTCCCTTGTTTGGGGTGAAAATGTAATAAAAAAAAATGTACTAATATTTTCAACCAATCCTCTTTCTCTCTCTATCTCTCTCTCTCCAACACACACACATCTATCTATCTATCTATCTATCTATCTATCTATCTCTCTCTCTCTCTCTCTCTCTATATATATATATATATATATATATAACTACTTCATTTACTCACATAAAATTAATATACGAAAGTATAAATTTATGCGTAAACTTTGTTTTTATTCAACAGTGCTCAATACGTAGGTAGAGCTAGTTAGTAAGTTATAAAATATATATGGCGATTAAGCTACACTGAATATTCCACGTTTCATCCACTCTAGGATTCTTCAGGCTATATATATGTATATATATATATATATATATATATATATATATATATATATATATATATATATATATATAGATAGATAGATAGATAGTTAGATAGATAGATAGTTAGATAGATAGATGGATGGAGTGATAGATAAATAGATAGATAGATAGATAGATAGATCTCTAACCCCGCCAGATATTCTTCCTCTGGCCCAGGGTATTCTTCAAATGGATTCGAAATGACATATTACGGAAGTCTTTCTGGACTCACTAATCGACCCACCTATTTTAAACTTTTAGATATCACTGTATATTTACGATAATATACAGTGGACTTTGCTGCGTATTTCACTTCATTTTATCTAAAAATCTACAATTTTCTTTCATTTTTAATTTCTCGATTGTTTTCAAAACTTGAGCTAACTACCAAAACTGGATACTTATCCTACTTATATTTTGCTAACTTATTTCTTCTGAGAAAAGGGGCTTTCTTTGTAACTCCATGGAATAAGGAACCCTTCACTTTCATTTTCGTATTCCTTGTCTTGAAAAAATATAGTGTAAATTTAATTCTACGATATCTTGACTTTTTCTGCTCATATGTGTACACTCCCCTACACACACACACACACACACACACACACACACACACACACACACACACACACACACACACACACACACACACACACACACACACACACACACACATATACACGTTTATGCATTCATATATATAAATTTGTGTGTGAGTGCATGTGTGTGTGTCCGTGTAATAGGACAAAACCTAAAAGACCCTCACTTTACCTTATTAAATAGAAAGTGAAGACATTCAAATCTGTTGAATGGTGTTAGAATAAGTTCAATGAATAGGACTTTGGTCATTTAGAGTTTATAGATATAACTTGGAGTACTATAAAATTAATGACATAATCATTATAGTAAACACGCTCTATACATTCAGCTCAATAAAATATTCCGGCATATTTTGTTGATGCTGTAATTATAGACCATTAAAAAAATGATTATATCATAAATTTTGTATTCCACCAACTTGTAATATATGCATGGATATATATGCATATATATCCATGCATATATATATATATATATATATATATATATATATATATATATCCATGCATATATATATATATATATATATATATATATATGCATGTGTTTGTGTTAGTATATACATATATATATATATATATATACATATATATACATATCTGCGTGTGCATATATGCGTATATATATTGTATATACACATATATTATATATACATATACATATATGACTCTCTCTCTCTATCTCTCTATCTCTCTCTCTCTCTCTATATATATATATATATATTTATATATACATGCAAATTCCTGATCTGGAGATGAACACACACACACACACACACACACACACACACACACACACACACACACACACATATATATATATCCAACCGAATATATATATATATATATATATATATATATATATATATATATATATATATCTCAAGCCGAAAACTATAGGGTCCCCCGACTGATACCTTTGACATGTTTGTGAATAAACGTTTATGAAGCAAATTTAGTAAAACCCTTTAACCACGACAAGGTATTACTTCTGTATAAATTAAAAAAAAAAATTAATTTTAGATGTTAAATTTGTTGAGGCATTTTCACATTTGTATTTTTTTTTGTTATTTTATCGATATGAAGTAAATGAATCAAAACTGAAATAAAATAACCACACATTAAAGTACAAAACAAAGTGATCACTAAATGGGCTGGGAAGACCACGGCTGGTGAAGTTCTGTATCAAGAATTAAGTCCAATATACCATTTTTAATTGAGTGGTGTCATTTGAGCGCTGAAGAAATTGTTGAGATCCATTAAAGGATTCTTTAGTGACACATTGTTTGCAAGAAGTTGATCCTTTACTGTAAGTCAAAAATCAGTCGTAAAACAGTTACCTATTTTGCCCATTTAAACCCCTGGCCTGATGTAAAACATTAGGCTAAAACAGCCGAATGATACCGTTTCATGACAAATGATGCCTTAATTCTTAAAATTCGGTACCATTTAAAACCCTTATTCAATAACAAGCATGAATTTTAGGAGAAATTTTGGTAAAAATGCTTCAAATATTACGTTTCCCGATGTATATCTCTGTGGTCTTGCTTTTGGGTAATTTTCATCAAAATCGCATAGTTGGAAAAGATTCTATGTGCGGAAAGCGCTATTTTGGGCCATTTTGAACCTTGTTGACCCTGGGGGAGCAACCAAGATTTTCTCAGTGCCAAATATTACGCTTGCAGATGTATGTCTATGTGACCTTGCTTTTGGGCAATTTTCAGCAACATCTAATGGTCGGAAAAGATTCTATGCCTCGAAAAGTGCTACTTTTGGCCATTTGACTCCTTTTGATCCTCTGGGGACGCAACCAGAAGATTTATTAAAAACCCGAGGACGTTACATTTCTTCCCATGGGTAGTTGTAACTTCGTGCAAAATTTCAAAAAAATGTAATCGGGAGTTAATAATAATTTTGGGAACAAACGGACGAATGGACGAGGGTGAATTCTAAGGTCGAAATCCGATAAGTCGGTGGACCAATAAATTGCATACAGAAATAAAAACAAGGTCATCAAAGAGCATAATATATTCTACTATTTATATCATGCAATAATGCCCTGATCCGCATTGTAGATTTCTGGAGCAATCACCTTTTTGGTAGATCCCTCTTCGGCGGAAATGGTTTATTTCTGCCGAAAAAGGAAGTACAAAAAAGCTGTCAACCGCAGAAACCGCGGATACGACGGTTAATCGGCACATAATTGCATGATGCTACACGGTGAAATTTAATTAGACATTGATTGATATTCGAATGGTTTCAGGAAGAATGGGAAATCCGGCCCGTTGAACTAGAAATTGAATGGTTTGTGCACACTTCATAGTCAAACGGGCCGGACTTCTCATTTCGCTTAAAACCACTCGTATTAATAAATGTTTATAGAGTCCTGGCTGTACAGTATTAATATAATATAATATAATATAACATATATATATATATATATATATATATATATATATATATATATATATATATATATATATATATAATGTATATCAACCCCTTTAAGAAACTCGTTTCTCATCGTTGAAAACTTTCAGTTGAAATAAAAAGTCGGTCAATTTAACTCATGCACAGATCATCATATAATGATTAGATCACTCTGACAGACGTTAAAAAATTAAAAATTAAATGTTTAAATTTAAACAGTATTTCTCGTGGTTGACGGTTGGTGATTAGATTAGGTCCAGAAATGGCTTCTGTTGCCGAGTTCGAATCTATCGACCGGTATTAATCGTGACACCCTGCACTGAAAATTCCCGAAAGGATGAAACACTAGTGCCTGTAGGTATTTAATAATTATTATAGTAAATATTTATGTCAGTCCCTTTAAGAAACTCTGTTCTTATCGTTAAGCACTTTCAGTTTAAATAAAATGTCGGTCAATTTAGCTCTTATGCCTAAATAATCATATAATGATTAGATCACTCTGACAGACGTTAAAAACATTTTAACAATAAATGTTTATATTTCAAGAGTATTTCTCGCGGTTAACGGTGGCCGATTGGATTCGGTCCTTGCTAATGAAGCCAGAAATGGAAAACAATAAGCTCGGATTATAATAATATAATAATACCCTCGGATATATATATATATATATATATATATATATATATATATATATATATATATATATATATATATATATATTACGCTCTAAAAAGTGTATTTCAGCATTGTATTGCATTTTTCCTACACTACATAACTATGCTACACTTTCATTTTCATTGTTTTATTTAATCGTCATTCGCAATTAACTCTCCACATGATTATCACTAGTTTTCTATTCATCACACTCACACTCTTTCGCTGGATATTGTTTGAACCTCGTCTTAATTTTTTTACTAGCGGGGTGGGGACGCCTGATTTTTCCTGGTCGTAAAATACGCTTAAATATCATATTTTAATTTTTCCAGGTTGCATATATACTCAAAAGTAAAAAAAAAAAAAAACGCATTTGGGTGCTATCAGCTCGAATCGAAACCATAAGCAAAACTAGCATTCAAAGATGGTGCCGTTACCACCGTACCAACGTGACGCGTATTATTGACAAAAATTGAAAATAAACTAAGATGAATGTACAGACTGTAAAACGATTTTTTTTCAATTTTGATCCATTTCCGACCCCTTAAAAACTATTTTTACCCGCTAAAGATCTGTATAAGAACGGACCATAAAAAAATCCAGTCATTTGAGGCCCTAAACGCCGCATAGCGACTTTTAGTTTCTAAAGAGATAGAGTTTGAAAATATAAAGACATATCGACAAGCAGGCAGACAAACAGACAGACATAGTGAGTTTTATAAATTAGGCTTCGCCCGGGGTAAAATACGCTTAAATATGATATTTTAATTTGTTCAGACTTCGTATATATTATTATAGAGCCGTGATTTCAAAAGTAAAAACGAAGTATTTGGGTGCCATAAGCTGGAATCGAAATCGAAGATGTAGCATTCAAAGCTGGTGACGTCACCAATATACCAACGTGACACGCACATGCAAACACTGGAATAACGTGACACGCACATGAAAAGGCTGGAATAATAGTCAATCATAAACAAAAGGCAATACCAGTGCATGCAGTAATATCCGCATCTGAAGAGTGAAAAATGGAGTTAATCAAACGAGCAAAACGAAACTACTTGTCTTTTTATCTTTCATTTTTTTTACAAGGCAGTCGCCACTTATCAAGGCCCGAAGGTCACTCGAGGATAAGGGTTAATATGTGTACGCTGGTCATCTGGACAACAGCGCAATAATCGGTAGTGGTGGAAATTGGCATAATTATGGGACGGCTCAACAAGAACTTATTTACATTGGACTTGAAGACGACCATATAGTAGTCAGCTGGAAAGCAGGTAAGTGGAACGGAGTTCCACAAGCTGGCAGTTATAGGGGAAAAATGTTCATGGAATCTATATTTAGATTTAAGCACAGATAGAAAGCGGGAAAATTGTTGGTCGTTATTGTAGGTAGACGAATATTTTTTTGTGTAAGTTAGGCAAACTCACATTTTCCTGATTCGTATATATATATCTGACGATTAAGCTATACTGAATATTCCGCGTTTCATCAACTCTAGGATCCTTCAGGCTTAGGTAAGCTTAGGTAGGCCTGAAGAATCCTAGAGTGGATGAAACGCGGAATATTCAGTGTAGCTTAATCGCCATATATATTTTATAACATATTAAAAAAAAAACCCACCCAATACATTTGCTGACGATGAGACTTTGTTTTAAAAAAAATACATGCCAAAATTATTGTTGTTCCTTCTTATGAAACAGATTTTTAATTTTTAATTCTAATTTGAATTTTACATTATCAATCACATTACTAAAAATATATATATATATATATATATATATATATATATACATACATATATATATATATATATATATATATATATATATATATGCCTAAATCTATACAACACCGCGCGTGCGCACAAACATGTGACTTATTAAAATATACTCATCGCAATTAAGCTACACAAAGGTGTTTGCTTTTCATCACCGTGGGGGTTTGTCAAATTACGCCAAGCATGACGATTATCTATCGCGATGAAACTTTGATGCCTATGTATAACTTTAATTGCCATAAATATATATTCATAACTTACCACATTACGCTTCTTACGTACTTAGCACAATTCTAATACATAAATCTATAGGTATTATATCTCCTTATAATATTATATGTAGGTATAATAATATTATATTTGTATATTGCATTCAATATTATACTTTCTTTTTAGTCTGTCTGTATTTCCGTTCTACTTGTTCTCTGAAACTACTGGCTGATATTTTGTAATGACCATTGTTATGATAAGGTCCAGCGAATTGTTATGGCATCCGTTCGATGCACATTTAAGGATTAATTGAGATTAGTAGTTGTTTAGTTTTCGCCCACTGAAAGAACTTAGACACCACGGTTAGTAAATGGAAGTGAGAAGTCAGCAACCCAGAGGAGGGGCGCTCTGACCTACAAAAAGTGTCTTGGCAGCCCCGTTGCCATTCTCTGTTAAGGGTGCCTCAGGGGATTAGCAATACACTAACCCTGTCATAAAAAAGAGAAAACAAAGCCTGGGAGGATGGACCTTCTAGAACTGCACACAACTAAATTTACGTGGCAAAATCTACAGGACCGGATAATTACAGGAATTGTCTAATCTGTGTTGACATTGGGGGGGGGGGGATAAAAATTCCTGATGTAAAAATAGGCACAGATTTTACCGTCTTCAACCATCAAATTGGCAGAGAGCATCGATTCTAAGTCAACGAGTTGTCACTTTTGCCAGTTTTTAAAACAATACGTTAGTCAGTGCGCACGCACACAAGCAGACATTCACGCACACACGCAGACATTCACTCACACACACACACACACACACAGACACACACACACAAGCCACACATGTTTTTGTCATATGTGAACACGTTAAATCTCTCGTTTCATACTGACCGATGGAATCCCTAAATACATCCCACAGTGTAGCTACAAGGCCAGACTGATCTCTTATGTCTCTCTCCTCCCCGTCGTCACCCTATTTCTTCCTGTCTAGTCCTTTGTTTTCATTGTTTACAAACAAGTAAAGTTATTGTTTTCCTTTTTAATAATGTTTTTCTTTATTATTTCCTCTTCTTGTCAGTCAGTAGAAATGATCTCCTCTTAATCCCCCTCTTTCTCACCCCCTTCTCTCTCTCTCTTTCTGTCTCTCTTTCTCTCTCTCTTTCTCTCTCTGTATATATTTGTTTCCGCTTTAGGTTTCATTCATTTTAATCTGAATCGGAATCTTCGTCATATTAAAATGAAATCAAGTCTGTAAGTGACCCGTCAGCTGTCGTCAATATTGTACATTACTGTATACATTTAACGTTCGCAGTCAATTGTTAAGTTAATATAGATATTTTAAACGTACGTTTGTTTATTTTTAGTTTATTGAACACATGTATCAGATTGGAAGACATTTTATAAATATTTACAAAACATTCGTATTTACAATATTTTTCATTATAAACAAAAAACTTGGTTATTTGTTTGTCTTTAACCTTGGCCCATTTCCCCATTCTATAATAAAGACCAATATATATCCATACTTATATACATGCATACATATATATATATATATATATATATATATATATATATATATATATATATATGTGTGTGTGTGTGTGTGTGTGTGTGTGTGTGTGTGTCTCTGTGTGTGTGTGTTTACGTGGAAAATATGCTTATTCAATTATATTTCACCCTTTATTCATACCAATCTTTTTATTTATGAAATTCTATGTATGTTAAATATAACTACAGTACATATACAAATAAATGGCAAACAGTTTATATTCCAAATTCCAAGATGTTATTCCATTTATTTCTTTCAGCGTGTTAAATTGTTATATTCTTGACATCACCTGTTTCGTGGCGCAGAAATATTCATATAATTATTATGTCAATTTTTGAAATATTTTCCGTTCTGATTCTTTAGAAGAATAAGAACTTATTAACTTTAAAAGAAAATAGAAAGAATATAGACACGGTTGCATATATCCGAAAAGATTACAAAAGTAGTTGCAATTGTGGTTTATGATATTTACGTCATAAAAAACAATTGCAACTACTATTAAATATTTTTTAAAAATAGCGACATCGGATTAACGACATCATAATATGGAGAATTCGTGCGATTATAATACATAAGAACAGGGATATATGTCAGTCGTAAGACTGCATATAATTCCTTATGCGATGGGAAAATTGATAATTGAAAAATTATATTTTTGATCGTGGTAAAATTTTGTATATTGTTATAAAAATGCATTAGAGCCATCGAAATTTGAACAAGTTCGAAAATGAAATTCAGTCAAAATTCTGAACTTGGATAAATTTTTCATGATCAACGTTAAAGCCATTTCAGTTAAAACTAGCAGGCCTATCCGGCGTTTTCCTGTGGAAAAGTATAGCGTATGTCTATTAAAACTTCTATCTCTATATCTGTTGAACTTTCTCTTTTTTTTTCCTCCCCGATTTCCTCCTCCACCTCTCCATTTTAGTGTTCTTCTCACCCAACTCATTCCTCTCTCTAGACATACACACAAAGACTACTCGATTTTATACAATTGAGGCGGCATTATCGAGTAAAAATTAAGAGTTACTTTCTTTTTTAGTTAATACATATTCTGGCTGGAAAACAGAGTACTCCTGATGAAATCTGCGCCCGTTTAGAGTTTAGTTGTTATTTTATCCCAAATTTTAGATATTATTCATTCGAAATAACGCCAATTAAGAAAATAATAACATTGTGGACGTATTTTTTTTGTTTTTACTTTTAGTCAGACGTACAAACATACATGCAGGCACCTTCCATTTATATTATAGATTGTAGCCATTTAATTCTTTTTTAAAACAATATGTTCTGTCTTCTTACAGTAAGATACTTGTCAACTAAATATTCTTTAAATCTATAGAACGTTTTCATTTACAATTATACTTTCTTAGTTGACAGGACACTATTATTTGATTCTGGAATAATTCATTTTGAAATACGTAAAGTATGAATTGTTTATAATAGTGACAGCATATTAATCACTAGTCATCGTCTTTTGCTACCCAGACGATCTATTTTTTGAAAGGTAGGTGAAAGGTGATAACGTACGTACAAACACGAAGCGATTCAGTGTATGATTAATAGGGCTTGGATAACAGCATATTCTTTTTATTGTTTGTACTCTCGAGTGTGTATCCGTTGATATCTCATATGCTTTTATATAGAGTGATGTGGTTCTCGGTTGATTAACTGTGTCTGTGTCGGATATATACCCGAGAGTAAAAAAAAATGAAAATAATATTCTCTTGTCATAGCCCTAATTATTATATATAGACTATTCATTGTGTTGCACTGTTTATGTTTGGCTAAACAGACGACAGCCGAATGATTATTAGACTAATGAATCGTTGAAATCTAAAAGCCAGCAGTAAGTGCCCAACGCAGAGAAAATTAATGATATGTGTTGAAAGGTGGGATAAGATATAATCTTTAAAGAACACCTCCTTCTTTCATAAGAATATAAAATGTATGGAAATCCAGAAGCATCAAAATAACTTAAAAACAAAATTAATTACAAAAGAAGAGAACTTAATTGCCAACTAGACATAATCCTAGAGTGTGTACTGTTTCTCCGTACAGGGGTTCGTCAGGACAACCTGGCATGACGATATTTTTCCCTAGAAGTAACCCATGACTAAATATTCAAAATCACACATTATTCGCGGCCCAAATAAATATCCTCGCGATTCCTAACCCACACTGGATTTTACGAGGAATTGTGCAGCTTCTCCAAATGATATTACCTCTAGTAACAGCAAGAAGCATGAAGTTGGATACTCAACCAGACTAGATAAATTCTTGTCCGGGAATCCAGTAAAACCTCGAAACCAAAGTAAATATATACTATAACATATAAAGATTGTCAATTGGGAAGAGGAAAATTATGTTCTCAATTTCTTTACTAACTCAATATTCGAGAGGTAAAGGAAACGTTATTGGAATTTTCGAATATCTATGTCTCTCATATAGAGAGTTCTCTTTATTTACGAGAACTTCGACTGAAATAAAATTACAAAACAGCTGTCTTAAATTATGAACTTAGCACTATGTATTCACTGCACAGTCCGTGATTGTCCCACCCGTTGTGCCGGTCGCAATTCTTGTATGCTTCAGTCAAATTTGTAACAATATAATTTTTCTCTAAACAAAAATAAAAGCACCAGTTTAAAAACAATTTACACAGATCTCTTTTTCTTTTGGGGTTAAAAATGATTGAACAGCAGATATGCGAAATAAGATTGTTGCCTGAACAAACTGAAAGTTCAATCAACACAACTATAGAGCTAAAAGCTCCAGATACGTAACTCAGTCGGAGAGACACATTGGCTTACACGATCGCGAGATCTCAGAATAATCAAATGCCTCCTCGAACGTTCAACTCCTATTCTGCCTTTACCTCGCAGGACCAGCTCTGAGTGTCTTCTCTTACCATCTCCTGGAATCTGTTCATCGCTGACTCGATTTTGGCCTGTGTCAGTGATTACCATTCGACCACCCAGAAGCTGATTACTCGAGATATTTACTGGAAATAAATGATAGACAGTGTATATTTAAAGGGTTTTGTTTGCAAATAATCGGGAACGTTACTTATTTCAAATAAGTTGGTCCCAGCATGATTCCCCGCTTAATGAGGTTCTTATTTTATTTTAAATAAAAAAATCTATTTATTTATTAATTTATTTGCGGACTGTTATCCTCATCTTCATAGTTGTTTTTATTTCACCACGTTTCGGCCAACTCATCCTCTGGCCTTCTTCAGGTGGTTAACCACGGTGGGATAAAAATGCTGGGTTTCTTAACTGTAATCGCATGAGGATACAGTTAAGAAAACATGAGGATAACAGTCCCCAAACAAATAAATAAATAAAGAAAGAAATAAAGAAATAAAGAAAGAAATAAAGAAATAAATATACAAATTACTCATCTCTAAGAATTCCAATAAAAATATTATATAATACCATTTGATACGGAACTGACGATGGAAAACCAGATAAGAACAAAAAACTTGGATTTATAAAACCAAAAAATCCAAACTTGATCGCCATTTGGGGCCAATGCCTCATTGTGGATAGGGGCGTTGAGTCTCTACGGTTCCAGTTAAAGCATTCTGAAGATAACGGTTTCAATCCTACCAAAAGTAGGCCAGAGGATTAGTTGGCCAAAACGTGGTGAGACAACAACAACCATGGAAGGTAGTACTTACTGAAGATATAGTTAAGAGACTCAGCATTCCTATTCTGTAGCGATTAACCACCCGAACAAGTCCAGAGGAATAGTTGTCTGAAACGCAGTAAAACTGTAAACTGTTTTTGACTACTAGTGTGTGTGTGTGGGGGGGGGTTGGATATTTAATTGCTGTGCATCGCTGCAAAATGTGGCACAAGGCTGGAAAGTACAGAACAGGCAAGGTCCCTAAAGAAGGGGCATTCTTGCATCAACAAAAATTGCCTGGACACCCCCGTCGGCATTCCCCAGTAGGGGCGCCTCAGACGACAAGGAATTAACTTGCCCCACTGGAAAGCCCGGTAGCAAAGCCTGGGAGGGTGGACCTCCTAGGTAGTACCCAAGCAGCGTACCTCAGTCCGACAGATGCTGGTCCGGTTCCCGGCTCCTCACCTGTCGGGCTAAGTGTCAAGAACGGATCCTTGACGAGTACTTCTACCCTGTCTCACTGCAGTCGAAGCCGCTAGGAGACACATCCTCCCCACCATCAAGCGAACTAGTGGGAGGAGGTATGAGACCAAGGAATTCGCCAATCGTTTTTATAATCAACCAATGAAAGCCTTCCAAAGTTACTATAAAAATTGTCGAATTTTGGATTCAATCAGTTCGCCGTTAACTACGTCACGGACTGCATTTGATTCTTGGCCGCCATCTTGGTTACTGTCAATTACACTCAGGATCTGATCTGAACTACGCCGCCATCTTTGTTCAACATAATGTCTCAACACTTAACAGAAACAACAATAACTACGAAGATGAGGATAACAGTCCGCAAATAAATAAATAAATAAATATACAAATTACTCAGCTGAAAGAATTCCAATAAAAATATCATATATAAAAATCTCTTGAATATCCGGGCACCAACTAGAGATATTTTCAATTCTCTCTACCCCTCCCTTTTTTCTGTAGCCAAGCACACATTATCTGCAATCTATTCGTATGCGCTACTAAAAAATACGGTCCAGCCCATGTTTACAAAACACCCTAGATAAATTCATTTTGTACTGCTCTACCTTAATTTTAAGTAGGACTCGCCAATAAAATCTATTATTATATTGAAGTTGATGTACTCAAAGTTTATTTCTCCTAATATCCGTTTTCCGTATTTGGTTTAATTTCACAAAATATATGCTAAAATATTCATCAGTTTGGGGATGAAGTTATGTTTGAGAAATCTTCTACTTTGACTATTGTAATTTGCCATTGTAATTGGGCAAAAAAGGGAGAGTTATCTCCCTTGGGGAAGAAGCGAGGTTCGGTTTGGCAGTTAAAAAGTAAACAAAATATGTCTCGCATCAGACACATCTAGCGTCTTCTGCTTAACCAATTTGCTATGTAAATTGCTGAATAAATTTTTAAAGGTTATATTACTCCCTCTAACCATTTGGAGTTAGTATTGAACCGTTCAAGTGTATTAGTAGACAAAACAGTTTATCTAAGCATTTCTTCATATTGTCCTTATACACAAAATATATGCAAAAATATTCCTCGAGTTATGTTTTGAAAATTTTCTATGTTAATTGCTATAATTTTCCATAATTGGCAAATAACTCACCAAGTGCCACATTTTCGGTTAGGATCAACATAATTGATATTAAACTTCATTCGTTTTGTTGTCAATTAGTTAAAGAGAAATCCTTCTAGACTAATTCAGTTTTTATTTTTGTCCCGATTTACGGTGCCCCTTTTTTGGAAACACTATATTTTCTTTACATTATACACCAACCTTGTGTCTAATATGGCCCCCGTTTGGATACAAGTAAATCGGGTGTCATATTTTACTTTGTAATACATACACCTTTTCCTATCGCATGGTGTTTGACCCACCCCCACCGCATCTATACGTCTCTATCACTCGCTTTCATCTCTTATCCTTCCTCTCTCTCTCTCACACACACACTCTGTCTCTCTATCCCTCTCTCTCGCTCTCTGTTCATTAACACTTTAAGGTAATAAAAGTATAGAAGAATAAAAAGATTGAGGTAGTCTATTTTAAAGAAAAGGGAATATCACGCGAAGTAATAGTATTATTTAAACATGAAAAATAGAAAGAGACAGAAATAGTTATATACTAGGCTTTTTAACTCGTTAAAAACCACGGGAGAATTTATAGTCCGTTGACTTAGAATAAGTGCTTTATGCCACATTGATGGTTCAACATGTCTAAAATTGTGCTCATTTTTTGCACGAAATACTAATCCTTATAAATCCCTATCAATCTTTTACTATGCTTTGCACGGATACCATATTACTTAGTTCACTGCACCTTATCGTAACAAAGTTTCATACAAAATCTCAGTTAGGTCAGTCTAGTAGTTTTCGAGGAAATGTGGGACGGATAGACAAACAAACAGACACACTAAAAGAAATATGATATAGATATTACGATGGAAATTTTGCGAATTTATCTTTCTATTTTATTTGACTGCATTTGAAAACTTACTATTTTCTGATTCCAAAAATTACTTCCTATTTCAACCTGTGACCAGTCGGCTCACATTTTTCCTCTTATACTACTAAAATTCCGTGGATCTTTTTATCTTGTTATCGTTTACGCTGGAGGATGCCATCGCTTTGTGAAGCCATTTACTAAAGCAAATCTGGGGTATAACCGTGCACAGTGGATTACGTCATCTATAAAACTATATAAGTGAGGGACGAATAATAACATTCATCAGACCAAAGAGAGTAGATGTTTATCTTCCTCCCACGGCAAGAAGATATGGCATAAGGTCGAAAAGTAGGATTTGAAAAGAAAATGCTCTAGACAAAGATTGCTCTGGTCTGTAAAAATGTCTGGAGAATTTCATTAGGCACCACAAGCGATTAGCAATGAACTAACCCTTTCTCAAAGTGTGTAAGAAACATAGTCTGGCAACATCTTCTTTGATAAGGGTTGATGCCACCGAAAGTCTGAAGAAAAAAATCTTAAAATGATTTTTCGTTTCTCAATTTTGGAGATGAGGATTTGTTATTCGAATTATTTGGATTCTTCGGACTAAAAAAAAAAAGGATGAAGGTTTAATTCTAAGTCTAGCAACCGAAAAATAGAATTGCAAATCACTTAGGACGTCTATCCAGTCATGGCTGACGGAACGAGAACATTCTACCACTGTGAAGTAATTAAAAGTTTCCGTTTGAAATTCCGAATTCGACAGAAACATTCCCGAGTTCGACCAGATACACCTGTAGAAAGTCGGCTGCTGCAACGACGGAAATGTTGTGAAAATGCAAGAATAGCAGTTCGAAGAATCCAAATAATACGAAATTATTTTTCGTTTGTTTCGTAAAATATTCATGAACATTTATATATATATATATATATATATATATATATATATATATATATATATATATATATATATTTAAGTAAGGGAGTAGTCACCAACAATGTGTATTTTTTAACATTATTTTATTATTCCGTGTCTTGGTTTTTCATTGAGAATTATGTTTGGATCATTGTAATAATGTTTTTAAGTCATTGAAATCGTTTACGCGCGCTTCAGACGGTATGTGATGCGTCTTCGTCAGAAATTATTTTCAAATGTGTAAAAATGGCGATTTTCGTAGTTAGTTTGAAGTTTTTCTAAGGGGTGGAGGCTTGTAAGTGTTTATTATACATTGGTATGCTGAATTTTTATTGCTTTTTTATTTGGTTTGTCCAGGGAGATTTTGACCTCGCTGTAGTCAGTCGCTATCTCTTTCTGCTAATGTGTTTTTCTTTTCCTTTAGGGTGGGGTAGGGTGTGTGTATGTGTGTGTGTGTGTGTGTGTGTGTGTGTGTGTGTGCGCGCGTGTGTGTGCGTGTGTGTGTTTGCTTTTATTGGTTTGGGAATGTGTATATTGTTTTATAGTATTTTGGGGTTATTTGCTTCCTTAGGAAGGCGGCTGTGGTCCGAGGTCGTTACTAATGTGTATTTGTGGGGAGGGGGGACTGGCTCTTCTGAAGTAAGGGTAGGGGTGCTTTCATTCTATTTTGATATTTATTTTTTGGATTCTTGGATTTTAGTATTGTGATTTTTCGTTTTAGTCTTATATTATGTTTGTTTAGAAAGAGGGATGTATTTAAAATAGGGGATTTTTAATGTTTCTATTTATTTGTTTCCCCATGTGGGTATGGCCAGACCCAGGATCGGTTCCTAGTGTGGGGAAGATTTTGTTTCCCCAGAGGGGGGGGATTGGAGGGGGTGTAAGTATGGGAGGGGGATGATAGAAGGGAAGATAGTCGTTTCAGTCATGAGGGGGTTCTCCTCCCCTGACTGAGGAGGGAGCGAGGTGTTGGAACAGATATTATACTATGGTTCTAGGTGTCTCCTAGTGTTGTTGGTTTCGAGGTTAAGTAGGGTTGGTATTGTTCAGTGTGTTGTATTAGAGATAGGGGTGTTATGTCTGTGTGTGGTTGTATGCGCGCACGTGTGTGTGTTTTAATGTGTCGGTTCTGATTTATGTGTGGGTATGTATATGTGTATGTGTATGGGTGTGCATGCGAGTGTACCTTGCATTTCATGTTTTTGTGTGATGGTATTAGGTTCTGTTCAGTTCAGGAGTGAATTTGGTGATGAAGTTTTTTTCCTGTGTAAGTAAATAAAAATAATTGTCTGTTTGGAAGATTGGCATTATTTTGAAGCTGTTTCCACTGCATGTGTGTACGTGTTTTGAAACATAGAGGTATCTGTTATCTGCAATTTTGATGTTGCTCTTATGTAAGGCCAATCTATTGCTGAAATTTTTGGTGGCGCCTATGTAGGATTTGTTGCATGTTGTGCATCTTAGTGCATATACTACATTTCTGGAGGTGCAATTTAGATCCTTTTTTATTTTGAATGTTTGTGCTGGGTTTTTGAATGTGTATGTGTTACCTTCTATTATTATGTCACATACTCCACATCACGGTTTGTTGCATTTTGTAACTCCTTTTGTAGTATGTGGGACGAGTTTTGAGGAAATTAGGATGTGTTTTAAGTTTTTGGGTTGGCGTTTGCTTTTTATTATTTTTGTTGTTTTAAGTATGTTGTTTAGTTTGTCGTTCTGATTGAGGAGGATAAGGGTTTTTGTTATCTGTGTGAATAGTTCTGGGTTGTTTGTGTTGTGTGTAGAGACGTATGCTAGAATTTGTTCTTTGTTGTGTTCTTTTGGGGTTCTTAGTTGGTCTATTGGAATTTTTTCAGCCAGTTCAATACCTTTCTGTATTAGTGGTAGTGGGTATCCTCTTTTCCGCAGTGTTATTTGTAGTTCATTCAGTCTAGTTGAACGGAGGTGGCTGTCTGTTACTATGGTGCAGACTCTACGTGCTAGGGAGTAGGGTATTAATCTTAGACAGTTTTTAGGATGGTGGCTTTTGAAGTGGAGGTATTGTTGAGTGTCTGTGGGTTTGTGGTAGATGTCTGTGATAATGTTGTTGTTTTTTATTGTTACTAGGATGTCTAGGTAAGGTAGTTCTGTGGGGCTTTGTTCTAGTGTGAAGTTTATTTTTGGGTGTAGATTTTGTAGCAAAGTGTGGAGTTCTTTGATATCCCCCCATGAGGTTCTCCAGAGGATAAAGCAGTCGTCTAGGTATCTTTTCCAAGATTTTATGAAGGGTCTCTTCTAGGAAGGCGAGTGTAAGGGTGGCATATGTCGGTGCCATTTTGGTACCCATTGCTGTGCCTAGTATTTGGATGTAGTTGTCTTTATGGAATTGGAAGGAGTTGTTATTGAGGATTATGTCGATGCTATCAATCACAAATTGTTTATTGAATCTGGGGTGTAAAGTCTGTGTATGTTTGTCAATCCAATATGCGATAGCTTCTTTTCCTAGATTGTGTGGGATATTGCTATATAGGCTGCTAACATTGAATGTGGCTAGTATAGTCCCATCATCTACTGTTTGTGGTAGGGAGCTAAGGAAGTGTGTGTTATCTCTTACAAAACTTCTGACTAGATTGGTGAAGGGCCGTAATAGTATATCTATTAGGTTGCTAAGTCTGCTTGTAGGGCATGATGGTCCTGCTACTATGGGTCTGAATGTGAGGTCGTTGGGGTTTGGGGTGCTTATGTATTCTGACTTTTGTATGTTGATGGCATGTATTACCTGGTTAGATTTGTGTATTTTGGGTAGCCCATAGAAGATGTTTGTTTTTGTTGTGAAGTTTGTAAGGAAGTCTTTTTTAGTTAATGTACTATTGTATGTTGTGCAGAGTTTTGTTATTTTAGATATGGTTGTGTCGTTTATGTTAGAGCTAATTGGTTGTAATAATTTTCGTTCCCTAGTGATTCTGAAATTTTTGTTTTATAGAAGTTCTTATTCATTATAACTACTGCACTACCTTTGTCTGCTTCCTTTATAACTAAGTTGTTATTGTGTTGGATTTTTTAAAATATTTATATATATATATATATATATATATATATATATATATGATTTTAAAATAATTTCTGTACGTTTTATTATTAGAACAAACATTTCTTAATATTAAAATATTAAAAAAGATTACGTACGGTTTTTATATGTTATGCAAGCGATTACATATACATTTTCACTTGTAATAGTTTTTATATATATATATATATATATATACATGTGCGTGTGTGTGTGTGTGTGTGTTATAAATTTTATCGTCAACATAGCGGAAGTTCGAGCACTGTTTACAAAAACGCCTCGTTTTGAAAGTGTATTTATTTATTAAAAAATCAGACATATTGTTTTTTTTTTTTTTTTTTGTTTTTTTTCAAAGATGTCTTTATACGCGACAAATTCATCTTTTGTGACATCACACAAAGAAAAATCTCGTCAATAATAAATGTAGTCGATGGTTATACTTCTACGGTGGGAAGATGTGCCACAAGTTCGTGAAAGTGATATTTGAAAAGCCAACACCCTAGAAAAAGAGCACTTTGTGGTGCAAAAATTGCCTGAACAGCTCCATCACCATTCCCCGGTACTGGCCCCTTCTTAAAGGCGAGAAGGAAAAATCTGCGTGTTGGAATTCCTAAAACTGCACAGGGCCATACACATCATCCAACAGAGAACCCGCTATCTAAACCCCCCTCTCTCCGGTTGAAATAGAATTCATTTTAGAAACATATCAGTATTCATAAAGCATAATCACGGTGATACACTAAGTTCCCGTTAAATCACCGAAGTTAAGCCAGGTTGAAGCTGGCCAGTACAGGATGTGTGACCATTAGGAAATACTAGGCGTTGTATGTCATTTCCCCTAACCACGATATACTTGCTGTCATGTGAATTTGCGTTTCCCATAAAAGACGTCCACTTTATTGGAAGGCGTAATGCTCGACGCTGAGAAACTACCGCAAAATGTTGTATTATTATTTTTTTTTTACACAATGATCACCACTTATCAAGGCCCGGAAGCCACTCATGGATAAGGGTTATTGCAAGTACATTACGTTAGTGTGGAGATTTGATGAAGTGTTTACTTAAGGGGGCGGTTCATTAGGAATTTGTTAACATTGGACTTGAAGACATCCAAGTTGTAGTCCGATGGGAAGCAGGCAGATGGAACAGAGTTCCACAGGCGTGCAGTTCTAAGAAAGAAGCTCCGTTCATGGAATCCGCGTTTTGATTTAGGCACAGATATAGAGTGGGGGAAATTTTCACAGTGGATTCAGCTAGACGGATGTTTTTCGTGAAAGATTGGCGAGGCGGGACCAGAGATTGGAGTTCAGACGAGCACCTGCCATGGAAATAACGATAAAACAAGGATAGGCTCGCAACGTCTCTTCTGTGGGAGAGAGGTTGCAGGGTAATGCAGTTATTCGATTAGTATTTAATCTCTTCTCTTCTTCTATCTATCTTCTTCTATCTACCTTCTGTTCTTCTATATAAATAAAATGAACTCATTTTTCCTTGTAAGTTTGACCTTAATAGGATTAAAAATCAAGACATTACATGCAAATGTAATGTGCACAAACTGCAGCACATTATCTGAGGTGTGCTTTAGGCCTATTACCCTTACACTTCCTCGATAACCGTACATTCCTACATACTGTCAAACCCGGTTATAATCTATGGAAGTTGTAATATCTTTTCTCTCTATTAAATTCCTACTACTCCTTCTACCACTTACCACTGCTGAGGACGCGTCCACAAGGAACAGTAGGATGAAACACCGGTTTAGAATCGTAAAGGGTTATTAAAGCCATTTTTTCCTTTTTAGTTGTTGTATTTTTCGCCTTCTCTCCAATAAAAATAAACCAAAAGAAAGAAAAAAATTAATTACGGTCCGATTAACATTATCTTTTTGCCTCTTTGCGTTTTTGCTTTTTTTGTTTTTGTTTTTTCTTTTACGTCGTACGCAAACTGCGTGACTACTTGGATTTCACTTCCGGTTATGACCACTCTAACCACGGAATCTAACTATGAGCTTTATTTATTAGTACTTCTCACAAATAAACAAATACTTTCTTATTTACAATTTAATATTCGAACGATACTGTGAAATTACTTGCACTTCACTTAAAAAACAAAACCCAAAAAATATATATAAAAAATAAAAAAATAAACGCGCTAAACGTCCGATTAAGATTAGATTGTTTAGTTTTGCATTTCTTTCTTCCGTAAGACAAACACTGCAAGACTACTGAGTTTTTACTTCCGGTTTGGACGACTCCAACCGATGAATCTTACTATGAGCTTCATTTATTACTGCTTTCAAGTACACAGACTTTTGGAAACTAACATCTCATTTTTTACAAATTACTATTACAACGCAACCATATCGTGTAATTACTTGCATTACACTTGAAAATCAAAAACAAAAACAATAACATCAACTGCGCGACTACACCGTTCTTACTTCCGGTTTGGACGATTCTAACCGAAGATTCTAACTATGAGCAATTTATTATTAAATTTTATTAGTTACATATTTAGATCGTGTAATTAATTGCATTCAAATTGAAAAACAAAAATAAAATAAAAAATCAGATAAAGGTCCGATTAAGATCAGAAAATTAGGATTGCTTTTTCTTTACTAAAGAATTCCGTGCGTGTTTAAATTAACATTTATGAATGCTTCTTCTTCATTAATGATATTACATTTGTTACACAGTGAGTTTCCCACAACGTTTTCGTCAAACCCTTTCGATTTAATGTACCGTTTAGTCGGCTCGATAAACAGTCTTTACCTGTATCTTTCAAACATACAACTGCTGGCGGACACCGTTCATTACGTTACGTTCGCGAAAGTTAGTTCAAACTAAAAAAAACTCTGACACTGTTTCAGATAGTTTTTAACTTATTTACCCAAAGTTAACATATTCAACAGAGTCCGCGACCATTTCTCTTCTCCAAATACAGACATATATACTGCGTTCTTCGTGATGATTAAACATTTTACATTTAATAAAAATACTAAAATATCAGACCATTACGTACTGCAAGAGTACCACTTCTTACATTTTCGCATTTTTTTTTTGTGGGAGTCGATTGCTGTACTAAGAATATAAGAAACATGCATTTTCTCTTTTTATTAGACTTTTCAATTACACCAAATTGAGCCACAGCAACGCGTGACAGTGTAAAGCTAGTTATAGAATATAATTACCATATACTAATTCATTATGGATATATAAAATTACACTGAATATGTCATTTTTATTGATTCACTATTACTTTTTGTTTATATATATATATATATATATATATATATATATTATTCCTTAATTGGAATTCATTTTTAAGATGAGCGTTATATATTAATTTATTTTTTATTTCCGACTATTATTCTCATCTTTATTAGTTGTTGTTTTTGATCTTTTATTGGCTTTGTTTATTCACAACGTTTCGGCCAACTATTCCTCTGGCCTTCGTCAGGTGGTAACCGCGACGGATAGGAACCTCGAATCTCCTAACTGCATTCTCAGCCATCACTGCCATCCGTAGTTGTTGTCGTCTCACCACATTTTGGCCAATTAACCTCTGGCACGCTTTTGGGTGGGATTGAAACCGCTATCTTCAGACAATGTTCATCTGGAACTGTAGAGATTCAACGTCTCTATCAACTGCGCCACGGGCCCGAAAGGCGATCAAGGTTGGATTCTTTGATCTTATAAATCCACGTTTATTTATCTGATCTTCCATAGTCGGGTCCGTACCGATTGGTATATATATATATATTATTCCTTAATTATTTTACTTTTTGTTATTTGTTTAATACATGTGTATATGTATTTTGTGAGTAACTACTTGCTAATAGAAATTTTTTGTTGAAGATGAGATTCTTAAAAAATAGTTTCATTAACTAGCTGACCTGTGTTGCGGCGTTGCCCAAGAAAGTAGACTGCTTTCTTGAACAACGCCGAAACACGAGTAAGTTATTAGGTTGATGCATGTTTTTTTTTACATGAAGTTAAACGTCAAAAAACACTATTTTTGCACCAACCTAATAGTTAATGAAATTCGACATCCCAACTTGAACTCTAGAACTATCTGTTGCTTATGACTATCTGGTACGAAATAAACTTTGGATGTGAATGTAAAACAAATTATTTTTAATTAGTATATTTTAATGGTGAATTTTATATTATCTTTTTTTAATCTGTTTTCTCATCCCAAACAAGGTACAGTGCCATTAAGTCATAAGGGGTTGCTATTTGAGACGAAATTTGCAGAGATACAATTTATAGAGTTGGGCAGCCAAATGTCTATTCACATTACACTTGCACTTCTGCATGTCAGTATAGTCAAGAAATCAGTGGCCCGCGAGAGAGGGATTCCAAAGTATAGAAGTTCGAAGGAAAAAGCTATTTGAGTAGAAAGCTTTTTGGCTACTAGGGATCTCTACAGTGTAGGAGTGGGAATTGTTGCTTGTTGGTTTTGTCGCGGAGCATTTACGGCGAGGGGGCACCAGTGGTTTGAGTTTGTCCGAGCACCTTCCATAAAAGTAAAGGTAAAACAAACATAGTGATGCCACATATCGGCGATGTGGCAGAGGTTGGTGTTTAGCTGATAGTGTGGGACGTATAAGATTAGCAAATCTTTTTTGAACCCTAACTTGGAGCGATAGACTAGTGGCAAATGCACCAGCCCAGATGTGATGAAAATATTCAATGCATGGGCGAATAGTGGCTTTGTAGAGATATAGGATACTCTTAGGTATGGGTAACCATTCCAGCATGGCAGAATTAGCACACCTTCTTCGCAGTAGCTCTGACAATTAGTTCACTGTATTTGTATTAAACTGGATAACTATAAAATTAAAGAAATATTTAATCGTTGACGGTCATATCAAACCTTAAAGTATATATATATATATATATATATATATATATATATATATATATATGTGTGTGTGTGTGTGTGTGTGTGTGTGTGTGTGTGTGAATGGAAATTAGGTGAAAATGAGGCATATATTAATTTTTTTCTGATCATTTTGATTATTGTGACAACTATTTTAAAATTACCGTACACGGCATAATCACATAAACACATCGATTCTTGTTAAATCACCAAATTGAGCCTGGACAGTACCAGTTGGGTGACCATGCGGGAATACGAGGCGCTGTATGTAGGAGGATGTCGACACCTCCCTGAATGAACTGCAAAACTATAAAGTCCTCATCTTCCTTAACAGAGATATACATGCGATAGATATTCCCATAAAATTTCCTCCTTCGATTGAAGTCGGTTCAACTTGCCTAGGGTGGATGCTGTTGGCTATTTACATATTGACAACGTTTCGATCGATATAATCAATGGCATATTTCTTTTCTTATAATGTAATTTTCTTTATTTTTGTAGCAGTTATTGTTATTCATAATGGTTCCTACCCAATCTTGTATTTTAATATTTTTACGTTGAGATATTTTGCGTCTCCCAGTTTTTTTTGTTTGTTTTTACATATTTTTTTATGTTTTTAATGGAAATCGCTTCAAGCAAAGCATGAATCCGCTGGATGTAAGGAACTAAAAAAATATTACTCTTAGGAGAAAAAAACAAAACAAAACAAAAACAAACAAAATGTTAGATGGAATAGATTTTAACCTAGAAAACAACAATTCTTCCCTCTTTGTCAGAAACAGTGCCCCTGGAATGTGAGGATTAAAGGTGAAAATAATGAAAGCAAGAGTTATGCAGCTGCCGAAAGTAAACCCAAACTCCACTTGATTGCGACGTTTCTTTTCTCATTACTGTTTATATTGAGAGATGTTTTTTAGTTAAAACAACAAAAAACAAGGCTTGGTAATGTTTGTAATGATTATTGATAAACAAGTCGAAAATATGTAAAGGCTTACGTAGCAAGCGTAAACAGGCGAACATCAAGATCAAAAGGCGAAAAATAGAAATGTAAATAAATAGTTAGTGTACTCGACACGAAAATGCATGTATCATATGTAGTGAAAGGCCATTACATAAGAAAGCATAGCTAACATTATGAATAATGTAAATCCAGTCCCTTTGCAGACAGATCTGGATTACTGTACTGTAATGCCAAACCGCTATTCAGTTATTCCATTATTCTGAAATACGTCTGGAAAGAAGTACTTAAATGGAGAAACATCTACACCTTTTGTTAAATGAAAAACTAACGCACTCAATTGTCAAGCTAAAGCGTTGAATGCGTTAGATTTTAATTTGAAAGCCTTATTTTTTAAATTAAATTCCTTATTTTAAATTTGATTGACAAAAGCTGTAGTGTATTTTATAAATATTAGTAAGACGTAAATATGAAATACTATCGGCGTCAGGCTCAAATTATGAAGTTATAAATAACAGTCACGGAGCATGAGTGACTATGAGAGAAAATATTAGCGTGAGTGTGATGTTTACCTTTGATGTACTATTTGAATGATTGAGTTTAGAGATGCTGCTAAGACAGAAAAAATGTTGGTTGGTTGGTTGGTTGTTTTTGTTTTACGGCATATCCACCCTTTTTAGATCATTTAATGCCGAATCCAGTGATTCGGAAGAAAAAGTTTTTAATGGAATATATGTTTTATTTTCAAGTCAGTTTCTATTTAACCCATAGTTGAGACCCTAACAGGTACTACCACTCCGGGTCAGAGTAGACCTGGGAGTAATGGCAATTAAGAAGTGGCTCCACACTCCCCATAGCCTGGAAGCTGGGGCCTCACCATCGGATATAGTTTAAGGTCATATCCAGGACCGAGAAAAAATGCAAAAATGTTTGAAAAAGAGTAAAAAAAAGTATGGTATTTTTCCTCTGAAAACACGCATTATTGATTGACATAAATGACTGGAGGAATAGATTAGCATATAAAGTTTTGGTTCGAAAGCTAAGATGGCCAATTAAATAGGGAGAAAATTCAATTTACTTTAGATAAAATAGGACATACAATATATAACAAAACAGACAAAAACAAACGAAAACAAGAATAATTACTTATCTATAAATACAGCATAGTACATCGCCCTGATCAGATGAGCATACGAGTTAGTACTTCTGAAATATACGGACCGTACTTTTTAGTAATAACATTTTCAAGGTATATTCAATATTTACTGGAGTTTTGTTTATTATATTGTTAGTCAAAAGTACAGAATAGTTAACATAAACATCCCTCACCATGTTAAGAACTGGTTTCTAGATAACACTATTATAATATCAGCACGGTCCCTAAATTGAAGAAATGCCTACAACTTAATAATCTGGGTTATACAATAGTCTATATTCACTTGCTTTCCGCAACTGTAAGATATCTCACAGGACGGGATGTGGGGAAACCAGTTTTTCCAAAGGTACAGTCTGATTGATGCAAAAATAGCTGTAGATAGACTCATCGACATAATCTTTTATAGTGATATAAATCTTGGTTTATTACCAATCACCTCAAGTGATAATTAAATGATACAACAGAAAATTAGTAACAAAAAATTACGTAATTTTGGAATTGTAGAAACATTAAGCAAGTACGGAATAAAAATCGACTGTAAACAGATTTTATGATCGTCATATACGGGGATATAATTTTAAATGGGGACTAAATTCTACCGCTCAAATACTATTTAAGTGGCTTTCTATTCGACAGTTTAAATACTGCCGAATTTCTGTCAAGTTTTGAACAATCACGGAGTAATTGATTTTTTTACAACTATTAACAATATTTTATAATCACTGGCGTATTTATGATTAAACCGAAATTTAATATGACGACTTAATTCTGGTAATAGGATTTTAATTTTTTACTTTTCTATTAATATAATAATTGTAAAATTTAATACAAGAAAAATCCCCTTAAAACGCGTACCTAATTAGAAAAATCGACTTACTTGCTTTCAAACAAGAATAAATATCAATAAATATGCATATTTCTATGAGAGGCACTCGAATCCTATTAAAAACTATATCGTCTTAAAGAATCAACTAAAACTCTATTTTCAATTGACATTTATTCCGTAGATGTTTAATTTTCATACCTTGCCAAAATTAGTTCCCATGTATCTAATTTTCCTAAATTTAATTAAAGTAAAAATATAAAAAGTGATTTTTAATGTTTTTGATTCATTTGGGATTTTACCTGCTTTTGCTTTAATTAGCTGGTGGGTTTTGTCCAGTGTCATTTTGTCCGATCCCCTAGGTGTATATATGTATATATACATACATGTATATGTATATATAGATGTATACATATGTGTATACATGTATGTATATGGTATATATATATATATATATATATATATATATATATATATATATATATATATATATATATATATATATATATATGGTATATATATATATATATATATATATATATATATATATATATATATATATATATATATATATATATATAAATATATGTGTGTGTTTTTGCTTTAATTAGCTGGTGGGTTTTGCCTAGTGTCCTTTTGTCCGATCCCCTAGGTGTATATATACATACATGTATATGTATATATAGATGTATACATATGTGTATACATGTATGTATATGGTATATATATATATATATATATATATATATATATATATATATATATACCAGTGATGAAATGATTCCAATTTTTCCCCGAATCCGATTCAATTATCAATTCTGTCTTAGATTTCCGATCCGATACGATTCCCGATCCCGATTCTTTTTAAATTTGGCAAAATGCTATTTGAATATTTCATAAACAATTGAAATTAATTAACGATTGTTATGCAAAATAAAACGGTATAGGAACAGAATAGTTTACAAAGTCCTTTCTCCATTTTAAACATGAGTTTCTAAATAACATAGTTACTATATAGAAAACAATTCTTAACTTAAGAACGAATGTGAATGTGTTCTTTACTATTCTATACGTTATCTCTACCAAAGAATGTTCATGTGTTTACCCTAATCATCAATATTTGTCCTGTTATTACTACTGACAATGTCATAGATATGAAGTAGATTGATTTGTTTTAATGCAAAAAAAAAAATAAAAAATAAAAAACAAAAAACAAGATGCAGATAATTATAATAGAAATACTTTTTACTAATATTGTGAGAATTTTAGACAAACACCATTGACTAAAAATTATATTTTCCTTTTGTTTTATTGTCATTTTATTTTATGCGATTGCATATGGACACCTTGGAAAAAGCACAAACAATTATTCTTACATTTAAACTTTCGTACATTAATTTAACCTAAAATGATGAATAATCATCATTTCCAGGCTACTCGAACACTGTAGAAATGTACACTAACTCGAAGTCTGACTGGCAAGGTCGCAAAACTATGCGTAATCGCTTAGATTCCCTCAAAGCTTACAGAATTTATTTCCATGAGAAAAATACTAATTTTTCGTTAGTGTTCTAAAATGCTACAATGTCTCTGAAATGAAAAAAAAATCATTTTATGTCCAATTAATATTGAAGCGCTAAGAAGAAAGAAGTAGTGTGAGAACACAGGAAAATATACGACATAAGGGAACACATCTTGGAAGTTTCGATAAATATGTTTAATTCTACACATTTTTGCAAAACCATTTTTGAGGTTTTAAGAGCAAATTTACGCGATTTACAAGTCACACAGATTCGAACATATTTCAAACAACGAATATATAAAAAATAAATATTAGCAACGAATATATAAAAATAAATATTAGCAACGAATATATAAAAAATAAATATTAGCAACGAATATATAAAAAATAAATATTAGCAACGAATATATAAAAAATAAATATTAGCAACGAATATATAAAAAATAAATATTAGCAACGAATATATAAAAATAAATATTAGCAACGAATATATAAAAAATAAATATTAGCAACGAATATATAAAAAATAAATATTAGCAACGAATATATAAAAAATAAATATTAGCAACGAATATATAAAAAATAAATATTAACAACGAATATATAAAAAATAAATATTAGCAACGAATATATAAAAAATAAATATTAGCAACGAATATATAAAAAATAAATATTAGCAACGAATATATAAAAAATAAATATTAGCAACGAATATATAAAAATAAATATTAGCAACGAATATATAAAAAATAAATATTAGCAACGAATATATAAAAAATAAATATTAGCAACGAATATATAAAAAATAAATATTAGCAACGAATATATAAAAAATAAATATTAGCAACGAATATATAAAAAATAATATTAGCAACGAATATATAAAAAATAAATATTAGCAACGAATATATAAAAAATAAATATTAGCAACGAATATATAAAAAATAAATATTAGCAACGAATATATAAAAAATAAATATTAGCAACGAATATATAAAAAATAAATATTAGCAACGAATATATAAAAAATAAATATTAGCAACGAATATATAAAAAATAAATATTAGCAACGAATATATAAAAAATAAATATTAGCAAGGGCAATATAAGTTGCTTTTCTACATAGCTGAATAAGTTATAGCGTTTGTACTTAATGTAAAATGTTTATTCGCTTAGAAAAACACGTAGTCGCGAATGGTACACGAGAACAAAAAAACATTCCGTATTCCATGTATTTTTTATGCGGCTATTTTTTTGTTGTTGTTCTTGCCGCGCTTGAGACTACGTGTTTTTTTTTTCAGCTCAATAAACATTTTACAGTAAGTTACACTACTAAAAATTTTATCCAGCTCTGTAGAAGAGTAACTTATCTTGCCTTTGGTAACATTTATTTATTGTATATTTGTTTGTTTGTTTTGCACATTTTCGAATCTCTTTGGATTGTAAAACAAACACAAAAAAACTTTTAAAACATTGATAATAAAATAGATTATTGAAAAATAATAAAATATATTTTTTACAATGTTTGTAAAAGTTCAAAAAACACTCTACGGCCAACCCGTACTTTATAACATCCATACTAACTCGAGAAGCCCGAATCAAAAGTGGAAAGGCGTCTCTTCAGTTTAATCAGTAAAAACACTAAAAAAGTATCCAGCTAGGTAGAAAGGAAACAGTAAAACATCTGTTTTAAAACAACAGTAAATAAGTAAAAAAAAAAAATTATAGGAGGGGCTAGTCACTTTTTAAAACAATATCTCCTTCAAGAACAGTTATAAAATTTATTTTCAATTGATATTTATTCAATAAAATACCAATTTTCCGACTTAGCAAAAATGGACGATTCATCCGTGGACAAATCTTACGTGGGAGTATCTTCTGGCTTTCCAAAAATGGAACGAAAGCAAATTTTAGCGAAACGAAATTAGCGAGTACAGCCTAGTAAGAAAAAACAAAACAACAATCGACAGCTGATAACAATAACTAATAATAAGCGTGTCTTAATTTTTAACTAACCTGTACTTGTTATGAATATGTTAATAGTGAAATGAATTAACGAAAATAGGTTTTTTGGTTTAATTAGACTGTAAGTTGCACATAACATTTCAGTAAACAAAAGATACCGGAAAAATTGAATTTTATCGTCCTTTCTCTGCATAAGAACCAAAACAAAACAATGAAGTAAAAAAAAACTAAAACATTTTTGTCGTTTTCCCCCGAAATGGCTGAAACAAGAAATAAACAAAAATAAAGATTACCAAAGGCAAGCTAAGATACTTTTTTTTTAACTAGATAAGTTTTATTATGTTTTAATTTATTTATTTACATTTTTTTACACTACTTTTATTCTTAACTAAAAAAAAAAAAAAATACACTAAAATTGCGTTGTTTGATATTCTGGAAGATTACATTATTTTTTGTTTTATTTTTCATTTCATTGTTTTGTTTTGGTAATTATGTAGAGAAAAGACAATGAAATTCAATTTTTGCGGTATATTTTGTTTATTAAATATGTGAAACTACAGTCAAGTGTAAACAAAACAATTTCTTTGTTAATTCATTTCATTATTAACATATTCATAAGTTAAAAACAAGTATTTACAATTAAGACACGCTTATTAGTTTTTGTTATCCGCGGTCGAGTTTTTGATGTTATTTTTTTTTTGCTAGACTTTACACTGTACAGTCGACTTCCTAATTTCCTTTCACTAAAATTTGCGTTTTAATCCATGTTTTACATCCGTTCGCGGTCGTCATCTTGCGTATGACTTTAGTGAAGATTGCTCATTCCTTGTATTTTTCTATAACATTTTCTAAAATAAGGAAATACTTTGAGAAGTTTTTAATTATTATTTTGATTACATTTTGGGGTTTGCTTTACAATAGAGAAAGATTCGAAAAAATGGGGGAAAAATCAAATATACAACAAATAAATGTTCCCATTGGCTATAAAAGTTACTTTGAAACCTACCTCAGTCATTTATTTGTTTTTAAAAATAGTTTTAAACGCTCTTTATTTCATCTTAAATATTAACTTTTAAAGAGTCGTAAGAATTCAAAAAGGCGAAACATGCCCCTCCCCTCTTTGTCGTCGTGAGGTATGAGCGGGGAGCTTCGTTTTCAGACTTGTCTTCGCGCACATGTTTGAAAACTGAACCGCTCAAAAATAGAAAATAAAATACTCAACAAAATGGAAAAGTGGTCAAAATAAAAAAATAAAATAAAATGAAATACTCTTTTCCCCGATAGTTTCTTCTTTTAGGGGGGAGTGGTGTCGGATCTCTCTCTCTCTCTCTCTCTCTCTCTCTATATATATATATATATATATATATATATATATATATATATATATATATATATATATTTTTAGGGTTAGGTATCTCAGAAAAATGATTTTATGGTGGGGGATCTCTCGTCTGTTGCGGCACTAGTATGCAACAGCACAAGAAGCTGCTTATGCAGAGACATGCTGTGCTATTTTTAAAAATTGAATTTTAATTTTTTTCAGAATATTTGCGTGAATTTTCAAAGAAGGTACCGTAATGAAGAAACGAAGGAGAATGGTCTGGCATTCCGTAAAAAGCAAAAAACAAACAAACAAACAAAAAAAAAAACAAAGAAGAGGAAGCAAAAAAGAATAAAGACACGCTGTTAAAATTCATGGAAAATACTTATATGGCCGAAATGGTTGACATGAAAGTCGAAAATCATGCCGAAACCGAAGATGAAGTTGATATTACTAAGGTTGATAATGTTACTTCGGAAGTCAACATTGACAGTGTTAATACATCAAAAACTGTCAATGATGATGATGCGCCTGAAGTTGAAGAATTGGAAAGACAATCACTAGTTGGCGCAAAAACATAAACTGCAACCGATTTTTATGGTTTATGGCCAGTTGAGATTAATCTTAAAATTCGTGCTATGCTTGTTTGGCAGGGATCTGTCGCTGTGTAGCACTTGATAATGAATTCAAGAAAGAAGTCCGACCAGGAACAAAAACAAAAGGCGACGTTAGAAAGCCAATTTAAAAAATGGTTCTATCGGGAATTACACAACGGTGATAAAATTTTGAGAACATGGATGGTGTATTCTCCTTCCAGAGAAGCCTTATTTTGCTTCTGCTGCAGACTGTTTTCAACTGGACTGTCGAGTTTTTTCTGCTGATGTGGGTTTATGAATTGGTGGGAATTAAATCCAAAAGTATGCGAAGATGAAGCTAGCACATCTCATGCTCAAGCGTTTCTCAACTGGAAAGATCTAGAGATCCGATTTGATGAAGGAAAGGTTATTGACAAAGTAGAGCAACATCTTATTCAGAAGGAAATTAAGACGTGTCGGGAAATTCTACGAGGTACTGCCCCTGACCCACTTCCCGTTGTTTGATCTTGCTGAAATTTTACATGTGCAATGATTTATATCTCTACGGGTTATGTGGCAAATTACAGCTCTGAACTAATTGTGATTTCTGTTTTACAGGTGTTTGAACTGAGTCAGGTGTGAAATCGAGCCTGTTAAATGTCGAGCAGTGATCCGGTTTTTGTATTTGAAAGGACGAACACCACAGGAGACTTTTGATGAAATGAAAGAAACTTATGGTGATAATTTCCCATCATATGACCTTGTAAAACGCTGGCATTGTGAATTCAAACATAGCTGGAAGTCTGTGGAAAAAGCTCCCAGACCTGGTCGCTCCCCTCGCTCTTCTGTCATTGATGAGGCATCTGTCCGTCAAGTTGAGGCTGCCATTTTGGAAGATCGGTGCATTACTATTCGCCAAATTGCCCAAGATGTCAAGATTAGTACATGGTCTGTGGAAACTATCATTCATATGCATAAGGTGTCTGACAGATGGATTCCCAGGTTGCTCACACCATTCCAGAAGCGAAAACGCGTCGAGTGCTCGAGGATGAATTTGGAGAGGTGCTAAGAAGATGAGTCAAAGTTTTTCAAAAGACTGATTACACAGGATGAAACCTGGGTCCATCACTATGATCCAGAGACCAAAGTCCAGTCAATGCAGTGGAAGCACGTGGACTCACAACCTCCAAGGAAGGCAATGGTGCAGCCCTCCGCTGGCAAGGTCAGGCTCACAGCTTCTGGAACCAGGACGGAGTAGTGATGACAGATTTCCTGGCAAAGAGTACCACAATTACAGGAGCCTATTATGCTTCACTTTTGAGGAAATTAAGAGAAGCTATCAAAATCAAGAGGCGGAGCAAGATCAGCAAAGGTACCCTCCTTCTGAAGGACAACGCTCCGGTCCACAAATCGCATGTCGCCAGATCAGAAGCACGTTCGTGTGGTTATAAAATATCCACATCCTCCCTACTCTCCTGACCTTCCACCCTCTGACTTTCACCTCTTCCCAGCCATGAAGTTGTTTTTGAAAGGAAAGCGTTTCCCAGATGATGCAGCCTTGATTTCTGAAGTCATGTTGTGGTTGGAGGACCAACCTGGGGCATTCTACAAAAACGGTCTCCAGAGCTGCATCAAACGATGGGAGAAATGCATAACTCTATGTGGTTCCTATGTAGAGAAAGACTAACAACTGTGCCAAGTTTTGTTGCTCTACTGCTATGGGAAGTGGTTCAGAGGCATTACTTATTACACGCCCCTCGTACGTAGATTGCTGGACATCATCAGATTTCTCGCCACGCAAAATCTAGCACTACACGGTCACTGGGAAGAATATCCATAATGAGGAGAGATAAAAAAAAAACGAAGGGAATTTTTTAGAATTGGTAAATTTATTGGCCAACTATGACCCTGCACTCCGTGAACATTTGGTGAAAGTTAATTTGGGAAAGAAAATCACTACTTCTTATCTGTTGTCGCAGCACGAGGGAGGAAAAAGCTGAGTAATTTATGTTAAGCGATATACACGCCAGAAATTATTTTCAAAGTTGAACGAATCAGTTCTTTCGACTTCTGTCTTCTCGTAAACGTCGCACTCTTCACAATCAAGTTCTTTTCAACCGTCGACCGACCAAAAAAAAAAAAACAAAAAAAAACAAAGAAAGAAAGAAACGACGCCATCTTTGTTTCGGCTTGACTTTTTATAGCCGTTGGGTAAACCCAATTGTCGCGGTAATGCGAGTACCGCTCAGAAACGTTTTTCTTTGTAATCTATAGGTCGCAGGTTCGCTCCCCGACGCAGGCACGCACAACTCATACTTTTTGTGCGCTTTTGTGCATGCTCGTCACACCGCTCCCTTATCTCGAGGTCACACATATGACAATGCTTGGCAGGCCGTTTCGTCCGGGTACTTCGCCTTAATGGTACATATTCAGGAACTTCCTCAGCAGTGCCTTCGTTTGCCGGATCATTAAACTCGTCCTGCTCTTGGTCCTATTCATCTTCTGAAGAACTTCCGTCATCATCTCCTGAAGAGTTTCCGTCATCTGACCGTTCGTACTGCAGTGGGTCTTCGTCATCTGATGAATTGAGTTCATCATCGATTATAACGTCATGGCTGTCTTGTCATCTTTAGGCGTGACGTTGTACCAGTACACTGTCTTCAAGATCGTGCACCTTGTTCTTGCCGCAATGCACTTTATAGTGCGATAGGATCGCTCGATTATACCGTTTCCGGAGGGTACGTGAGCACACCAAAATCGAATGTGCACGCACTACATTTGTGTAAAGTCTTTCCACAAAACGCTGCACCATTATCTGTGAGCAATTCGGTCGGCGGCCCCCTTTCGCAGAACATCCTCTGCAACTTCTTAATGACGCTAGCCGAATCCTGTCGGTACAACTGCCTCCAAATGGTAAAACGGCTGAGACCACAATCTATCAATGTCAAGTACACCTGAGTACTGAAATGGGTTATATCCATAGTAACCCTACTTCAAATGTCCGTGACGTTAAGCCTACCTAGCTTACAATGCACCGGAGCTGGATCTATGGATTGGCATTCTTTACAATCCACCGATCGCACTTGAGTTTCAGTTATTGTTGGATTGACCAACTTTACAAAGTACCATGTCCTTTTCATACCGAGATGTCCATTAGACTGATGAATTGTCTGTATCTGAGAGTCTCGTCCGTGTTCTGCGGCAACAGCGCACACAAGTTCTTTGGGTTCTGTTGCTTTACGGATCTCATCTATCCACCGCTGTGGTACTCGAATAAGTTGGCCAGCTCTGTTTTCGTGAGACTTGACGAGCCTCACGTCGATTGTTAGTTCATATTCCGAGACCAAATCTCGAAGCGTGGAGAGGCGACGTCTGATTAACATTTCCGATGCTGCTTAACAGTTCCGAGTCAATATGGAAGTGGTTGGAGAAAGCTGAACTAATATGTCAGCAAAGTGGCGTAAAGCGCATTGAATGTATAATTCCAATGCGATTATCAGGCGGCGCCTATGCAGTGTACAAGCAATTAAATGAGGAAAAGCGGGCCGATTTTGGATGTATAAAGAAAACCCTGTACACAGCGTTTGCTTTGGATCCGTTTGCTGCATGGAAGCAGTTCGCAGCTCGTAGTCTCCAACCAGGTGAAACAGTCGACGTTTTTTTGGCGGAGCTGCGCAGGCTAGCAGTCCTGTTTGACGGCGTATTGGATCAATGCCTGCAATGTGCATTTATTGCTGGTTTGCCGGAACATGCGGAAAACTTGTTGCGGGCATAATCCCAGATGGATAACTTGGATCTATCTCATGTGTTGGCGCGCGCTCGTGCTATTTTAATGACTAACCCGACAGTTCCAGAGCAAACTGCATTAGCTGCACGATCGACACCAGTTAACCCCAAGGAGACAAATACTTCACAGAGGTGTTACAAGTTTAATGGACTGAATCATAGGGCAAGCAATTGCCTGTTGGATAGTGCGACAGGAGGAGATGTCGGGGTCAGACCTCGAAACCCTATCACGTGTTATCAATGTCGGCAGCGAGAGCACATTGCTCGATTTTGTCCGGGAAACGAGCAAGGGGGCGAGAAGTGAGCGCCAATCTCATCCAATAAACTGGTGTAAATGGCGCCTTGCCGATTGTCACGATTCTCATCAATGGACTACCACGCACAGCTCTGGGTGATACCGGATGCACACAGTCACTGGTCCGCAAGTCGGGTTGCAAGGAATGGACGAGAAAAGTAACCCCAATGCTCACAGCAGGTTGACTTTGATGCAACACGGTGCATTAGCATAGAAGTCCTAGTCATGGACTACTACTTACTGGGATTTGATGTATTGCTTGGACTGGACGCAATCAAGCGACTGGGAGGATTAGTTGCGTCTAGCGCAGGAGAGGTGACCTTTCCACATCTTAGCAAGACCAATTTTGCTGCTATCACTATTACCGAGCCTGACTTCTCTGCCAAATATGACCAAGATACTCAGAAGTGAACTACATCGTGGAAATAGACTGGCGACCAACCTCCACTTACATTGAGAAATAGACTTGCAGAGTATCCAGCGTCAACACCGATTCGTGATGAATACGATCGGGAATTGTAGGTGTGGATTGATAATGGTTGGTTACTGCCTAACCCCGAGGACGAACCTTGCCCTCCAAAAGGTCTAATCCCTCTGATAGCTGTTGTGCAGGAGAATAAGCGGAAAGTGCGTCCCGTTATGGATTATCAAGAGCTAAATGAGTACGTGGATGTGCATTCTGTCAACGCGGATGTTTGCTTACAAAAATTGAAGGGAATGGCGACAACAGGAACCAAACATTGAAGTGCTGGACCTACGCCGAAATAGCTTGTCGCAGCACGAGGGAGGAGAAAACAAAGTAATTTGTGTTAAGCGATATACACGCCAGAAATTCTTTTCAAAGTTGAACGAATCAGTTCTTTCGACTTCTGTCTTCTCGCAAACGTCGCACTCTTCACAAGCAAATTCTTTTCAACCGTCGACCGAACAAAAAAAAAAAAAAAAGAAACGACGCCATCTTTGTTTCGGCTTGACTTTTTATAGTCGTCGGGTTAACCCAATTGTCGCGGTAATGCGAGTATCGCTCACAAACGTTTTTCTTTGTAATCTAACAGTCCCAGGTTCTCTCCCCGACGCAGGCACGCACAACTCATACTTTTTGTGCATGCTCGTCACATCTGTCACCAGAAATTCAAAATGAATTTGTAAGCATTTTTGCAAAGCAGATGAGAAAGAGAATCATCAATCAGATAAAGGAAAGCAAATATTTTTGCATACTTTTTGATAGCACTCCTGATGTATCTCACAAGGATCATATGAGTGAGGTGTTGCGCTACGTAAAAACTGACAAAAATAAAGTGACAGTGGTGAAGTCGTTTCTCCGCTTCATCGAGACAAAAGGTAAAAGCGCGGAGGACATTTCTAAACTGATTTTGAGAGAAATGGAGAACGATGGAATTCAGATTGGTGACTGTATTGGTCAGGCATTTGACAATGCTGCTATTATGGCACGCCACCGATCGAGTGTGCAGAAACGAATCTCCAAAATCAACCCAAAAGCTCTAGCACTTCATTAAATCTGGCTTGTGTACATGCCGCTTCTGTAGCGGTTCACTCTGTTACATTTTTTGGCATCCTGGACCGGTTATTCTCGTTCTTTTCTACATCTACACATCGCTGGGACGTCTTGATTCAGTTGACCGGTTTAAGTATCAAGCGGACTGTGAAAACTAAATGGAGTAGTCGAGCAGATGCTGTAAATGTTGTGGCAACAAAATTATTGGAAGTCGTCATTGCCCTGGAACAACTCACAGAAGAAGGAGAAAATGAAACCATAAGATCAGATGCAGCTTTATTTCTCAACTCGGTATTGTCGTTTCCGTTTCTTTTATTTCTGAGCCCTTGGAACACTATTCTCCCAGAAATCAATGATACCCAGAAGTATTTTCAAGAAAAGGGGCTGTATCTCCAACAAAGTTCTGTCAGGTTGACGGCGTTGAGAGATTGCCTTCTTCAGAATAGAGAAAAGATGGTGGGCACTGCAATAGACGAGTTAAAAAAACTCTGCTCTGAAATGGGGGTAAGCACGAAGCATCGTATCCGCAAAAAGAAACGAATGGTGAACGATTGACTGATGCAGCATTGGGGGTTGATACTGAGTTGAGATGGTAAATGTCATCTGTCATAGACAGGGTGACAAGAAATATCTTGCCGATTTCAACAAGTTCACAATCTTACAGGTAAGCACGCTTTTCTTACACCGTCCAATCTGCTTGATGATAATTATGATTATCTTGGTGAAGTTGACGAAGATATAGAAAAAGATAAATTCTTTGCCGAAAGGAAGAGATTACAGTATTTTGTGAAAGCTTCAGGAAAAGGCAAAATCAATGGACCTCTTGAACTTTTGAACTTTATACAAAGATACCACCTTGGGGATTCCGTTCCTAATATTGTGATCTTGATGTGCATTTTTCTTACCCGAGCTATTAGCGTTGCCAGCTGTGAGCGCATTTTCTCGAAACTGAAGCTCATAAAGATCTACCTTCGATCAAAAATGAGCCAGAAAAGGCTTACAGACTTGTCAATCCTCTCCATAGAGAAGAAATTTGTCGATAGAGTGAATTTTGATGGAGTTATTTATAATTTTACCGAAAAAAGCGCAAAACGTACGTAAATTTTCAACCGACTTGATGCCTTGCGACAGGTCTCTCACAAAAAGTAAATTTATAACCTTATTTTCAATTAATAGATACATTTATTTAAAAAAATGTTAAACTATTTTTAAAAGGATTGAAATATTATTAAAAAACAACAAATTTCTTAAATTTCGCGCTTAAACCGAGCGCTTACACACACGAATTACAAAAACCGCAGATACAAGACGTTTTCTCCTCTTCAGGAGACTCGACCTCTTAATAATAAAATTATGAAGAAAAAGAAAAGAAAACTACATTGGACTATTCTCTCCTTGATACAGCCATGTTTTTTGTGAAAATTCGGAAATAACATTAAAAAAGTAATTAAAAATTATTTTATAATTTCTTAACCTTTTCATGTTTTCAAATGTTCTCATTTAAATTTATAAAAAAATGTTTTCTAAAACGTGTGATTTTCCATTTCTTAAATTTTGCACTTAAACAGCATGTTATTTGGCGAAAATTCGGACTTTAACAACAACAAAAAAGTAAATAAAAATGATTTTATTATTTTATAACATTTTCAGGTGTCCAAATGTTCTCACTTAAATTTATTATTATATTTGTTTGTGTCGCCAATTTAACATTGTCTTTCTATAATTTTACGATGTTTTGTTTTTTTTTTTGAAAAAAAATATTTGGTTTCTTTCGTTTCCGTTTACACAATTCCCTTCAGATTAATATTTACATACTTTTTATTATTATTCAAATTACATAATTATTATTATTATTCAAATTATTGAAAAGAAATTGTTAAATTAAAATTCAACAAAAAGGGGAATTGTGTAAACATTAGTTCAATGATAATAAATATTTTGAGAACTTTTTGAAATTTTGAACGTTTTAACCGGTTGTCATATGCCAGCAGTGGGGGGGGGCGGTAAAACTGGTAATCATATGCCAGCGGGGGGGGGGACAGGTAATCATATGCCAGGGGAGGCAAAATATGTAATTATATACCAGCGTGGGAGGGGGAAGGTAATTATATGCCAGCGGGGGAAATGCAAATTTTATGACCGCCCTTAGCGGCAAAATCGAAGACTACGCCACTGCATCAACCCCAGCTGGAACAAAATGATCAGAAAATTTAAAAATATAGTTTGAAGACACAAATTCAAACCAAGCATGCAGGTTTAGTTGTTTTTTGTGTTTGTTTTGTCTCTAGTTTCGGTTTATTTTTCTTATCTACCCATTTCCGAATTTGTTTTTAAAATTATTTTGAACTCGGATTGAAAGCAATCGCTAACAACAAATACACACACACACAAACACACACATTATATATATATATATATATATATATATATATATATATATATATATATATATATATATATGTATATATATAGTCCTGGTCCTGATTAAAAATTTGATAATATGCGTAAACGCTTACTTTCTTAAGTGGTCTTATGATTTTGACCAGGACTGTATATATATATATATATATATATATATATATATATATATATATATATATAGAGAGAGAGAGAGAGAGAGAGAGAGAGAGAGAGAGAGAGGGAGAGAGACGTCCGTAAATGTGGGGCAATAATGCATATGTAATGAGTGGAAACTCTTCCTGACAGAAGATACTCATAAAGTTATCGTAAAAGAAAAAAAAAATAAAAAAAAAAACAACGAAAATATTATCACAAACACACGCGCAAGCGAGCGCACACACAGATTTTAGGTTTTCTTCTGAGGAAACAAACTTTTTTTAAAGTCGTCTGATAAGGATTTTTGATTTTAATCAACCATCTGTCTGAATCATTATCTAGTCCAATGTCGCGATCTTTTAAATTTCTCTCTCTATCTCTCTTCCTTCTCTCTCTTCTCTCTCTCTCTCTATCTCTGTCTGTCTGTCTGTCTGTCTATCTATCTATCTATCTATCTATCTATCTATCCCAGAGAGCCCGAACAGTATTTCATGTTACTATTAAACTTTGTTTAATTGTCGTTACTCTGTGGGATCGCCACACACACACACACACACACACACACACACACACACACACACACACACACACATATATATATACACATATATATACACACACATATATATATATATATATATATATATATATATATATATATATATATATATATATATATATACGCTGAAGCAAAAAAAAAACTTGTCTTATATTTTTCTTATGCATTTTCTTGTCGGACGGAGAAAGACCGAAATTATTAAAAAAACGTGGAGTATGCGTTGGCAATAAAATCACGACATCTTCATATCTTTCCAGCTGCGTTATTGTGTCCAGTCAACATTTTCCTCAAATAGAACCGTTAATTGAATGACGAATTTTTTTTTTTTAATAATGAATCAAATAATGATATCCGGGCGCTTATCCGTTAATGATATTTCAATTTGAAATATGTACCTACGTTCTAAGTCGAATGCAACGTGTCAGTCCATGCATCCAGCAACGGGCGGTCGGGCTTTGTTGTGAAGGGGAATTGAACAATTTCTATTGACTAATGCTGGGTGTTGTTGTCAAATTTTCTGATGCATGTCATCCATTTGTTGATAGTACTTCTTTGCCGTAATAGTTTCGCCAGCATTAAAAAAAAAACTGTAATTAATAAGACTAGTCGCATATCACTAAACAGCCAGCATGAACTTCTTTTCTTGTCATTTTGGCTTCGGGAAGTGTCGTGGAGCTTCGTCGGCGTCTAACCACTGAGTTGTTTGTAAAGAATACAATTTGTGAGGCAGCCATTTATCACGTTTTTTGTCTTTCCAATCTTTCTCCTGGTTGGAAATCGTCGTATACGTTACGTCTAATTCGAATGCAAATTCTAGAACAGTTGTGCTTGGATTGGCTTCGACTAAGGTTCTTAACTGATGGTTGTCAACACCTGATGGCCGACCACTACGCTAAGCTAAAAATTCAACTCTCCTCGCTGTCACGAAATTTCTAAAACCACCATTGTGATGTGCGTTCAGTAGTGGTTTCTGGACCAAACCCTTCGTTGATATTGCGAGCTGTTTTAGAAACTTTTCGACCGAGCTTGGATTGAAATAAAAATATTATGCGAATTTGCTTTTTTTAACATCTTGTATTCAACATTCTGAAAATGAAACATAATTGTTTAAAATTTTGGTTTCCTTCTTTGGGGAAAATTGCACTTTTTTTTAATAGGCTTGCTATAACATTGCAGATTAGCGCATTTTTTAGCTTTAAGTTTGAATATATATATATATATATATATATATAGAGAGAGAGAGAGAGAGAGAGATAAATAGATAGATAGACAGACAGATATATATATAGATAGATAGATAGATAGATATACATGCTGTGCATACGTAGAGGATTTCCTTATAATTCGTCTACTAAACAAAAAAGTTTGTTGCAAGTTAAAAACGATGATATATCCAGCAACTCAATCTCGTGTAAAAAAAAAAAGAAGAAGAAAGAGAGGGCATGAAGTTCCTCATTTACTGATACAATGGCCTGCCTGTTGAGGAAAAAGATACTTGTGTTTATATATATTATATTTATTGGGTATTTTCGACGCACGCTTTCATATGAGTTCACGGATGCGAGCACACATTGACAAGACGAAGAATCCTTCCTCGTTCATTACGTGCGCCGCTATTTGCGTTTATCAAAGTATACACAATGATATACGTGCATATCCATACACAAAGCACACACACGCACACATATATATATATATCGTTAATCAGCGTTCTCAAACTAGAAAATGTACTTGATTCTCACTCATGATATTTTATTCATATTTTTATTAAATACGTCTTATACATGTGTAATTGAACAGCAGAGGCCTATTAAACAACTCATCAGAGACAAAATATAGTCCCCAGAAAATAGTTGGATTTTTTTTCCTTGGAATGGGAAAGGATTTAGTGAGAAAAAATATGTTGATAAAAGAAAATGGAGGTATTTAAAGTTCACAGAAACATAAGAACTATAAACAGTTTTTTTTTCAGCATTTAAGGCACTTACCTAAAAGAAAAGCCATTGAATTCAACCTACGCGTGTGGAATCAGTATTATGCCACACACACACAGGCACACACACACGCACACACAGACACACACACGCATATATATATATATATGTATATATATATATATATATATGTGTGTGTGTGTGTGTGTGTGTATAAGAATTGTTGTTGGCTTTTATTTTTTCTTTTAGCGATATTAGCAAATTCGAAACGCTATTATTTATTTTTCCGCTACCTTAGCGTTTTTTAGAGAGTTATAAGCTATTTTTGTTATTCACACACACACACACACACACACACACACACACACACACACACACACACACACACACACACACACACACACACACACACACACACACACACACACACATATTTATTTGTATGGGTTGTATTTATTTATTTTATCATTAAATATTACGTGCATATTAAAAGTCAAATATGAACAGGTAAAATTATAGAAGAATAAAAGGCCAATCGAATGAGGTATAGTTTGTTTAAACAGTTACATTAAATTTAGCTTAAATTTTCAGTTTTTGAAAAAAATTGTAGGTGAGGACTTTCTTTTGCCACATGTGTATATACTTTTGAATAACTTAAAGAGATAAAGAGTAAAGTTACTTAAGAACTTTATTATATTAGCAATTCCATAAAGGTTACAGAAAATGCTTTTGATAGAGTATGGCATAAAGGTTTACTTCACAAGATCTCCAGCTACGGTATAGCTGGAAATGTCTTCTCAATCATTAAATCATTTCTCTTTGATAGGTTCATACGAGTAGTGATTGATGGGCAGAAATTAGAAGCTCTCAGTATTAGTGCTGGAGTTCCTCAGGGGTCCATTCTGGGCACAACTCTCTTCTTGATCTACATTAATGATTTTCCAAATCACATCCGTACATCATTCGTAGACATTTATGCTCATGACACTACTATCTATGGTAGCACATCTAAGACCGTAAACGACCAAGTTCTCTTTGATTCTCTCTCCTCTGATCTTGAGCATGTGTTATAATGGGGAAAGGAGTGGCTGGTTACTTTTAATGCATCTAAAACCAAGCTTTTATCTTTACATCATCAACGCTCTGGTTCCCATCTGGCATCTATTGAAATGAATGGCTCTCGTCTTGGGGAGGCCTCGTGTTTTGACAAGCTTCTGGGCTTAACTTTTACTCCTGATCTAAAGAGGAACACATACATTAAATCCGTTGCCAAGTCCGCTGGAAAAATGGTGGGATCCTTCTATCGATCCAGTAGATATATCACTGCTGATGCAATTCTCTATCTATATAAGAGCCAGGTACGTCCAAGGATGGAGTACTGTTGCCACATCAGCAGGAGCTGCTAGAAAGGACTTATCATGCCTTGAGAGAGTTCAAAATAGACTTCATAGCCTCGTAGGGGATGTCCTTTTCTCTTCCCTGCAACCTCTTTCTCACAGAAGAAATTTTGCGAGTTTGTCTCTGCTTTATCTTTATTTTTATGGCAAGTGCTCGGCTGAGCTCCAATCCATGGCCACCCCCCTCGCCAAACTTTCACAAGAAACACCCGTCTAACAGAAATCACTATCAATAATTTCCCTCACTCTTTATTTGTACCTAAACCTAAACGTAGATTCCATGAGCAAAGCTTCTTTATTAGAACTACACGCCTATGGAATTGTCTTCCGTTTTCCTGCGTTCCAGCTGATTCAATATGGTTGTCTTCAAGTTTAAAGTAAACAAGTTTTGTATGAGCCGTTCCATATAAGTTAACAAATTTACCAAATTTCCATTACTAACGATTCATATATTGTCCAATTTCTACTGTACACTCTTTAACCCTCATCCTTGAGTGGCCTCAAGGCCTTGATAAGTGGTGATGCCCATATAAAAAAAGGGAATAGGGGAGAAACCTCTTTAGGTCATGGCATTTCGAATATAAATGCTTCTCGGCAGAAAAGAAGAATAAAAAACGGTATTATCTATAAATATAAAAGCGAAAATGTGTGTATATTTGTATGTTTGTATGTGTGTTTGTGTGTCCGCTAAAAACTTTTGACAGACACGACGAAACTTCACAAACTCGGTATCACATTGAAGCACCATTCTTTCGCTCGAAAAATATCGAAAAATTGGCCCAAAACATTTATTTTTTCACCCCGAAATCGATAATTTTAGACGGGGGGGGTCAACAAAACCGTCCTCTCGTGACGGCAACCGGGTCTACGCATGTGTCCGATGACGTCATGACCTGATTTACTTTAAATTGTTGAAAAACTGACTAAATTTCATGTACGTCGCGTTAGCTCAGTTGGTTAGTGCGTTGGTTCGTTATTTAAACGTTTTGGGTTCGAGTCGTGGTGTGAGATGTCTTTTTTTCGCTTTTTTAAATTTAAATATTGAATCAGTGTTATTTAAGCCATTTTTCACGTAACGTTCGTTTTTCTTTTTTTTTTTTTTACTTCGCTCACCCATCCCCAAGCACACACTCAAAAACACCCGGGTACCCACCGATTTTTTAAATTTTAATATCGAAACAGGCTTATTTAAGCAATTTTTCACGTTCGTTTTTCTGTTTTCTTTTTTGTTTTTTCGATTTTTACATTTAACATCGTTCGTTTGCCTTACGTTAGTTTTTTTGTGTTCTTTTTTCGATGTTTTGATTACCCCATCCCCGCCCGGGTATCACCCGCTTTCTGTTTTCTTTTTTTACTTCGCTTATTCTTACGTTTTCATTAATAACCACACATTCCTACAAACACTCAGGCAACGCCGTGTACCCCTCCCCCGCTAAGCAGAGTTTCTTAACGTTCGTTTTTCTGTTTTTTTTTTATTTCGCTTATTCTTAGGTCTTCATTAACACCCCCACCCACCGAAAAACACCTGGGCAACGCCGAGTACCCCTCGCTAGTACAAATATAAAGGTAAAATGTAATGAAGATAAAACTAATACAAGGTAATTTTCAAGAATTTTGAACTGATTTATGTTTCAACTTTCTTGTTTTATCCTTCTTTGCTCACTATTCTCTAATTTCTTCCTATATTTATATTTTTATAATTTAATTGTTTTTATAATTTAAATATTTTTTATAATTTAAATATTTTTATAATTTAAATATTTTTTTATAATTTAAATATTTTAATAATTTTAATATTTTTATAATTTACATATTTTTTATAATTTAAATATTTTTATAATTTACATATTTTTTTATTTAAATATTTTAATAACTTAAATATTTTTATAATTTAAAAATTTTTATAATTTAAGTATTTTTTATACTTTAAATATTTTTATAATTTAAATATTTTTATAATTTAAATATTTTTATAATTTAAATATTTTTATAATTTGCATATTTTTATAATTTAAATATTTTTATAATTTAAATATTTTTATAATTTAAATATCTTATCAGAACTCTATTGGAAGCATTTTTTTATTTATGAAAAATTCTTTCAAATGAAAAAGAATAGGATTTTTTTAAAGTTTGTAAGCCTTTTTAATGTTGTAAATAAAATAAAACAAACTCTAATAACTTTATTGTGATTTTATATATATTTTAATATATTTTTAACTTTTATTATTTTTCTGGTCCTTCTCTCTTTTATCCCCATCATATATATTTATTTACAAAAGAGTCACCACGTATCAAGGCCTGGAGGCCACTCGAAGATAAGGGTAAATGAATGCGCAGTAGTACATGAGACAATAATTTAGTAGTCGTTAGTAGTGGGAATTTAGGAAATTGGATTACTTAAAGGAATGGCGCATCAAGATCGTGTTCACGTTGGGCATGAAGACGACCATATTGTAGTCAGTTGGAAAGCAGGAAAACGGAACAAAATTCTACGGGCATGCAGTTCTAAAAAAGAAACTTTGTTCATGGAATCTACGTTTAGGTTTAAGCACGGATAAAGAGTGGGTGAAATTATTGATGGTTTCAGCTAGACCAGTATTGTTTGTGAAAGTTTGGCGAGGGGAAACTAGAGATTGGAGCTCAGACAAGCACATGCCATGAAAATAACAATAAAACAGATACAGACTCGCAACGTCTCTTCTGTGGGAAAGAGACGGCATGAAAGACAAAATAGCATTTGTCAAGGCAGGATAACATGCTTTTCGTAGCTCTTGCCCGGATGTAGCAACAGTACTCCATCCTTGGACGTACTTGGCTGTTATACAGATAGAAAGTTCAATCAGCAGTGAGATATCTACTGGAGCGGTAGAAGGATCCCATCATATTTCCAGCGATCTTGGCAATAGATTTGATGTAAGTGTTCCATTTTATATCAGGAGTAAAAGTCAAACCCAGAAGCTTGTCAAAACATGACGCACCCCCAAGACGAGAGTCATTCATTTTAATTGATGCCAGATAGGAATCAGAGTGTTGATGATGTACGTAATGATAGAAGTTTGGTTTTAAATGCATTAAAATTAACCAGCCACCTCTTTCTCCATTGGCCCACGTTATCAAAATCAGAGGAGAGAGAATCAAAGAGAACTTGGTCATTTACGGCCTTTGGGGTGTTGCCATAGGTGGAAGTGTCGTCAGAATAAATGTCTACGAATGATCTGAGGGTGAGATTTGGGAGATCATTGATGTAGATCAAGAAGAGGGTTGGGCCCAGAATGGACCCGTGAGGGACTCCAGCATTAATATTGTGAGCTTCTTAACCTTCGATTGATATTTTCCATTTCAAATCTGAATCTTTTCAGAGTCAGTATTGTCTTTTTATCTAAAATGCTAGTATATCTATAAAAGTGAAAATGTCTGTGTGTGTGTGTGTGTGTGTGTGTCTGTCTGTGTACATTTCCCTACCAAATAACTCTGTCAATTATCAATCTACAGACACGAGATTTGACATAAAGGGTATTGAGATTTGGGAAAATCTTTTAAATCTTTTTTCGGACAGAAATCTGGCTGTCAAGGAGTCAAAGTTCAACGACTTGACCTTTGAAAACTCTACCTAACTCCTCCGCCAATTTTTGGGTCTAAACACTTGAAGCTTTAGGTGTAGGTTATTAGACATGTATAAAACTTTTTAATTTGATTTGAGCTCAAAAAAATAATTGTTATGGGGTCAAAATTCGGGTCAAAGTTTAACAAAATTTGACCTTTGCAGTCTCTACCAAATTACTCAGCCAATTTTTGGTCAAAACATTTGAAATATTACGTAAAGTTTATTCAGACATAGGCAAGTTTTTTCATCGATTTTTTTGCCGAAAATTTGGCTGCCAAAAGGTCAAAGTTCAAAAGATTTTACCTTTGTGGTCTCTAGCAAACTATTCAGCCAATTTTATGCCTAAACATTTGAAAATTTACATAAAGGGTATTCAGTCATGGAGCAAGCTTTTTAATAGGTTTTTGGGCGAGAATTTGGCTGCCAAGAGGTCAAAGTTGAAAGAGTTGACCTTTAGAAACTCTACCAAACTCCTCCGTCAATGTTAGCTCTAAACATTTGAAATTTTAGATGAAGTTTACCAGGACATGAGTCAAGCTTTTTAATATATATATATATATATATATATATATATATATATATATATATATATAAACACAACATGGACGCGAGCAAAGTCGGGCTGAACTGCTAATATATAATATAAAATAAAGATCTTGATATTGAAAATTTATTCAAATTTTCAATAAAAAAACCTTAAAAACCTATAAGAAGGTATACATCTGTTTTTTTTATTATATAAATACTTATACACTATTTATATTCATTTTTGAGTTTACATTTTTCTTTCTGTAAACTAAATATTACTCTTTCTAGTCATATATATATATACATATATATATATATATGTGTGTGTGTGTGTGTATGTGTATATATATATATATATATATATATATATATATATATATATATATATATATATATAGTTTTGAAAACTAAGCTACACAGAATTTTCTGCTCTTCTTCCTCCTGAATATTCGTCAGTATGCAACGCGGAAAATTGTGTAGCTTAATTGCCTTACATATTTTCAAAACTTACTAACTGGCTCTACTTACATAGCGAGCACTGTCGAAGTAAATACTTAAAATATTTACATAAAATCTTTTTCAGATACATAAAATAATTATATATATATATATATATATATATATATATATATATATATATATATATATATATCAAATGTAAGTATAAACGTGCAAGGAAATATAGATAGATAGATAGATAGATAGATAGATAGATAGATAGAGAAGATAAGAAGAAGAAAAAAAGAAGTTTAACATCTTAGACTAACACAAACGTATAAGTACTCTGATATCAACATACATACTTTTACAGACGCGTGTGTGCACAGATAGACAGATAGATAAGAAAAGCGAAAGGGAGAAGAGAATATAAGAGCGGGAGAGAGTGAGAGGAAGAGAGAGAGGAGGAGAGACATGGGAGAAGAAAATGAGAGACGAGAGAGAGAGAGAGAGAGAGAGAGAGAGAGAGGAAAAAAAAATAAAGAGAGAGCAGGGTGTGGGGGGAGAACTGTCAATCCCACATTCTCAGTCATTTTTTTATTTTTACATTTCAGGAAGAAATCGGCATGGATTGCCATACCAGCTGATTCAAAGAAAAAACAAACAACAAAAAGAAAAAAAGCAACTGCTTTTAACAGTGCATAACACATTATACCGGCTACAGGACAGACGGACGGACAGACAGACGGATCTACATTATTATTATACATTTTATACACACAGAAGAAAAGAGGGAAGCTGGGCTTGTTTTCTTTTTGTTTTCATAACAAGCCAACAAAGCTAACACTTTTATATATATATATATATATAAAAAAGTTTGAAAAACCGTTGACAAGTTACGCGTGCAAAACAACTGTGTTGTTAGATCATTAGTCTAATGTAAACAAAAAGATATACATATATCTATATCTATCTTTCAGTATATACATATACACACATACGTAGATAATAATAAATTCAGAAATCGGAAATACAAAAAAAAAAAAAAAAAAAAATAGCGAGAAAAAAAAAAAGACGGCGGTTTTAAAATGACATCTGGGAACAGAGGAAAGCATCCGGATACGAGATTTGTGGTCTTAGGAAAACCCGGTGTTGGAAAATCTGGTAAGTAAAGATATTTAATTTATTTATTAATTCTACTTAACTTTAAATCGGTGGCTTGTCGATAAAAGACACGTTTTGAAGTCGAATATTTCATCCTATTGTTGGTTTGAATCTCACATTAAACAATTGTTCTTTTTTCTTTTTTTCTTTTTCATTTGCTTTAAGAACTAAATGAAAAAAAAAAACACCATTTGCATAATACACCACTGCAAAAAATTGAGATGTTACTTTTTTAGGCAATTACGTCTACCTTTTAGGCGATTACTTAACTTTAGTCATATTCGTATATATGTTAAAATAGGATGAGAATAGATCATCAAATTTAAATAATAAAACGATCCCTCATCATAATTTCTATCAAATACAATTTTCTTTCCGCCAAGTTTTTCAGGGATGTTTTCAAGCAATCGCCCAAAGAATAGAATTGGGGAGGGGGCGTTACAGGGGATTTATCAGTAAATTTACAAATTTACCGTTTTTAAATTCCTTTTGTGTTTTATTTTTTAATATTTTTTTGTTTTGTTTTAGTTACTTTCTATTTTTACCCATACAAAAAAACAAAGTAAAAACCCAAAATAAAACAATAAAATAAAAAAACGAAACGAACCAATTGAACACTCAATCAAAAAAAAAAACAAAACTTTTCTTCATTTGTTGCACTATGTAAATATGATTGGAATGAAGAATTTTGAATATCAATATGCGTTATATTGTAATCAAATATTTAAAAAAAATATCTGATATGTAAATTTGACAAAAAATCTATCCATTTATCTCTCCATTTGGCAGGCCAATGTTGGAGTGTCAAAAGAAATTTGTCATAGTCGCTACTATGGCAAATTTCTTTTTACACTCGAACACAACGTTCGAACATTGGCCCGCCAAAATGAAAAAAAATGGATCGCAAGGAAACAAACAGGGACTATCTCTTTATATAAATATCTGTATATCAATTTCTATTAGAAGGATTTTGTAGTCTGTAACAAGGTTTGGCGAGCTGTCTACGCTTCCTCTACCCCCCCCCCCTCGATGTAGAGATAATTCTCGAAAATATTTGGAAAATCACACATTTACCATCTTGTGTGACACATTATGTTCAGCAATAAATATGCATAACTTAAAATTATTGAATATTATCCTCGTTATTTATTTTACTACGTAAATCGTCCTTATAACTACATTGTGAAACACAACCGTTTTACATTAATTTCTATATCTCTTTATATACGTTTCTTTGTTCATAACTCTTTGTGTTGCTGATAGTGTGTGTGTGTGTGTGTGTGTGTGTGTGTGTGTGTGTGTGTGTGTGTGTGTGTGTGTGTGTGTGTGTATACTTCGTAGTTCTGACCTTGATAATCAGTCCAACAGAAATTGAATCTTTTTAATAACCCTTTTTGCTGTTAGATTGATGCAAATGCTCTTGAATAAACAAATTTACCGCGTGTTGTCTGGGGCGCACTTACCTACGACTACGCAAAGTTTTTTTTTTTTTTTTTTTTTGCAGGATCAGAGAGCTCCTCCGTTTGGGGCGCCAGTCAATTTGCCACCTTCCGACCTTGTGTCTCATCCCTTCGCGGTGGGAGAGAGGAATATATATATATATATAAATTCATCCACATACAGTACTGTTTCGTTGTATCACAACTCATCACTGCGGCTAGACTAGCACCTTTCCCTACCGTGGATTAAACCTACAGCCATCAGGTTGACAGTCGGCAGTTCTAAGCATATATATATATATATATATATATATATATATATATATATATATATATATATATATATATATATATATATAATGTGTGTGTGTGTATGTTTATAAAGGTACATATAAATATACACACATATATATAATGTATGTATCTTCCTCCAGGCCTCCGTTCAGTCTCGAAAGACAAAGGATGCCCCTTGTAGGGGCAGCTGCGCATGTAATTGTATGGGAAGGGTTGCGCAATCTGCAACCACACCTCTCCTAAATCGGCACTGTTTGAGTCTTTTGGCAAGGAGAAATCCAGGACAACTGGAAACAATGTTGAGATAAGCGGAGAGCACATACAGCACCTGGAAGTCCCACGTGGTCACCCATCTATCACTGGCCAGGCTAATCGTTGCTTAACTTAATAATAATGATAATGTCGTTCATCAAAGTTCGTCTGTGTTTGTTTACAATATCACGTCAGCTGATATTTGGGCTTGGCGATGAATGCGCTGAAAAAGTCACTTCTAATTAATGTTTAGTTTTAAAATATGCAAACGAAGAAATGATTTGCGGCGATTTTAAATGGTCATCTTCTTTTGTCGTAAATTGAACTCATTAATAATAATAATAATAATAATATATATATATATATATATATATATATATATATATATATATATATATATATATATATATATATATATATGGTAGTGAGGTACACCCAGGATAAAAAGGTGATCATTCGATCTGTAATCGAATGCTCTACCACTAAGATATTAATCTTTTTTAAAAGAAGACATGATTTGCTGAAATTTTATTATCGCCCTTGCCGATGTAACGTTAACGTTAAACATTCTCCTGTAAAATAATAATAATAATAATAATAATAATAATAATAATAATAATAATAATAATAATAATAATAATACTAATAATAATAAGTAATACTAAGATGATTACGCGTAATGAATATGACGCTGATGACGTCATTTATATTTGCTTATTTATAAATGCGTTATAAAAATATAGGTTAACGACTAGAATGTGTCGAGCGAGATTTCAGTTGTATTGGAAATCCAAAGCAAGGTTGTCTTGACAGGTTGTAATTTATAAATGTTCGTAGGTGCATTTGTAAAAACAACATTTGTAAAAACAACATTTGTAAAAACAACATTCTATAAGAAAGAAAAGTTATTTTGAAGATCGGATGAATTTCTATTCAAAACATATATAATAACACTGCTAGACATATAAATTAAATTCGTGTGAAATTTGCAAAAGATAGGCTAAGCCGTTTCGGAATCTATGGGAATGAACTCACAAAGTGACTTTTAGATAGATAGATAGATAGATAGATAGATGGTCACATTCAATGCTGCCAAGACTAAGCTTGTTTCCTTCAATAACTTCAAGAAACCTTCTATACCACCAATAGCAATGGCCAAGAACACATTACCTGAAAGTGCTTCCTTTAAACTCCTTGGCCTAACGTTTACAGGGAACATGAACTGGAATAGATACACTGAGAGCATTAGCAAGACTGTTGCAAAGAAGATGGGCTCTCTACGGTGCTCGGAAACTACTTACGCATGAAATTATCCTATACCTCTATAAGGCCACCATTCGCCCATGTATGTAGTACTGTTGTCATATTTGAGCTGGTGCATCTGCTGCTTGTCTCTCTCTCTCCTGGACAGGGTTCAAAAGAGAGTCGCCAACCTACAAGTACTTTAATGGTGAATGCTCTGACGAACTACAAGCACGTGTACCTCATCGACATGATTACCCCCGACAAACAACTAAGTCACACCCCTTTACAATAGAGATCCCTAGGTGTAAGAAAGCCTTCTGCTCCAATAGTTTCTTCCCCAGAACTGCAAGACTTTGGAACTTCCTTTCGGGATTCTTCTTTCCCAACTTTATTGATATACAGAAGTTCAAGTGTAATGTGAACAAACATCTTGCTACTCATCTCCTTTCATAATGCCCCTGCAAATTATGTCCCCGATAGTAACACCCTACTTCAAAGTGGCACTGTGCCTTGTTTGGGGTGAAAATTGATTAAAAAAAGAAGGAAGATAGATAGATAGATAGATAGATAGATAGATGGATATACGAAGATCATTCTAAAAATGATGACCTACTTTCTTTTATCCAAAAAGCTGAAGAGCTACAAAGACACGGAGCACACCGCCATCATCAATTCACTTTTGCCAGCGATGAACGATGGTTGTGTATGGGCGTTCGGAGCGTGTTTTGTCATACGACTATCGTTCCAAAAGTATAGCTGCCTACTTTTTTAACTAAAAAAGCTGAAGTGCTACGAAGCCTGAAACAACCTTTTGTACTTCAAAATTTGTTTATTTTTCTGTAGTCGCCACCATTCTCAAGGCAATTTTGCCTGGAATTTAATGACGCACCTCTGTTTCTGACGCACGTCCATGATAGAGATTGCTTTGATAGTCTCACACTGTCAATATCTGCAACAGAGAGAGGAAACTTTCAGGCCATGAATGCATAAGGTCACTCATAATAGCAAAGCAAGTTTCGCCTGATCCATTTTGGGAATAAAAATTAGGTGGGATTACTTTTGGAACACAATTTGAATATAAAATCATGTTGACCTTAGAGTTTCCAAAACAAAATATTCCATATTTCAATCCAAACACCTTTTATTTAAAAACGACTGTTTCTTCCCATTTTAATAACATGCTATACAAAATATCATCGATGTTTATGAGGAGGCTTCCTTACTGGATAAAAATTCCCCAGTCAAAATTCATTTAATTCTAATATATTTGTTTTTCACTCAGTTTGTTTAAAAGGGAAACACTTATAAAAAACTAAATATTCTGATATGAAATTTCATGTTTATAATATTTGCTTTTCTCTATTCAAGCAATAAATAATCGTTAAACTATATTTTTTTAAAATTTAACTTATAATAATATGTAAACTGATTATCAACACCAACATTGGTGATGTCTCTATCTCTACAAGTATATAAATGCAACTTTGTTTGTGTGTGTGTGCCAGTTCGTGCCTTATAGACTCCGAAACGGCTGAACAGATTTTTTAAAAAATTTTACAGAACTTTGCTGTGTAAGTCTGGGAGTGATCTTAGTTAAGTTTTGTCTCAGAATACTCCCCGATAATTACTGATAATCGATAATCGAAACCGTTATTTTTATTTATCTATCATCGGTAAAACCATTTTTTCCATGTCCTCGCTTAGCAACGATAATAGAACAACGGGCCGTGAAAATTCTACTGTGGGTAAATCGATAGCGTGTTTTATTTTGTTTTTTTTTTATCATGTGGCCTGTAGGTTCAAACTCCGCGCGTGAATTTCTTTTTGTTTTTCATTAACTGCAAAGAATTTTATAAGACTTGAAAATTTACGCGTTTATTTTTTTTCTTTTCTCTTTTTTTTTTTTTTTTTTTTTTGCTTACATGGTCTGTAGGTTCAAACGCCGCACGTAAATTTCTAAATATTTTTTCCGTTAACTGGAAAGAAGTTTACATTAAATAATTTTATAAAAAAAGAGTGGGTTCTCATGAGTGCAATGTAGAATAACATATATTTTGGAGTAAGTTACTGCATAGAGGCACGTGAAGCTTCCTCCCGGGCGATTTCACGGATTTCGATGACAATAAAAATATAGGAGTGTGAAATATTCGTTGATCATCATTCAATTCTGGGTAACGTCGGGTCTCCCTGCTAGTTTTCTATAAAATGACAGTACGAGTTCTTGAAATCGGGGAAAATAATTGTTGTAAATAAAAGTGCAGAGACATATGTGTAATTTTATTGATTACACCATTTCTCCTTTCTCCCTTTCTCTCACAGGAATGATGTTGCTTGTTCAGTCTTCTCAATAAATACTATTATGACGTGTGTTCCTCAAAATTGTCTGATCTATTCTCTGCTCCATTTGTTCTCGTTTGACTAATTGGTCATATTGTCTTCATCAACTGTTTTTACATGTCATTGTCATAGAACTTCTTCTTTCGGTAGCTTCTTTCCAAGAACTACAAATTAAAGGTTGGTTGTTTGTTTTACGGCATACGAGGGGCGTGCAATAAGTAATGCCCTGACCTACTTTCAGTTCTCTACTCTAGCTGAAATTTTGCATGTGCAATGATTTATATCTCTAAGGGTTATGTGGCAAATTACAGCCCTGAACAACTTTTGGTTTCTGTTTTACAGGTGTTTGAACTGAGTCAGGTGTAAAATGGAGCCTGTTGAATGTCGAGCAGTGATCCGGTTTTGTATTTGAAAGAACGCACACCACAGGCGACTTTTGATGAAATGAAAGAAACTTATGGTGACAATGCCCCATCATATACCCTTGTAAAACGCTGGCATCGTGAATTCAAACATGGCCGGAAGTTTGTGGAAACAGCTCCCAGACCTGATCGCCTCTCCTTCTGCCATTGATGAGACATCTGGCCGTCAAGTTGAGGTTGCGATTTTGGAAGATCGGCGCATTACTATTCGCCAAATAGCCCAAGATGTCAAGATTAGTATAGGGTCTGTGGAAACTATCATTCATAACCATTTGCATATGCATAAGGTGTCTGCCAGATGGATTCCCAGATTGCTTACACCATTCCAGAAGCGAGAACGCGTCGAGTGCTCGAGGATGGATTTGGAGATATGCCAAGAAGATGAGTCAAAGTTTTTCAAAAGATTGATTACACAGGATGAAACCTGGGTCCATCACTACGATCCAGAGACCAAAGTCCAGTCAATGCAGTTGTAAGCACTTGGACTCACCACCCCCAAAGAAGGCAAGGTGTAGCCCTCCGCTGGAAAGGTCATGCTTACAGTCTTCTGGGACCAGGACAGAGTAGTGATGACAGATTTCCTGGCAAAGGGTACCACAATTACAGGAACCTATTATGCTTCACTTTTTAGAAAATTAAGAGAAGCTATCAAAATCAAGAGGCGGGGCAAGATCAGCAAAGGTACCCTCCTCCTGAAGGACAACGCTCCGGTCCACAACTCGCATGTTGCCAGATCAGAAGCACGGGCGTGTGGTTATGAAATTCTCCCCATCCCAGCCATGAAGTTGTTATTTAAAGGAAAGCGTTTCCCATATGAGGCAGCCTTGATTTCTGAAGTCACATCGTGGTTGGAGGCCCAACCTGGGGTGTTGTACAAAAACGGTCTCCAGAGCCGCATACAACGATGGGAGAAATGCGTAACTCTGGGTGGTTCCTATGTAGAGAAAGACTAATAACTGTGCCAAGTTTCGTTGCTCTACTGCTATGGGAAGTGGGTCAGAGGCATTACTTATTGCACGCCCCTCGCATCAACCCTTTTCAGGTTATTTAATGCTGAACCCAGTGATTTGGAAGAACTTTTTTTAATTGAATATATATATATATTTTAAGTAATTTTCTATTTAACCCATAATTTGGACCCTACTACCACTCTGGGTAAGAGTGGACCTGGGAGCAATGGCAAGATAAGGGTGGCTTCACATACCCCAAAGCCCGCAAGGCGAGGTCTCACCATCGGATATAGCTTAAGGTCATATCCAGGACGTACAAATTAAAATGTCAAAGAAATTATACTGAATTTATATAATAGTGCCCATAAATAAACAAAAATATATTTATTTACATCGATATTTTATTCATACGAATATATAAAACGATATTATCGGACTAATAAACCATGTCACGCGTATATATATATATGCATATGTGTAATATAAAGCTGAATATGTGTGTGTGTACCTGGTCACGAATAGGCTCCTATATGGTTGACTATTTTAAAAAACTGATTGCATATAATGGTAGAAGATGTATCGAGACATAGGAATGGGTATGTTTGATCTGGCAGAACAGTGGTTCTTAAAATTGTGGGGTCTGCGTTCGCGCCTGGTCCACAAAGTATGGAAATAAAAAATTTAAAAATTAAAAAACACTTTACCAGTGTTTTTGATATAGATGTACATAAGAATAATTTGATAAATAGGGATGGTATAATAAAATTGTGCGGTCTGCGTTCGCGCCTGGCCTCCATAAAATGGAAATAGGCACAAACTTTAATAAAGACTTTTCATATCTATCTGCGTAAGTATACTTTGATAATTATGTTTCAGTTTGAAGAAATATGGTATGATAAAATTATGGGGTGTTCGTTCGCACCTGATCTCCATAGAATGGAAATTTGTCACAAAGTTTAGCAAGGTTTTTTAATATAGATCCACAGAATATTGTGATACGTGTTTCAGTGTGAACAGGTATGGTATAATAACTTATGGGGTTTATCTATCTTATTGTTACTTTCATCATATTTTGCTTTGAATTTGATACCCCCAAATTCGAAGCTATCTCTTTACAACCCTTCCTTTTCATAACCTATCATACTTTCATAAATAAGAGTCCATTTTCTGAAGGCTGTTTTTGAACCCAGTCAACGACGGGTACTTTTGCTAGTATATATATATATATATATATATATATATATATATATATATATATATATATATAAATGTAATTCTTGTCTTCGTTATAAGCGAATAAAACCATATTTCTACGTTACCAATTTAATTGAAATTTTCAGAAATTCTATTTTTAAAGTCAAGGAATGTTTGCATGTTATTAAAATAATTTAACATTGTGAATTATTAAAATATTAAATTAAATAAAAAATATCTTTCGTAACTGCGAGATTATCGCCATTTTATTTCCGGTAGAAATTAGCCTTTCACTTATTGAGATAAGTATTATTTGTATTAATTTTTATGATACTCATGCATAGCGTGATCCGTGCTGAAATAATGTTATTATTTAAAAAGTCGTTCTTAACATGGGGAAGGGAGGATGTTTTGTACCTATTCTGTACTTTTACCTTACAGTTGAATAAAAAAACATATCGTAAAACTTTAATTAAATGTGGAAATATGATATAAAAAATAGCGCGGATCGCTCTCTGCATTAGCACCCTTTTTATTTATTGCGGACTATTATTCTCATCTTTATTAGTTGTTGTTTCACGACTTTTCGGCCAACTATTCCTCTGGCCTTCATGAAAAGAAGTAAGTACGTGAGAAATTATTTTTTCCTTTTATAAATGTTCAGTAACTTTTTCCTTTTATTATTCTTAAAGAGTAAAACTTTTCTTATTCATGAAAAGAGTTAAGCCTACGTAAATAAATAAATGTTTCTACACGTGACAAATTATCAATAAATGGTTTTGTTACTTTTTAAAAAATATATTTATGAAAAGTGTTAACATACTTAATTTCTATACGTATAGGTTTTTGGAATTTTTTTTCACTGAATTATTATTGATTGGACACTAATTAAACAGATTATTAAAAAAAATTCAAAAGAAATCATTATTTCGACATTTGAAAGTGGTGCTCACTTTTTAGTTACAACGTTCTGATAAATCAGTCACCCATTTTGTAAGCAATAAAAACGCGGTATATCAAAACCATAGAAAGTAAAAATAATATGAGCCTCTACCGCATTTGTAAGTCATAAATTTATTTGTTTCTCATAGAAAAAAAAATAGATTGAACATGACTTTTTTATTGTTTTTATGAAAATAAATTTCTAGTTTAAAAAATTTTTTTTTTACTTATTTAGTTAAAAGTTAGTTTGCGGGTGTTTTTTTTAAATTGTTTTTATGAGAGGTGAGTTTTTTTTTTTCAAAACTTGTGTTTTTTAATTTTTTTTTTTAAGTATAAATTTCACTAACATGCTGGAGAAATGTTTAATAATTTGGTATTTTTTTAGATTAGGTCCATCTCCACAATTTTCCTTTCAATGACGACATTTATAAGTTTCCGAGTATGCTGAACACGCAAATCGCATCGAAATTTTGCGGAAATAAATAGTTGTATTATGTATTGTATTCTTCGGCGGCCATCTTTTTACGTGCGCACGCACAATAAACAAATACATGCACGTAAAAAGATGGCCGCCAAAGATTACAATGCATAATACAACTTTTTATATCTTGATAACGACTTATTTCTGCAAAATTTCAATGCGATTTTCGTATTCAGCATAGTCGAAAACCATTTCAAGTCGTCATTTAAAAGAAAATTGAGGAGGTGGACCTAATCTAAAAATTTACCAATAATTTTTCATCCCGTACGCCTCCCGATACATTGTTTCGTCAACATGCGACCATTTTATATCTCCCGAAGACACTTCCGTATTTAGAAAAAAAAAATGAGTGACCGATTTACCAGAACGTGGTAACTAAAAAGTGAGTACCCCTTTCAAATGTTGAAATGATTTTTTTTTTCAATTATTTTTCGTAATCTGGTTAGTGTTCAATCAATAATAATCCAGTGAAGAAATTTCAAAAAACCCATCAGTATAGAAACTCCATCACGTAAGTAAATAAATAAAAAATGTTACGTGCGCATGCGTTAGCCTTGACTAGGGGGGTACTAAGGAAACGACCATTAAATAATTATGCGGGTCGCCATGGAACTCAACGCCCAAGGAGTATCAAAATAGTTTTCATGATCTGAAGAATTTTTTTTTTCGAAAAGTGGGTGATCACTTTTCCATGTAAATTTAACTCAAAATTAGCACCCACTTTCTGGCCACCTGGGGAAGGGGAATTTATTTTCGTGTTTATTGGCTTAAAGGTTTTTGACAAGGCAGTTTGGTACGCGAATGCATATTTAACAGTTTTCATTTATGCTCACGCATAGCATAAACAAAGGCTACGTCTGTGAAATGGAAAATAGTCCCAGAGTTCAGGGGTTAATACCATGTAAAAGAAATCAAACAAAAAACTTTTTAGCCAAGAAACACACAGAAAAAAGAAAAAAAATAGTATCCATTTTTTTTCTATCGAATTCATTTGCTGTTTTTATTGAAAACTATTTTCCCCCAAATTTTTTATATAATTTTCCATTAAGGGCCGTGCGTCTCACGTTCGTAAATAACAAAATTTTCTTTGTAGATTTTGGTGTGCTAAAAACGAATCTGCAAACCGTTCCCGTCGCCAAAAAAATGGTTTTTATGGTATGAAGAAATTACTTTTTCGAAAAAGTGGCGATCACTTTTCCATGTCAATTTAACTTAAAATGAGTACCCACTTTCTAGCCACCTGAGAGAGGGGGGATTTTTTCTCATGTTTATTGCTAAACACCTTTCGTTTATGCTCACGCATAGCGTAAACGAAGGCTACGGCTGTGAAATGGAAAATAGTCCCAGCGTTCAGGGGTTATTACCATGCAAAAGAAATCAAACAAAAATCTTTTTAGCCAAGAAACACAGAAAAATGCCCCTCTCTCAGGTGGCCAGAAAGTGGGTGCTCATTCTAAGTTTAATTTACATTGAAAAGTGATCACACCCTTTTCGAAAAAGTAATTTCACGAATATCATGAAAACTTTCTTTTAGCTACGGAAACGGTTTGCAGATTCGTTATTAGAACACCGAAATCTACAATAAAATATTTCGTTATATATGAACGTGAAACGGGCCTTAAAGTAAAATAATACCGGATTTTTTGGAGCAGATTTGCCGTTTAGTTGTACAAATATCCTCAAACCAGGTAATCACTAAAAGGGACTTTTAAAAGTCGTCACCTGTATCGAGCAAAAGTTTAAAACCACCGATTATATGCCAGCCTACGTCATGGTAACATATATTGAGTGAGTTCCTAACAGTATTTTGTATAGTTTTTTAGTTTACACTCATTTTCCAAAAATTTCACCAAACTTAACGTGTTCGATACAGTCTGCCGCCATTTGTATTTTTCAGATATACCGATAAACATTGGATGTTTTTGAACCGATTATACATTACATAAAAACACTAAAATTTTATCCAGTTAGGTAGAACATTTACTTTTCTTGCCTTTGATAACATTTATTTGTTATATATATATAATTTTTGGACAACTTCTTTGGCATAATGGCGCCCAAAAGTTGTTGTTCAGCCATATTCTTCTCAAGCGCTTTCTATCGGTGCATCCGATCGTCGTCAGTTGTTGTTATCTTTTTCTTTGAGACTTGGTGTATTTTTAATTTCGATTTTATTATTTTATACTTTAATTTATTTAGTTTCTTGTTAGTTATTAAATACGGCTAGTATATCTGCCACGGTGTTAAATGAGATCCTGTTAAAAACAGGTTGCAGGTTTTTTTATTTGTATGGCTTCTAGTAATTTTAGTCGTCATGTGTAATTGTTAAGGTATCGAATTTTAGTATTGTTAGTTAAGATATTTCTAATATCAGACGACTGTAAGTTTTTATCATGGGATATTAGGTGTTGTTTTATGGCGCTATTATCAGCTAAATGATAATATATATATATATATATATATATATATATATATATATATATATATTAGGTTGGTGCAAAAATAATGTTTTTTAACATTCGACTATATATATAAAAACGACATTATTTTTGTATCAACCTAATTTATATATATATATATATATATATATATATATATATATATATATATATATATATATATATATATATATATATATAATAAAGATACATTAAGGGTATAATGTGCACGAGATTGTTCCAACAGATTGTGACATGTTTTTCGACTGTGCCGAGAGGTATTTTGATATGTTGGGTGTTTTCCTTTTGAAAACGGATCTGATTAAGCACACAAAAGTACATTTACGCAGTTAACATGCACCAGTTGCACGCACACACATGAACGGTGGCAAACATATACATACATTGCACATATATGTCTGCACGCATGTGCATATGTTGTAGCGTGTACTATATATATATGTACTATATATATTTTTTTCCAATACACTATATCGCTAATTTTTTTTTAACGTATCGTCTCCCACTTTATTTTAAACGGATTATCTCCTATTTCACTCGATTTTATTAATAATAAAGGAAATCCCTCGATCCAGCTTACGAAAAGTGAGGGCGAAACTGATCTTCTGGCCTTCCCCTATTATTTTTTTTTCATTTCCCATTTTAAATCATAAACATCAAAGCTGGTCTTCCTGTCATGATTTCAATAATTAAATTTTGTACGCCGCATAAAATTATATATATATATTATATATATATATATATATATATATATATATAATATTTATTTGTAGTCATTAACATACAGTCCTGTTTCGTTGTATCACAACTCATCAGTGCCGCTAGACTAGCACCTCTCCCAAACCAAGGATCGAACCTAGGACCGTCGTGTTGACAGTCGGCATTTCTACTCCTCGACCACTGAAGCGATTCCCGCAAGCAATCTGTCCGAATGTCTATTTAAACAAACATCCACCACTTGCACAGTACTCAAACCGTTTATTTGTAAACAAACCGCGAGTTTCGCATTTTTCAGCCAAATTAAGTAGCGAGTGAGATTATTTACGACAGTGCTCAACCCAAAGAGGGGGGGGCTTTAAAATATATTTGTAGTCATCGACATACAGTCCTGTTTCGTTGTATCACAACTCATCAGTGCTGCTAGACTAGCACCTCTCCCAAGCCAAGGATCGAACCTAGAACCGCCGTGTTGATGCGTATATAGTATATATTTGTTAAATTTGTTGGTACCCATGCACTTATTGATCACGCTGAAATAATAACGTTATTATTTAAAAAAGCCATTCTTAACTTGGGTAGGGTAGGGTGTTTTGTACCTATTCTGTACTTTAACCTTACAATTGAATTTAAAAAAAACATCATAAAGCTTTAATTAAATTTGGAAATATGATTTTCAAAATAGCGTGCATTAGCACAATTTTTTATGAGTTTATTCAAGCTGTGGATGGGGCATCCAGTAGGAGTTAAGGCATTCACTTGCTACCTTATATATTCTAACGGAAATATATTTTAAACATTCTAACTGACTCTTTATGTGCAATTATTTAAATCTCTCTTGCACTTTATTCACCGGGTATATTTGCCAGGTAATTTTAGAATTTGATAAAGTTGTCGCCTTAAAGAAAACAACAATTTTATTTTATTTTAAAACTTTTACTGAAAAAAATCAATTCAGGTAACTTGATTATGTAGTAGAGCTGACATCTATTAAATACAGCTGCCTTCAGCCGTAATTACCGCCTCGATGCGTGTCGGGAACTGAGAGCATGCCTTTTCCATAAGCGCCGGCGAGGGTTGATGCTGTGGGAGGTCATGTTGTTGATGTCGAAGTATGACCAAACGATGTTGTTCCAGCGGATTCAGGTAAGGGGAGGAGGGGGCAGTGAGAGAAAAGTACAAAGTCGTAGCACTCCTTCTGAAGCCAAGTCTGGGTCTCTTTGGACTTGTGGGTCAGCGCCGAGTCCTGCTGCCACACCTAGGTGTGCCAGCAGCAACCTGATTACACTCGGGGATCACCACATTGCTTCAAAACATTCAAGTAAACTTTGGTCTTGACTTTCAAACCGACTTCGAAGATGCGAGGGAGCATGATGTGGCCCTCACTTGAAACCACGTGATCGGAAACTTCGTGGAGATGTGCCCTCAAGAGTTGAACGGTCCGGATTTGCATTTTGAGGGTGCTGGCAATGGTCCTGTTGTCATAACTTGGAATTATAGAGACCATGTGTTGTACAGCGACACATCTCCGATATCGCTCGTTAAATATTGTGTCACTTTCAAACATAATAGAAGGGCCCTGTCGCTCCTGGTATTTGTACACAACTGGTCAATTAGTAGATGGTCTGCAACGAAAAAAGAAAACCGATTTCTATCAAACGGCAATGGAATCATGTCATCTTTTCTATGGCGGCAATTTTATCTTTGTACCCTGTATTTGTGTGTGTGTGTGTGTGTGTGTGTGTGTGTGTGTGTGTGTGTGTGTGTGTGTGTGTGTGTCCAGCTAGAGAAGAATGTGGTAGGAGAAGGAGGAAAAATAGAGGTGTGGGTAGAAGGAAGAGAAAACGGAAGGAGGAATAAGAGAAAGAAAGAGGCAGCGAAACAAATTTGAACAGAAATACGTTAATTTTTTTTTACCCCGGGAAACAACGGTAGTTTAATATAATGCTATTATAATTGTCTAATATAAATAGAAATTTTCTCTTTCAGGCACAATATTTTTTAAACATAATAAAGACATTGAGGAATTTACCTTATTTTGAAATATTAGAAATCTTCAGAATTTTTTTTAAATGAAAAATATAATGCTTTGCGTCCAAATGAAGCAGATTTCATAACCGGAAATTGAAACAAAAACTTAAAATCTTCAGTCTAGGGTTTTCTTAATTGATGTACTGAGAATGTAAGTCTTAATTTTTTAAAATTTTCTTTGGTATAATAGTTTTTGATAAATTTCTAAGTCGGTTTTAAGCTGATAATATTTCAAATGAATTTAATTAGAATTTTTATATTAAAAACTTTTTAGGCACATTTTTATATATAAAATCATTTTTTATACATACAAATAGTTTTTTTTTATATATATATATAAACATTTTAAATGCTCCATTCATGCTGAAATGTAAACAATTCTAAATACAAAGAAACAAATAAAAATACAATTTAATATCTAGAATAAGCTGACTAAAAAGAATACAAATTCTGCATAAAAAGAGTAAAAAACGGAAGAAAAGCGAAAATGAAAACTAGCAAAACAAAACATTAATAAGCCCTAATCCAACGGCCTAAGTAAGAGTCTACTGAATATTTAGAACAAATACCAAGTGACGTAAGCTAAAAAAAGTGGATGATAAAACTCCCATATGAAATGTGTCCCTCGAGTGGCAGAAAACGGCAATCTTATCTGTACGTAAAGGACAGCTCTCACGATTACTGTTCCTAAAATTTGACTAACGACTTGCAGAAAACAGAAAATGCCGTTATAGTAAACACAAACCTCTTTCTATATATATTTATGTATGCGTATATATATTTGCTTTAAAAATTTTGCCTATCAAACTCCTCTGTCACTTTTGACCTACATGAAACTTAATATATAGGGTATTCGAGGCTATGCGAAATTTTATGTTTTGAGTTTAGCCGGAGAAAATCGGTGCAAAAGTGTGAAAATTAAAAAAATGGAATTCACCAGGTGAAGGTCGAACGACTGCATTACGAATATGCATGCGTAGCGTTATAGTTATTGTTTCATGTTTACAGCAAACATGTTTTCATAGCTCAGGCATTAACATCAAAGGAAAAAGTAAATCGTAAGTTAAACATTTTGGTTCCGATTCTCGGTGGTGGCGTAAGAGTCATTATTTTTTAAACTTTTTTAAATCATTACTATATCTTGAGTCCAATATAATATATTAATAAATCTGGAATCTTCATTAATCAAAATATCATATTTAAGCATATTTTACGACCGGGCAATGCCAGGCGGCATGCTAGTATATATATATATATATATATATATATATATATATATATATATATATATATATATATATAGAGAGAGAGAGAGAGAGAGAGAGAGAGAGATATGATCTTGGGTGTTTTTCAGCATTTAAAACAGTATTTAAAAAATAATGTCCTTCGCTAGTTTTTCCAGTAAATGAGGAGTTTATATATATATATATATATATATATATATATATATATATATATATATATATATATGTGTGTGTGTGTGTGTGTGAGTGTGTGTGTGTGTGTGCGCACGCGCGCGCGCGTGTTTGTGTGTGTATGTATGTATGTGTGTGTGTGTGTGTGTGTGTGTGTGTGTGCAGACGTGGAGTTTTTCCATGTAATTCGTCAGCTAAACAGAAAAAAAAAACTGTTGCAAGTTAAATCGGAAGTTATATGTATTAAAGGAATGGCATACCGAGCAACCCAATCTCGTGCGAAAAATAAAACGAGAATAGTTCCTCCTTTTCTTTCTCTCACACACACACACACACACACACACACACACACACACACACACACACACACACACACACACACACACACACACATACACGCACATATATGTATGCGTATGTGTGTGCATGTATTAAGTACCACGTAAATTTGACACGCGCGCACACACACTTTGAATGCATACTAGACACTGTCTTAGAGTGTCTGTGTTTTTTTGTTTACAATCTTTTTTTTTCAGGACAATCTGTCATGAGGATAATCTCCCCCTATACTCTCGCTCATATGAGGACTGGTGCACTTTCTTCGATTGCCGCTGCTGTAAAAAACAAAAATAAGTTTACTAGATAAATTCATGTCCTGGACTGCAGTAACAACAACAAACTACACTAAATATATACTACTAGCATATCCAGTGCTCTGGCGTTGTCCGGTGGAAAAATGCCACAAAGTCAGAACAGATTCGATGAAATTACTCCACCCACCCCAAAATAAACAAATTAAAGTATAATTATATAGCGCTTTATCGTAAAATGATCTAATATTGTTTTGTATTATGTGTGTTAATTAAGTTGTTTACCATGAAACACTGTTTCCGGGATTTAAAAACAAAATAGTATATTACATCATGGCCTCCCAGCAGTGTTGATCAAACAACACCTCCCTTAATCTTAGGAAGAAGACATGTTACAAACATTTGATCCAATTTCCTATTCTTCATTGCAATTACTAACCTTTTCATACTATAAAAATGAATTTCTTACCTGTGTGATTCATCAATTTCCACATTAAAAATGGATATATTTTTTAATTTATCAGTCTTGTATTTATAAGATTAGGATTAATCCATTTAACTACTTATCACTCCCACTATGATTAGTATTTAGTATATTTACATTCTTATTTATTTAAAATTAGATATATAAAGGTTAAAAATATTTTATATATATATACATTATATATATATATATATATATATATAAATTTATTATATGTAATTATAAATACATTTTATACATTGCTAATATAGTTTTGAATTTCCATATATATATATATATATATAATTATTTTTTACTGTAATAATTAAATACCTACAGACACTAGTGTTTCATCCTTTCGGGAATCTTCAGTGCAGGGTGTCACGATTAATACTAGTCGAACGATCCGAACCCCGCATCACGAGACATCTCTGGCTCGAACGATCCGAACCCCGCATCACGAGACATCTCTGGCTTGATTAGATTTATATATATATATATATATATATATATATATATATATATATATATATATATATATATATATATATATATATAAAGAATCCATGACCAATTATTCGGTCAGGATTCGCACATTGTACATCAACGTATACTATGCGTGATTAGAAATCACTAATATAAAATGTATATTCTCGTTTACTTCTTTATTTAACTTGAATCATCTTCTTTATTTATATTATTAATACGACTCCCCCCCATACTATTTCTTTTTTTCCCTGTTCATCTCATAACACCACTCGCCATCACCTACCCCTCCCTCTCATCTCAACACTTTCTTTCTCCATATTCCTCCAATTACATCACTTCTTGTCACATCTGCCATTACCAGTGGCGTAGCTAGAGGGGGGGGGGAGAAGGGGGCGGTCCGCTCCGGGTGACAGCAAAAGAAGGGTGACACAATGTAACCTTCCCAAAAGTTTTCAGCCAGACAAAGGTGCAAAAGTAGTCAGAAAATAGGATTTATTTTCCATATATTATGCACAGTTTTTAAATTTTTTATCTTTTCTATAATATAAGAAACTCTTACATGTTTTTAAAAATTAGTAACTGAAATAGATTTTTCGCCGATGTTTATCGAAAACTCTAAAACCCTGTATTTTTTGTAGTTTTTAATAGTACATTTGAAATCATTTGGTGACAGTCATTTCAATTTGTTTTAACTGTAAAAAATGATTAACAAATGGATTAAGTGGTTTGATATATATATATATATATATATATATATATATATATATATATACTATAAAGCTAAACGTCTGTGTGTGTGTCTGGTCACAAATAGGCTCCTATATGGTTGACTATTATAGAAAACTGATCACATATAATGATAGAAGATGTATAGAGACACAGGAATGGGTATATTTGATCTGGCATAATGATGATTCATTAAAATTGTGGGGTCTGCGTCCGCGCCTGGTCCACAAAGTATGGAACAGGTATGGTATAATAAATTATGGGGTTTATCTATTTTATTTTTACTTTCATCATATTTTGCTTTGATTTTGATACCCAAAATTTGAAGCTATCTCTTTACAACTTTTCCTTTTCATAACTATCATTCTTTCATAAATCAGAGTTCATTTTCTGTCGACTGTTTTTGAACCCAGTCAACGACGGGTACTTTTGCTAGTATATATATATATATATATATATATATATATATATATATATATATATATATATATATATATATATATGTGTGTGTGTGTGTGTTATTTTATTTGTATTTGTTTTTGCGATACATTTTGAATGAATTCAGTTGTTTATACGATAGTATATTTTTTACCTAAATGCTAGTTGGGAATAATGCGTGGACGCCACTCAAGAATACCGTACCGTAATGGAAATCTGATAATAATATTTTTGAAGGCAGCTCTTTAAGAACCTGTTAACGTTTGACTTGAAAACGACTATGTTATAGTCAGCCGAAAAGCAGCTCTATGGTATTATGCTCCACACACAATCAGCTCGAGGAAAAAACTCTGCTCGTGGAATTTTCGCTTACATTTAGGCACAGGCAGAGAGTAAAGTAAAGTGCTAATCGTGGTAGTAGCTAGTCGAGTGTTTGCCACGAAAGACATATATTAAATTGTTTTGTTAAATAAAGACGACATAAAACTGAAATTTACTTTAATACTATTGGTGGAAGATTTGAAAAAAAGAGGAAAACTTGAACAACCAACAGAAACTGCTAGGACTGCTACCACTGATTTCAATTACTCTAAACAGTCCATATAGAGTGAGAATCCCAAACTTTTGTTTTACTTTCTATTATTATTCTAATGGACCAGTTTTCCTACTTTTGTTATTCCATACTAATTTACGTATTCCCTTAATTGCTTTTTTAAAATTACAACAGTACCTGCATGCTATCGCTTCAAACCAGCACTAATCGTCAGTGAAAGCCAAATTATTTCATTTCGGCCACAGCCACCAGTGTCAGCAATTGTTCAGGAACGGCAGTAGCCACCAAAAATAACCGTAGTGTACTCTTTTACGAGGGGAGAGGCTTCCACCGGGCAACGCCCGTTAACGGGACCTGCTTGTATATATCTACGTCTATGCTTGTGCACGCTACCATTAACCTTAAGCTAGAAAAATTAGAAGAATTATTAAAACTAAAAAAAAAAGGAAACAATTGTTAATAACATAATTTTTATTAATAGTAATAACGCCCTAAAATGCCTCTAAAGTTACTAAAATAACTTAACATACAATATTAATCAATGAAATAATAATAAAATATATACATTTACATAATTATTTTTATTTAATTCTATAAATTGTTTGGTTAATTATCTCTTATGATGGATCCAGACGTATTCGAAAGTATTTAGTACACCCATAAATCTGGTGACTATATCAGTCAATTATTGCCAGAAACAAAGACATTAATTCGAAAGATGGAAATGATCCAACTAGAATTAGTGGACACAAAATGTCTATTTTATTCAATGAGATGTGCCTAAAAGAAAGAATGCTGTCTAAACGCGCGCACACACACACACACACACACACACACACACACATACATACTACGATTTGATTGATCTCTCAGAATGACGCTTCGATAACCATTGTAAATAATTTTGTCACATATTATTGATTTCTTTCTGGCAACAACCATTGCTCGTTTCTGAGTTTTTTTGTTTTTTTTTACACAGTGATCACCACTTATCAAGGCCTGGAAGCCACTCAGGGATAAGGGTTATTGCAAGTACATTATGTTAGTGTGGAGATTTGATGAAGTGTTTACTTAAGGGGGCGGTTCATTAGGAATTTGTTAACGTTGGACTTGAAGACATCCAAGTTGTAGTCCGGTGGGAAGCATGCAGACGGAACAGAGTTCTTTCTAAGAAAGAAGCTTTGTTCATGGAATCCATGTTTTGATTTAGGCACAGTATCATTAAACTTTTGATTTAGGCACAGTATCATTAAATTTCCTTAATATCCAAGTACTATTGCCACTAGTGGATTGGTGGTATGATTGGTACTCTCCCATCTCAGTCTTTCTATTCTCCTTCACAACCAATTGTGTTGTACCATCATATTGCAAGTGTGCATGTTGTTTTTAGGTGGCTGTCAGTTTATGATAGTTTGATCTTGTTTCATTTTCTTTTGGCTCACGTCGTGTTCTTTCTATCTTTTTGTCTTTTTGTTTTTATTCCTATTGCGGCCACCATGTGACCTTTGTAGTTTATCTTGGTTTGGTTTCCGGATTCAAGGATTTTCCTTAAGACTTCAGCGTTATTATTATTATTATTATTATTATTATTATTATTATTATTGTGGTTGTCATCATCATCATCATCATCATCATCATCATTATTATCATCATCATTATTATTATCATCATCATCATTATTATTACTATCATTATTATCATTATTATTTTATATTATTATCTCCATTATTATTGTCATTTTTGCTATTATTATCATTGTTATCATTATTTTAGTTATTATTATTATCATCATTATTATTATTATTATTATTATTATTATTATTATTATTATATTTTATTTTATATTTTAACTTGTTTGCTGTTGTTAATATTGTTATCGTGAAAATATTGTTGTTTTCAAAGCTAAAAAACTATATTCTTCTTCCATCTCAACATGAAAGAGTTAATGAAAATATTTTATGCAAATGATAGAGTTATAACTGATCATGTTACATTCACGTCATCAACAGGATAAAATGGCTCATATTTGGCCTTGACAGTTCAAATAGAAGAGGAATAAAAAGCTGAGGGGGTGGGGTAGTTGGTCGGGATAAATGTCGAATTGAGCAAAATTCAGTTGACATCGTAGACGAATGGCAGTTGGATGTTTAAACACTTTAACGAATGTTCTAATTGAATGCGATTAAGTCAGACTAATTTGACGATCTCAATTGTTGTTTATCCACCATTTTGCGACTGTGTGACGCACGAAGCGATTATTTATAGACTTGTCGTTCTACTGGAATTGGTTGTGTATATCAATGAGAGAGGGAAAAACAATTAATAGAGAAAGAGAGAGAAAGAGAAAGAGAGGAGGAGAGTAAGAGAGGGGGAGAGAGAAACGATTAATTGTGAAAGAGAGAGTGAGGGTAGAGGGAGAGAAAGAGAGAAACGATTAATAGAGAGAAGATTCTGCTTTTTAAATTAGAAATTGACAAAAAAAAAATGAATTTCGGCGAACATTTATTAATTGAAATCTATTGTTCAAATTTAACATAAAGCTTCAACACTATTTTATTCTCTGTGCATGAAATTTAAATTAAATGTAGATAAAATTCGAATCTATTACGTCTAAAATCTGTATTCCAGAATTTATAATGATCTGTTAAGTGTTTTAGAAGTTTATCCTGTACATAGAATTATATACCTATAGAAGCATATACAAACACCTAAACTTATATACATACACCCTCTAAATGTTAAAGTTTACAGAAAAAAGAATCCATGTAACCCTCCGAGTGGCTTAGAATATATATGTTAAAATGAATTATCCGTTCATTAGTTTATGATATTTTGCTGCACACACAAACATATGTATATGCACACACACACACACACACACACACACACACACACACACACACACACACACACACATATATATATGCATATATATACATCGAAAAACATCAAAGCTGAAACATGAATGCATATATGTAGCCAATGGTGTTTATAAAAAATAAATATAATTATACAGCAGAACCACTCTAATTGGTATTGAGTACTATTTATAAAGTTTTTTTTAGAATAATATCAAGTACGCCATTACATTAAATTATATATATATATATATATATATATGTGTGTGTGTGTGTGTGTGTATACGTGTGTTTATTTATACAAACATTATTGGCTGCATATCTGCATAGATGTTTCTGTTGCATTTCTTGTAGAGAAACAGCGCCACTGGCTAAGATCTTTAACAATGAGAACAGAGTTTTGAAGATCCGGTTCGAAGACGTCGCTCCTCTAAGAAAACATGCATCAGAATCATGTATGCACATATGTAGCCAATGATGTTTGTATAAACAAGCACGCTATAATAATGTTCTGCTTGTGATTGAGCACTTTTTGATAAACATCGGAGTTACACTGGTTTTACATCTACGAAACTACAGCTATATATACTATGTATATATATATATGTGTATATATATACATATATATATGTATATATATATATATGTATATATGTATATATATGTATATGTATATGTATATATATGTATATGTATATATATGTATATGTATATATATATGTATATATATATATGTATATATATATGTATGTATATATATATATATATATATATATATATATATCCTCTAAATGTTAAAGTTTACAGAAATCTCGTGGGTCGATCGGTAGAAGTGCTGTCAACGACATGGTTCTAGGTTCAATCCTCGGCTTGGGAGGGGTGCTAGTCTAGCGGCACTGATGAGGTGTGATACAACGAAACAGGACTGTATGCTAATAACTACAAACATATATATATATATATATATATATTTGTAGTCATTGGTATATATATATATATATATATATATATATATATATATATATATATATATATGCACGGCCACAAAACACAGACACACACACATATATATATATACATATATATATAGATTTAATATATATATACATGTTTCATATATCTACATAAAGTTCTATGTATTTACTTCAATAGTGCTTAATAGAAGATTTCTGAAAATGCATGAAAATTATGCTACACAAAATTTTACACGTTGCATTCTCGTAAGGATTCGTCAGGCTGTTGCAATAGATGAAAAGTGGAAATTCTGTGTAGCTTAATTGCTATATATATATATATATATATATATATATATATATATATATATATATATATATATATATATATATATATATATATTAGTGATGTGACGATTCCAATAGTTTTCCCGATTCTAATACAATTACCGATTCCGTACTAAATTCTCGATTCCGATGCAATTACCAATTCCGATTTTTTTATGAATCTCTAAATATTTTGCTAAAGAGTTGCTATTTCACCCCCAATTACCGTAAACACACGTTAAATGCGCAAATATTTTTTCAAGCGTAAAAATACACTTTTGTGGGTAGTGCCCTATAGATTTTAGTTTTACTGGTAGTTTATATACATATATATATATATATATATATATATATATATATATATATATATATATATATAAATATATATATAATGTGTGTTAATTAGGAGGATGTGAATGCTATTCATAACAGGAGCTTGTTGCTGTTGTTTTAAGATTTCGTTTCAATTAATTTGCACACGCGTGTAATAAATGTATTAAATCTTAGCAACGCCCGTAAAAAGATTCTAAGTAAATAATTTCTTTACAACTCTTTTATTATTAAAGGTGATATAAATTTCATTCGTTAATTATTGCTAATTTGATGCTTTTACACCAGTCGTTTCCTGTGATTTCCAACTGAGAAAAGAGAATCACCACCTTTCATTGGAGTCCAAGTGACAGCAAGTTTAGGCAGATTTTCATTTATAAATATTTATTCATATTTATAAATATACAAGCGTAAATCCTTCGTCGAAAATAGCGGGAAAAAATATTTTTCGATAGTATTCGCACTAATAATCCTAGTGTCCCTAATGATGGAGGTCTGAACAGAGCTGAAAGGGAAAAACAGACAAAATATCAAAGTCTTATGTATGATATGAAAAGAAACTGGGATCTTAGGGAGATATTAATCATACCAGTTATTACAGGTGCCACAGGACTTATGAAGAAGAACCTGAAGTCCTACCTAACTAGTATTTCTGGTAAACCAAGTGCAAAAGAGATCCAGACAATTGCACTTAAGGGCACAGCGAGAATACTATAAAGAGCTCTCGGTTGGTTTCTATATAAAGCTGGGCAATGTTAGTAGCAGGTTTGGCTGCCCCATACCCAACGTTACAATCTTCAAAGGAAAAAAATTAAAAAAAAAAAGAAAAAAGTAAAATACCGTTTGAACTCATAAAAAAAAAAAAAAAAAAAGAAAACGTCTCAAATTGGAAAGCTGTATAAAGCAAGAAAGTTATAGAAAAGCGTATAAAGCATTATAGAAATCAGAAAGAAAAAGTAAGAAAACATTTCATTTAAAGTAATATAGTGTTTTTGTTTGCTATTTGTTTGTTTGTTTTTTAAGCGCCGAACTTTACATTGACAACTCCATTTTCTTGTATGTCTGTTTTGGCAACAGTTGGTTATTTTGAGTTCAGCTTGGTTTGGCAATTCATCATGTGGTTTTAATAGGACGTAAGGACATGACACGTAGCGTGCGATACAATCAGTTTACTGTGAAAAACATTTATTAAACGAATAATTTCACGAAATAGATCTGTCAACTGGCAACCTCGTTCCATATAAGCCTATTATATTTTTGTCTGAGAATATATAGTCGTATATCTATGCTGATAAACTAGGCGGCGTAGACTACTTAGAAGAAAACATTCAATGCATTATTGCCTAAATATAGCCTAATGCGTAGAACTTGTGATAATTGGACATCCAGATTACGCAATATATGCATGAGCCGTTGGGGCCATATTCCCGATATAATATTTATATTATAAAAGATTATTTTTTTAAATAATCTTTGGAAAAAAAAAACAACATATTTTTATAAAATAAAATAATTTTAATTCAAATTTCGTTGCCCTTAAAATACTCTTTAGATTGCAAACCGGTGTTGCTTGATTTGCTATTTGCTTACATACATACATACATACATGATGATGATGATGATGATGATTGCAACGTCTTGTCAGACGAGTGCCACTCCCTCAGACATTTAAAATCCATGAGCCCAAATGTCTGAGGGAGTATCTATACAAATATGATGTTACAGAGTCTTAGCTTTGTACGACAGCTAAGTCTCTCTCTCGGTTCATAATGTTGAGATCCAGCAACAAGCAAGAGCAAGATAGCCAGCAACAAATTAAACTGCAGACCAGCTTAATGCGGGTACTGGTCTTCCGCTTTATGTTTTTTTTAAATCAGAGATTTTCTTCTCCTAGAAAGTTTACCTTCAGCACAGCTTACGGGAGCCCTCTCTACCCCAATACACATATACACACACACAAATATACACGTTGCTAGTTGGCCGTTGACCCAGAAAAAGAGTTTATTCGCCCTACATACATACATACATACATACATACATACACATCAATATATACATTTACATATACATCAATTTAAAGCTCCTTTCAAATAACAGAATTATATTAAAGAATTACTTTAAAATCCTGGTTTATTGTAAAATTTAAAGAAATCGCAAATGAAACATGTATGCACATATGTAGCCAATAATGTTTTCATAATCAGATAAAAATTATACCATATATATCTATATATATCTATATCTATATCTATCTATATATATATATATATATATATATATATATAACGATTTTTATTATAGATAGAATTGGAGGATTGACATTTATTTTTATTCCCTAGAAACTTCCTCCTTGGAGAGGAAAGCCGCTTGTATCCACCCATGGTGTTTAAATTAAAAAAAAACTGTATTAGGCATCGATTAATAAATCTATAACATAAATATCTCCAGTCTGTTTAAATATATGTATGTATGTATGTATGTATGTTTGCATGTTTGTATGTATGCATGTTTGTATGTCGGCCTAAAATTTTCGAAAGAGGCGACGAATTTCACGAGATCGGTATCACTTTGAAGAACGACCCTTCGGACAACAAATATCAAAAAATTCGGCAAAAACATTAACTCTTTCACCCTCAACTGGGCACTTTTCTACAAGGAGCGATCCCCTTTTTCGCCGATATTATCGAAAGACATCCTCTCTTTTTGATTGTTTAGCCTTAATTTAAACGTACGTCATTTCCGGTTTAGCGATGAACACAACAGCAAAGACGTCACGTTTTTTTTTTTTTTCATGTTCTTCTCTTTCTTCATTACGCCGGTCACACAGGCTAGTATTCCATAAATTTCAGATTCTGAAGTGAACTTTAAAGGCTTAAGGACTATAATATATATATATATATATATATATATATATATATATATATATATATATATATATTTATATAGTCTTTGAAGTTTTTAACCTTTAAAACTATACAAAAAATATTTTTTATCATTCGTTAGAAAATTAGAAAATCATCTAGTCAGTAAGTCATTTAATCACCTGCAGTCACTGCATCAACTCCCTCTCGAATTTACTATAATACCAATAATTTATTTTTCAAGGGATCATCAGTTGTTTACCATGAAACACTGTTTCGGGGATTTAAAAACAAAACAGTATATTACATCATGGCTCCCCAGCAGTGTTGATCAAACACCACCACCCTTAATCTTAGGAAGAAGACATGTTACAAACATTCGATCCAATTTCCTATTATATATATATATATATATATATATATATATATATATATATATATATAATTGAAAATTCAAATATATTAGAATTGCATTAAAGTTTATCCATAATCTTATTAAACAAAATTCCCTGAATTTTAATTTCTTCTTACGATCCATGCACCCAGCGCGACCGCAGCCGAGATTAAACTCACTACATGAGTTTGTAGTGTAATTCAAATCTTATCCGTAGCTGAATATTTGATGCTTCGCCAGGGCTATTAAGGATATTTTTATCGTGATGCCATCACTAGATGGGCGCCTACAACGGCTTCAGAGAGTCCCATCTACCATCGAGAGAAGAATAGACCACACCAGTTTTTCAGCCTGGTATTTTACCTCGCGGTTCAGATAGCACCTTGCCTTCCCAAATGGCCACCCATCTGGTACTGGTCAGGCTCTACGTTGCTTAAATTCGGTGATCTGGCGAGAACCGGTGTGTCAACGTGATTGTGCCGTATTACAATATCTTAAGAATTAATTTTAGACAGTTTTTTTAATAACAATTATCTAATTGATTTTGAACAAAATTGAAATAAGGATCTTCAACACGAGGTTTATAATTATTATATTTGATTTGATTCTTCGTAAGAAGGCATAAAGTTGCTCCAAACTATTTTAATTATTTTTACCCATCGTATGGCGGGTATTCTCCTAGTAATTTTATAAATAGATTCATTTCCTTTTTGCTTCTCCTAAAGTAGATTCTCTCTATTGTTCCAAACGCTTTCTAGTCTATATCCACGCAAAGCTACTATAAAAACGTGTATGGAAGAAATGCCCTATTTGAAGGTTCTTTTTAAGCTTCAGAAATCTTTCTATAATCTGTTAAACTTCACATTTTCTTCTCTGCAATCCTCCCTTCATCCGTGATGTTCTTAGTCTCATATTTTCTATACATAATTTTATAGCATGTGTTCTTCAGATGGATCTGATCTATTAACAGCTTCATTTGTTTAAGCTCGTTTAATTCGTTAGTCTAGGGGCCTCCATAAATTACTTGTTGATATCCAATTCAATACATCTTCATATTCCAGTAACTTCTTTCCAAGAACTGTAAACTTGTTAGGTTGTTTTGGGTTATGTTTTGGGTTTTATTCTTCAAGCTCTTTGTATCTTTAATCGCTAGTTTGTAGTGTTTGGTTTGGTTATTTTATAGTGGATTTTATCGTTTTTGTTCTCTGCCCTGCAGAACATGAATGAGTTTTGCAATAAGAGAGAGAAAAGGGTGACAGTATTGGTACATTTTAAGTCAGGAAGTCGTTGAGATAAAAAGAGAAAGGGGAAATGGGAAGAAGGAAAAGGGGGAAAATGTGGGCTGTTTTTGTTCTTGGTTTTGCAGTTTTGCAAAAGGAAATAGAAAAACAACAATCATCAATGTTAGGTGCATTTCGTCTCAGGAAGCCAATATGTTCAGACAACCTGATCTGCCAGCAACAAGTAAACTTTTGGAATTCTCTTCATGCTGTCAGTTTTCTCCCTACCTATAGAATTGGTCTTTTCAAGGTGAGCCTCAATAGGCAGCCCCCGCATGTGCAATAATCATCTTTGGTTCGAGTTAGATTACATCAAGTAGCTTCATGTCTTGTCTGAAGCGATTTTCATAAAAACATAAAATGTACAAAAACATTATTTTCAGAGCATTCTATATTATATTTCTCTTAGTTTGTCTGTTTGTCGGTCAGTTTCGATTTTTCTCGGAAACTTCTGGCCTATCTGGCTAAAATTGTTGTATGGACCTTTGTTAGAATATCGTGCAGTGAACTAAGCATTATGATATCCGTTCGATGCACGGTTAGCGATTAATAGGGATTAATAGAGATAAGTTACCACAATATCAAATTTACCCTAAAACATTTTACGGAAACTACTGGACTGATCTGGGTAAAATTTTGTATGGAACTGTGTTATGATAAGGTGCAGCAAACTAAATATTATGGTATCTGTCCGATGCACAGTAAGTGATTAATAGAAATTTATAGGATTAGTATCATATGCAACTTTTGCCCGTTTTTTTATGAGCTAAAAAGTTGAGTTGGTTATAGTTTTATATAAATTTGGTTAAATGGTGGATAAGTGTGAGTTAATTGTTTGCAAAAAAATATCACAATAAAAGTTAAGAAAAAATGGTGCAAAATAGTATCATTAAAGGTCATCGACAACACTAAAAAGGGAGGGAGAGATAAGGAAAAAGTCGAGCAGTGTGACCAAGTATCGGAGGCAAAGAATGACGAGGTCAAAGAACAGATGGATCTACGTATGTAAGACACGTCAGACGGACGATATTCAGCTGGTCATACAGCTTGTATATTTAATTCATTTGGATTTAAATTTTGTTTTGTTTGGCGTTGTTTATGTTTCGCGTAACTTTCTCACCTCTGCGCCCCGCCCCGGGAGGTCAGGAATGTGATAACCTGTTATCAGAACGGACCCCACCTAACTACGAACAGCTGTCAGGACTTTAAAAACATTTTTTTCTTCCCTTTCCGAAATTTCGATGCTTTGAACGATCGTCCCTGTCTGTTGGCGGCTTTTCCTTTTTATCTGTATTTGGTTTTACGATTAGGTTAGCGCTTTTCAAAGCCCAGAGGCCACTCGAGGATAAAGAGTTATAAAATGGTCAATTGGCAATCAACAGCACCATCAAATAATCTGCTCATTTAAGCTCGACAAGAATTTGTTAACATAAAAAAAATACATGTTTCATTTAGCTGGGAAGCGATCTTGTGGTATTATACGATGAGAAACTTTGTTCATGGAAGTTCCAATGAGTTTTAAGTAGATAGAGGAAGGAAGCAAAATTATTTACAATGATTGAAGCAAGAAAATTAGCTGTGGCGTAACGGATAAGTGTGCACACTTTTATATTGGCTACAGTTAACATCTGTAACTAGGAATATTTATTAATTATTTTTTTATTGTATATCTTTTATTAAAAGAAACCACGCCTTGTTTTTCATTTGTATTTTTTACTCGTAATATTTTCTTGTTTACGATTTATTACTCGTGTGCTCCGTATACGTTCATTAGTCAATTGAGTTTGGTGCATACGCTGTGCCACTACAATGATCATTAACTGGCCGACTGATGAGAAGCTGAGAACAAGATATCTCGACCCTGGGTAGAATAACGATCAAACTTAAAATTAAATGCCTTCATATGTCTAATGACTTTATTTTGTGTAGCACAACTGATGCACACACACACACACACACACACACACACACACACACACACACACACACACACACACACACACACACACACACACACACACACACACACACACACACACGCGCGCGCGCATACATATATATATATGTATATATATATATAATTCTGTGGAAATATATATATATATATATATATATATTTAATTACATTTTCACCCCAAACAAGGCACATTGCCACTTTTGTGTAGGGGGCTACTATCAGGGGCAGCAACTACTGGGGCACTATGTAGGGATTTGGGCAGCAAGATGTCGGTTCACATTACACTTGAACTTCTGCATGCCTGTACAGTTGGGGAAGCAGGAACCTGGAATAGAATTCCAGAGTCTAGCAGTTCTGGGGAAGAAACTACTGGAGTAAAAGGCTCTCTTGCATCTAGGGATCTCTACTGTGAAGGGATGGAATATAGCTGCTTGTTGGGTTTGTCGGGGGTATTTACGCCGTGGGGACACAAGTGTCTGCATTTCGTCAGAGCATTCACCATTAAAATACTTGTAGAACAGGCAGCGGGATGCAGCGTTTCGTCGATGGGACAGAGGCTGAAGCTTAGGTGCCAGTTCAGGGCCTATCAGATTGGTGACTCTCTTTTAAACCTTGTCTAGGAGCGAGAAACTAGCAGCAGATGCACCAGCCCAAATGTGACAGCAATACTCCATACATGGGCGAATGGTGGCCTTATAGAGGTACAGGATACTTTCAGGTGTCAGTAGTTTTCTAGCACGGTAGAGAGAACCTTCCTTCTTCGCAGCGGCCCTGGCAAGGTTTTCAATGTAATTGTTCCATCTCAGAGACAGTTTTGTCGGGGAGGTCATTAATAAATATTAGGAACAATAGAGATCAAAGGATAGACCCCTGAGACACTCCCGCATTTATATCATATTGTTTAGATGTACGACCGTCGAGGACAACCTGGATTTTTCTCTTATCTGAGAAGGATTTTATTATGTTAAGTATTCTACCAGTGATACCGTATGATCTAATTTTTCTGAGGAGACCCTCATGCCATACCATGTCAAAAGATTTCCTTATAATACCAATCCTTATTTAAGAAGCTCAATGCAATTAGAGAGCAATATAGCGAATGAATGATTAAAGTCTATATTCCAATGTTCTTGATGTTGACCATCTTACAATTTATTCTTTTAATTCAGTTAATATTTACAGTTCTTGACAGTATCTTTCGTAGCACAAACTCAATCTTAATATTATATCAATTAATGAATCTATTTCCCCTTAACTCATCAGAAGAAATAGCAACAATCAATCTATCAAAAGGAAATAAAGTGCGTTTTGACATAATTAAAATCCAAAAATTGGAAGAGAAGCTTTAAATACCTTATAATATGTTTACATTACGCCATTTTGATATAATAATTAAGTGATTGATTTTGTGCTAGGAAACAGATACTGTCAATAACGTGAATTTGGAATAATAGAATTGTAAGATCTCAGCCAATCAGAACGTGTATAGGTCATGGAATTGCATTCACTAGCAAAAGATATAGCTAATTTGCATATTCTTTTAAACATTCATTTTAATTAATTCCCTATTAGTTTTTTCTCGGTTTTCTTATGAGATGATCATTTTTATTTACTATTATGTGTAATTATATCCATGCAGATATTCCACCTGATTTATACTTGCATAGTATTTACATAAAAACATTATAGTAAACACCAACCGTTCCTGTATACATATTTATATATGCGTATATATATTTCTTTAAAAATTGTATAATACAAAACAGACATGAAACTTAATATATATAGGGTATTCGAACTTATGCGAAACTGTATATTTGGGTTTTAGCAGGGGAAAATCTGTGCAAAAGTGTGAAAATTTAAAAAATTGGAATTTGCCAGGTGATGGACGAATGATGGCATTACGAATATGCATGCGTAACGTTTTTATTTTGTAACCAGAGGCATCGCCGGGCGAAACAATATGTTCTGTCCCGACGTCATATTTTAATGTAAGGTAAATGTTCGTTTTAGTACGAATAACTGGAATCTGGAATAATAGAATTGTAAGGTTTCAGCCAATCAGAATGCGCAGACATTTTTAAGGGAGAATTTATTATTTTGGTCTCGGTAAAGATTGTTACGTTTATATAGCTAATAACGAGTTACCGTCGGTGTAATTACAGTATAGCTGGAAAATGTAGAATTAGACCCGGTGTCAACTGTTAACAGTGGTAGGACTAAATATTTAGAGAGAAAAAATCGGAACTCCTTCCTCTAAAGAGGTTGCGACTATAATATTGTTGCTCGTAGGATGTAATGTAGCATTTTATTATCACGACTAAATGTGTGTGTAATGGTGGTCGAAAGCTGCATAAAATAGTGGCTGATAGACTGGATGCATTTAATTTGTATTTGGCATCTGTCGTTGTAAACTTACGATACTTTGGCCCAGAGGAAAATCTCTGCAGTGTTTTTGTTATATAGGAGATAAATCGCGTATTTTAGATAGTCTCTTCGTGACGTAATGGGACAACACTCAATTACAGTTTCTGTGGTCGTAATTTCGAATCCTCTTATAATTAGCCATTCTGATGCACTGTAGTAAGAACGAAACGCGTGTTCATGACTAACTATTTCATCTATAAACATATATACATATGCTTGACATTACACAGCATCAAGAGTGTATGATGAACCACACACACATAAGAAGACGCAATTCGAAATATATCAGTTCAAATGAAGCCTCCACACACATTATAACAAAAGAATCGTTCAAGTTGGTAATAGAATAATTACATTTACACACCTTTTCTGTTAAACAACACACGTTAAGTTTAATTTAGTTTCATGCAAAAAGGGAGAAATCATAAATTCATATACCTAAGAATTTTCTGAAATTTCAACAATTGGCAGTATACATCGATCAATAAATATTCCTTTAATTAAAATTTATTTTAAGTATTTGCAAGTGGTTGATGGGTTATAACTAGGGTTGTGACAACAGCATATTCTTTACATTCTTCTGACTCTCGAGTATATATCCGAAACAGTTAAACTCAGCCAATCTACCGAGAACCACATCAGTTTATAAAAAAACATATAAGATATTAACAGATATATACTCAAGAGTCAAAACTATGAAAAGAATGTTCCGTTGTCACAGTCTTAGTAATAATATAATTCAAATATTTCAGATTTGCATTACATTTTATGCATAGTCATTCAATATGTATTAAGATTCCATGAATTCTCATTTCTTCTTGAGACACCTTAAGCTTCAGCGTTAAATTTGAGAGATTTTCACGAATCCAAATAACGTAATAGATTTTGATCAAACTAAAAGTTTCCAGAGGTAGCTGCCCTCGTGTCGTCAGCCATGACTGGGTAGAAGTCTTAAGCAGAATCACCCGTACCGTTGTTTGAACCGTCAATCACCAGAAGAGATCTTAATCAGTTTCTACTCAAGATTTCTTGCTCTTAAATTGTTCTGCATTTTTATGATTTGAAACAAAATTAGAATAAGGATTCTAGACATTGGATTTAGTAACATTATACCTTCAGTTTTAATCTACGTAAGGTGAGATAAAAGTGGTGCAAAAAATCATTGGATGTATACTTTTCTTGTTCATACAAATAAATACACATTGGTCTTTATTATAGAGTATAGTATGCCCGGGTAAAAAGAAACTAGTGCTCGTACCAGTTCAGACATAACCTACAAATGCGATTAAATGGATCATTAATAAGTAATTGTAGCTTGTTATTACATTCTTTGCCGCCTTTACTCGTTATGACTTTTTTTTTTCGAACAATCAGAAATTCTCAATCCCGAGAGATTTGACCCATGTAATTCACAACTTGACTTACATTTGCTTTTCAATTTTTTGTTATCATTTTGTTCTAACTGGGGATGGGGCATTTTACCGGATGTCAGATATTCATCCGTTATCTCATACATTCAAATCTATAAATCTTTCTTAAGATTCCAACCGTCCTTTTCTTGCACTTGTTTGCATCTCTATTGCACTTAGTTCACTGAGTATATTTGTCAGGTAGTTATTGAAATTATTTGCTTCTAGAATTACTGAAATGATGGAGATCTTCCTAAGATTCCAATATCTTTTCATAGAATACATAAGAACTTGGTATTTCCTTACCATTTTGCTTTACCCGGAGATGGGCTTCCTTTCATATGGCAAACAGTCACACTCTTTCAAACCAACAGATCTTTTCAAGATTCTAACGGTCCCTTAAAAGTGCAGTGTGTCCACATTTAAACCGGATTTTACTCAAGATGCTCTGCCAAACGTGCAGTACAGTTTCGAGGCCCCAGTTCAGTCTCGAAAGACAAAGGATACCCTCTGTAGGGGCAGCTGCGCGTGTGTAATTGTGAGGCAATCGTGGTGCAATCTCCACCCATACCGCTCCTGAATCAGCACTGCGTGAGTTGAGTAGCAAGAAGAAGTCCAGGACACACACGCACACACGCACACACACACACACACACACACACACACACACACATATATATATGTATATATATATATATATACTCCTATAAATTTGCATTTTTGTGTATTGATATTCATATTATAAACTATTTTTTTCTCTTTATTTAAAAAGGAAATACCATTTTGATATATATGGGTCTTTGTGGAATTGCATTTATCTCTAAAAGATCTAGCTAATTTGCATATTCTTTTAAACATTCATTTTAATAATTTCCCTATTAATTTTTACAGTTTTCTGATGGGATGATCATCTATTACGTGTAATTGTATTCATGCAGATACTCTACATGATTTATATTAGCGTAATATTTGTGTAAAATTATTATAGTAGACACAAGAAAAATGCTAGTGTATATATATATATATATATAGATTTGATCTTAGTTTTTCATTAAATATTAATCTTAATTTCTAACTACATCAAACGGATACCATAATATTTAATTTGCTGCACTTTATAACAACAAAGGTTCATACAAAATTTTTACCAGATCGACCTAGTAATTTCCGAGAAAAGGTGAAACAAGTAGATATCATTATATAGACAAGTAAATATTCCAGAGAGTATATAAAATTATTTTAAACAATCCATAGTGAGTTCTCTACAGTGCAATATAGATTACTATGTATCATAAACTAAGCCACTGCGGGGAGGCATGTGAAGCTCCATTCTGGTGCATCCTTGTGGGTTCCCGACTAGAGCAGACAATTTGATTTTTAAAAATGGATGATTTCACCGATCATCTCATTATGAGTGATTGTGAGTGATCCTCATTCAATCCTGGGCAACGTCGAGTCTCCCTGCTAGTATATATATATATATATATATATATATATATATATATATATATATTAGTTAAAGAAATTTAAGAGAGTAAACTCATGAATTAAAACGAGGTTATTAAGAGTGTTCAATAAAAAAATAAATATATTTTTATTTATATAGAAAAATAGTACATATTATGTATTATTTATATAAACAAATACCACAGGAAATATTTGTCTATATAAATAAACATCTTATATATATATATATATATATATATATATATATATATATATATATATATATATATATATATATAAAGGAAGAGAGAGAGAGAGAGAGGGGGGAGAGGCAGACAGACAGACAGAAATAAAAACATTCGTGTAATCGCTATTTTACTCTTTTACACCCGCCCCCCTCTTTCTACTCGGCGAAAACCAGGAAACAGCTGTCACTGTCACTGAATACAACTCTTTGCAATACAGTATTTATAATTCAAGATGAAGTGACTCCTTCTACTTCCGTTTCAGCTGTTTTTTTGTTTTTTTTTTTGTGGCGGGAAACGAAATAGACAGCGGAAAAGTCTAACGTAAAACACATCGACTGCCAGTTTTATTAGCAGTTAAAACGCTCGTGAATGGTCGGCACATTGCTATTTCTTTCCCTCAATTCCACAATGTTTATTATCACAAGCACAAGGACCCGTGGAAATTTCACGGTTGCTTCGTTCATCTGCGATACTCGACTCTATTTTCCACTCTGCTTAGACCCCACTGCTCCTGAGTGCCCACTGGACTTTACCGCCAAATTTAAGTGATTCATCTTGCTATACTGTTACAATGTGTTGTACCATCTTGTCACAAAAGTTCCGGAGTGTGAGTAATAATAGGTCTCTCCAGATTGTCAGCTCTTTCGAGAATCATTTGCATTATCGCCAATGTCGTTTACCACTTGATTTCTTGCTAGAAAGGATGATTTGTCTTTTTTGTGATTTGGGTCAGAATAAGTGTTCCAAGACCGCTGAACCCCTCTTTCTTTCCGGTGGAGGTCTGGTCAGTGCTCTTCTTCTCCCGCTTTTCTATCCCCCTTGATTCATTACCACTATTATTGCCATTTCTGTTGACTCACTAGGAGTTTTCATAAAACCCGTAATCAAAGATTATTCTTCTGTCAGCAACCTATGATCTTCGCCGGAATCTGATTGAAAAGTCTCTTCAGATTTTCAACTATTTTGATAATATTTAAAATTGAATTTGCGTTATTAGAACAGCCGTTTACCATTGATTGAGAGTAACCTTTGGTTTTCACTAGAATTTAGGTGTTAATAAACCTCCCTAAGGTTTTAGTCCTCTCCGCGCGTATCAAATGGAGATCTGGTTAGTGTTTTCTTTCTTCTGCATTTCCATCCTCCTTGAACCGTCCCGACCATTTGGTGTGGTACCAGTTTTTTCCGACGCTCATTTTTAAGGGAGAGATGTAATGTCCAGTTATACAGTTTCAGTTTTCTTGATTTCATGTGATGTTCTTCTTTGATTTTATTTATTTATTTATTTTTACTTCTGTTGCAGTTTTTACCGTTTTCTGGTTAGCGTTTGTAGTTCAAGTGTGTTAATTTCTACTTTTTAGGATATTCCTAAATATCTTACGGTTTTCATTATTATTATTACCCGTTGTATCTTCTCAGACATCCCTCTGATTCCAATCTCTCCTATTATTTCTTCTTTTAGAGATTGCTCCCAGTGCTCCTATTATTACTGGCGTTATCTTCCATATCTCTTCCTCTTGCCAATTCCGTATACTTGCTCTGCTTCTCCGTCTCCTTGATATTTACTCTGTGGTTTGCTGGAACTGCGAAACCAACCATCTGGCAGGACCTTTCCTTCTTGTTTACTATTATGACATCCGGTCATGAGTCTGTTTGTTCATGGGCCGCCCATCATCATCATCATCATCATCATCATCATCATCATCATCATCATCATCGTTTGTGATTGCTCTGTTGGCATTTCCTGTTTAATTATTTTCTCAATAAAACACTTAAAAATAAACACAATTATCGCATTGAATATTTACACTGCTACGTCACAATAAATAGACGGATAAACAAATCTGTGAAATACTTATATGCTTTATATGGAATGTGTGTTCCTTGATAGAAGCGTTGATTGAGTTTGAATAAAATAAAATACGTATTGGATCTGTTTGAAGCCAAAAACAACGCATTATTACGAAAATAAACAGCTATTCATTTTTGTTTGAAATTTATAAATATCTCCTAGATGAATTACCTGATCAGTTCTACGGGTTCATCCGCACAGAGAGGGGTTTCCCCGCGTCTGGTTTCAAGGCCAGGTATTTCCATGCCCCCACACGGATTATTTAGGATTAATAGAGTTAGTATCAAAGAATTAGCATCTGCTTTATTATTAAACAGTGAACGTTTATACGGATAAATAATGATTTTGAAAGCAGGAAAAGGGAAAAGGGGATATGGTAAAAATCTATTAAATAAGAAGGCAAAATGCAGACTTCAGTCGATGTTCTAAGAAATCAAGGGCCCTCTTCCTGGGGTTAATACTTTATCTCTAAATGAGCTAAATAGATATTCGAATATTCCATTAAAGTTCTCCTTAACCTCTCAAACCCTGAGTTAGTAAAGAAGTTTAAAACATAATTTTGTTCTGCTCAATCGACAATTCAAATACGTTATAATTAGGGCTATGACAACAGCATATTCTTTTCATTGTTTTGACTCTCGAGTATATATCTGACGCAGTTAGACACAGTTAATCGAGAACCACGTCACTCTATCTAAAAACATATAAGATATTAACTGATATATATACTTGGGAGTCAAAATAATGTCATAGCCCTTATCATAATATATCTTTCTTGCGGTCTCTTGGTTTTACTGGATTCCAGATTAAGAATTTAGTTTGGTGGAATATCTGACTTTCTGCTGTTATCGAGATAACATCACTTGGAGAAGTGCACTATTCCTCGTAAAATCCAGTGTGGGTTAGCCATAGCGAGGAGATCTTATTTGGACCATGTATATTATATGATTTTGAGTATTTGGTCAGGGTTTACTTGTAGGAAAAATATGCTCATGCCAGATTGTCCTGAAAAACCTTTGTACAGAGAGACCATAGACACTTGAGGATAGTGTCTGATAGGCATAAAGAGGTATGCATAAAAAATGAAACATTTAAATAATAGAAAGATTATCAAATAGCAACAGCTATGCATTAGGGTCGTTCTAAAACTAAAACCTGTGTTTTTTAAACTCAAAAACTAAACCTTGAAGAGCTACGAAGACGGGGGTGATAACATTAAAACGAGTGACCTTTTGTGCACCAGAATATATTTTTCTACATAGTCACCACTATTCTAAATACACCTTTGCCTATTTTGCTGCCTTTTTCGTAAAATTTCGAAAACACGTATTGTCATTTTCATCTCTATTGCCAATCTGAAATCGACGAACCTATCTCTTAACTCTGCTGACATCCACTGCACCGGCTTCGTAAACGTTAAACAGGAGCTGGTGAATGTTGAGCGGTTCAACTTTTTTCTGCTTGGAGGAATTCATTGACGTATTTTTGCTGCCGGTCAAAGACAGAGGTTGTTCTCTTAGAGTCTCAAACTGTCAATATCTGCATCAGAGAGATGAAATTTTCAAGTCATAAATGCATAAGTTCAGTCACCATAAGGTAGCAATTTGCAAACCCCTCTGATCTAATCGGGCGGAATAAAAACAGGAGCGTCCCTCGTAAAATATAAACAAAATTTAGCCGAAGAGAACTTTTGCAAATATGTAACTTTGTAGTAAACCATTTTATTCTAAGAAAACAAATATAAAATTAATTGTTGATTAATGAGAATGTTATAGCTCAACACGTGCATAAAGTTCATTTGGTACATAAGTTGACTGAATGAGAAGTACAAATCAAAACGTTCATTGTGTGAATATGTGCGTATTTGAGTAATTTGGGCAGCATGTAATGTAAATATGTGTGCGTTACCGTTGTTCTTGTAGTGTGTGTGTGTGTGTGTGTGTGTGTGTGTGTGTGTGTGTGTGTGTGCACGCACGCGCGGTCGTACGAGCTTATAAAATTGTGCCGATGAGTGACGAAGTTCTTTCGCCTTGCGACCCGGCTCGGAGTAAGATTTTAAGAAAATCTTCTTACGCGCCTTTCGTTCGGCCTGCTAGTGGAGTCTCTTCCACACCAATTTTCTTAATAAGGTTTCATTGATATTTCTAGCTTCACACTAGCTTACTACATTCGCATATAGGTGTTGCTTTTTATATTTGCAAAGATTTCCATTAAATGGAAATACTTTGTTTTAACACCCTCTGTAACAGAGCGCGGATACGCGTATGCAGATGCCGAGCAGTTTGCGAAATGACGTCATATAAGAAAAAAGAAGAAGACTATAAAAAAAAGAAAGACGGTCAGGTTAGAGACGCGGGTGACGTAACAGCCGTAACGAGAAGTCACGCGCGATGAGAATGAGTGAATAAATATCGTTGTTCCAAAAGAAGGAGTCGAGTTATTACTTGTCCCATATTTCTTGGCAACTGAGTCTACAACGTGTGGGTCCCGTGTGTAAACGTGTGGAACGGTACACTTACAGTTAAAAGTTGTTAGCATCAGGAGTGAGGAGGAAACGAATTCTAATGAAATGGAGATAGAAAGAGTGTAAGCAACAGTAGTCATTTGCATTTTAGCGTCTGTATAAATAACGTAAACGCTTGAATTATTAATTAATCAATTGAAACGATTCAGTTATCAGTTTCCTTCTAAACAGACAATCACCATCTTGTGTGTAATATTATTGTGAATGATCAGAGCAGAAATTAGAAAACAGTTTGGTTTACACTTTCACACACACACACACACACACACACAGATTTATACATCCACATGCATATATATATATATATATATATATACTAGTATGGGTGCCCGGCGTTGCCCAGGTGTTTGGGGGGTGTATGCTGAGCAAAACAAAAAAAAGAAAAAAAAGTCAATTTCTTTTAGCTTTGACCCCTATTATGACTCCTCAACATTTATTCTTTTGGGCTCAAATCGAGTTATTAAGTTAGATCAATGTCCAAGGAACCTATATCTAAAATTTCAATTATCTAGACCCAAAATTGTCGGAGGAGTTTGGTAGAGTTCTCAAAAGTCAAATCGTTGAACTTTGACCCCTTATCATAAACCGATCATAAAGATTTTCCCAAATCTCAGTAACCTGTATATCAAATTTCGAGTCTGTAGACTTAAAATTGACAGAGTTATTGCGTAGGGAAATGTACACAGACACACAGACACGTTCACTTATATATATATATATATATATATATATATATATATTTATATATATATATATATATATATATATATATATATATATATATATATATATATAGTCTAAAGAAGCTTTGAGTAAAGAATGTAAAAAAATAAATAAATAAATAAAATAAAGGATGTAGTTTAAATTCCCGGAAAATTTTACCTTTCGCAGACTTAGCACTTACATAATCCGCTTTCTAAAACGGTTACAATAGATAAATTAACTATATAAAGATGGAAAAAACCTTAACTCAAGTTGTTAAATAGAAATATAATTAGCACTTGTATAAGCCGATTTCTCAAAAGTCTACAATTATAAAGGTGAATTCAATTATATAAGAATGAAAACAAAACAAAAAAAATAGAAAAACTTAATTAAAATTTTTAAATCGAAAACGGGGATCCTAAGCTGCAAACTATGTAGCTTTTTCGGAGATTTAAAACCATGAATGGTGTAAAATACACGGCTCCCCAATGGAAAGTACGACTTTCCCAATAACAAAATGTAGAACAATGCGGTTATTATTTATACTATAAAATAATAATAATATAAAAATAATAATACATAATTTAAAAAAACGAAATATTAATAATATATATATAAGTAAATTTAATAAGATTACAAGATCTATTATGCGACATGTTAACTAGCATATAAATGCAATGAGAATCAAACGCATAAAAGCTTAAGTACCTTTGGTACCAAAAAGGCATTATATATATTTCATATATTTCATCGAATTCTGTCTGTGTTTGTTTACAATATTATGTCAGCTAGTATTTGGGATTGACGATGAATGCCTTGGAAAAGTCACATCTTATTAATGTTTAGTTTTATAAATATCCAAACGAAGAAATGATTTGCGGCAATTTAAAATGGCACCTCTTCTTTTATCATAAATTGGACTCTTAATAAGAAAAAAATAAAAATAAAATGGTGAGGTACACCCGGGCTTAAACTAAGGGATCATTCGATCTGTAATCGAATGTTCTATCACTAAGCTATATCTTCAAGATTATAGTAAATCTGTTTTTAAGATTAAATGATTTGCTGGAATTTTATCATCTCTCTTGGCCGGTGTAACGTAAAATATTCCCTTGTAAAAATAATTAATTATTTTATCTACAGGAAAAAAAGCTATTTTTAAGATATTATTGTTTCGATTTCCGATGCTTATCTGTACTAAACATATCTAAGAAGACTGCCAGGCATATAAATTAGCTTTGCGTGAAATTCGCAAAAGATATGCTAAGCCGTTTCGGAACATATAAGGACGGAACTCACACACACAAAGTGACTTTTATATAATAGTAGAGATAAACATTTTAAGTAGTGTACATACGCACTCACACATATACACGCACATATACAAAACTCACACATACGCACATATATATAGTTGGCGGGCTTCCGCTATTCACCGAAACACGTGTAAGACGTACTTTCCAGAAAAATATGAATACAATATTATGAGTGTGAATAAAATTCATCTTTTTTCTGTTGATAACCAACTAAATGCATTCTCTGGAAATGAAAATTCATGTTAACGAGCTTAATTAAGTGTAACAATTTTAAAAAATATATAATATATGCATTAATCTCTACATTTCTATAAAACTAATAAAATAGACACGATTTTTTTCGTCTAAAAATCATTACATAAATACAAATACAGTCACGATATATATAAAGTTATACTACCTGCCAATAACTGATGCTATTTTTCGGATATTATCAGCCGATTTCATTCAATATCGTAAATTCTTATAATATTTGGGAGGAGAATAACTCTCCGAAACAATTTATATTCACATGTGGTAGCAGGATACTTACTTAATCATTATTTTGTACATTAACAATATCGAAAACTTTCATACATTTAATATATTTTCACAACCGTGCAATCCGCACTTACTTTCTTATTCCGTATATTTAATGTTCGGTCATAATGGCAACTCTATGTAATTACGACCCTCCCCTTCACAATCCATTATTAAGTTCCGGTCAATTTAATTGGCTGTTCATATATCTTTGTCGAATTTAGAGGATAGCCGACTAAAGGAAATTCAAACAGCTACAAATAACAATGGAGAATTAAGCAACACTGTTTCGTGCAACAAAGCAACAATCTGATATGAAAAACTTTAAGACTAACACACACCGAAAATAATATCTACCTTCGTACGTTTACTTCTGCATCAATGAATGAATCGTAAGAGCAAAGTATAGTATTTGTATGCTTCTTAGATCAAAGTGCAATATTCATTTGCTCCTAAAATCAAAGTGTAGTATTTTTGCTCCTTGGGTCAAATTGTTCCATTCATAACTTATAAGATCAAAATGTTGTAATTGTTTGATCTTAAAATCAAAGTGTAGTCTTTCTGTGCTCCTAAAATAAAAAAAAATGATATTTATTTGCTCCTAAGATCTATATGTAGTATTTTTGCTTCTAAGATCAACGTGTACAATCTGTTTGCTCCTAAGTTAAAAGTGTAATATTTTTATGTTAATAAGATCAACGCGTACAGTTTTCGACTAGGATCAAACTGTAGTTTCTGTCATCTCTTAAGAGGAGAAATAATTCTTGAATGATGCGTTTATTTTTTTTTTTAGATTTTTGGTCTCATAACTGATCTCTGTTAAGATGTTCTCTGAGTGCGAATCGCTGCCTCCGTTCAGTCTCTAAAGAAAAATGATACCCTCTATATGGGGAAACTGCATGTGTAATGCAAGGGTTGCGCAATTCCAACCACACCTCTCGTGAATCAGCACTGTTTGTGTCCAGTGGCAAGGAGAAGTCCAGGATGGCTGAAAACAATGCCGAGATAAGCAGAGAGCGCATATATCACCTGGAAGTCCCAAATGGTCACCCATTTAGTACAGACCAGGTTAAATGTGAGTTCGAATATATTTCTATTAATTAGATTCTCCGTCCTCAAAATAAAAACAAAATAAAAGCCAAATAAAAAATTGACTAAAACCAAGCCTGGCTCAGTTAGACACGAAAAAAACTATATCAGGACTCGTATTCAACGGGCGTCGACAAGATCAGCGAAAAAAAACATCTTGTTTTTATTCTGTCCTTGTGGGACGGGTAATAAAAGGAAGCAAGAGAGAGAGAGAGAGGGAGAGAGAGAGAGCGAGAGAGAGAGAAGGGGCGAGAGTAACTCGTGGACGGGGAGATTAGGAAAGAGAGCGAAAGGGCGAAGAAGAGCGAGGTGGAGAAGAAGCGAAAGCATTCGAAGCAAGGATTCGTTTTTTTTAAGCGTGCACGACACTCGATACGACACTCAGACTAACAAACGACCGCCGTTACCCTCTTCAATAAACATTTGCCTGTCTATTAGATGAAATACTCTTATTAGGACGAGTAAATAGTAATAAAACATACTTAGAATCTTTACTAAGCGAGCAAACTAAAAATGTAATGCAAATCAATTGTTGCATACAAGTCGAGGATACGTCCTTGACAATCAATCCGACAGAGTCTGGGCAGTTTTGAAGTTAAGCAGCGCTGTTTTTACCTTCTCGCCTTAACAAGTGACAGTGTATTATTAATTGTATGATTAGGACCCTGTGGATAGAGGGATTGGGTATATTACCTAGTTTGCATAGCTAAGCCAGAAAGAAAGAATAATTACAAAATAATAAAGGTTTAATTTCGGAATTTACGATAAGTTAAATATTTTAAAGTCAGTTGAAAATATTTACAATACGAATACCACTGGAGTTGCTACGGCATTTTTGTAAGCCAAAGTGCACTTATAGTACGCTGACTTTTCAGTCGGCGCCTCCTAACCTTGTATCTAACCCGTTTAGAAGGTTACATAATTTCAAATCCTCCACAACCATACTGGTATGATAAAAGTTTTAAAACGTTGATATTGCCCAATTAAAGTTACTGGATAAAAAAAAAAGCAAGTGTTATTTATTTTCTGATTTGGATGGCCATAGTTCATAGATATACGCGCACAGATTACGGCGACCAATTATCGATCTAAAAAGATTCACAGGACCAGGGCTTATCGTGGTACAAGTTCGAATCTCGTTGTGTGGATGACACATAGCAGCGGTTTGTTGCCTCTCCTGTTCTTTTTGTCGTTGTTCTGTCGTGACACTTGCTGAATAATCGCAATGGTTGTAAACAATGAGACATTCGACTCATTCTTCATTTAGAGTACACATACATAATACACCCTAGCCAACGGAAAAATGGAAAACCGCTGCATGGCCTATTTCACACCTTATATATATATATATATATATATATATATATATATATATATATATACTACTGAACTGGTTCCCCCACCAGACTTGTTTGGTGAGGAGGGCGGCTAGTCTCCCTGAAGGATTAAAAACAAGACCTTCCAAAGGGCGAATGAACTCTTTTTCTGGGTCAACGGCCAACTAGCACCGTGTATATTTGTGTGTGTTTGTATATGTGTATTGGGGTGGACAGGGCTCCCGTAAGCCGTGGTGAAGGCAACTTTTCTAGGAGAAGCAAATCTCTGATTTAAAAAACCATAAAGCGGAAGACCATTACCCGCATTGAGCTGGTCTGCAGTTTAATTTGTTGCTGGCTATCTTGCTCTTGTTTGTTGCTGGATCTCAACATTTTTAACCGAGAGAGAGAGAGAGAGAGAGAGAGAGAGAGAGAGAGAGAGAGAGAGAGAGAGAGAGAGAGAGAGAGAGAGAGAGAGACTTAGCTGTCGTACAAAGTTAAGACTCTGTAACATCATATTTGTATAGATACTCCCTCAGGCATTTGGGCTCATGGATTTTAAATGTCTGAGGGAGTGGCACTCGTCTGACAAGACGTTGCAATCATATATATATATATATATATATATATATATATATATATATTGGAGTCCAGAAAAGGTGAAAGACTTTCTTAGCTTATGCGCTACGTGTCTCTGTTGACTTTCTGTTTAAAGCAATATTTTAAACAGTGGTTGTTAAAATATCCACAAATTCTGCCTGATTGATTTGCGAATCAGGAATGTTTTCTGGTTCTTTATACACGACCATATTAGATGAAATACAAGAGAAAAGCGCGTAAACCTGACACGCAGCAAAAACCCACCTCTTCACTGTAGAGATCAATATATGCCAGAAAGATTTCTACTCTAATATTTACTTCTATTCGAACTGCTGGACATTGAAATCCCTTTCCCGCGGTTTCCTGTTTCTCTGACTGTACTGCCATGCGGATGTTCAAGTGTAATGTGAACAGATATCTGATTAACTCCCTTAGAGTGTCCGTGTAGATATGATCCCAAATATTAGCTCCATGTCCAAGTAGGACTGTGTCATGTCTGGGGTAAAAAGGAGTAAAAAAATAATTTCTTGACACATATGAGCTCCAATCTATGGTCCCCCCCCTTACCAAACTTGCACTCGTTTACTGTAACCACTATCAATAATTTCCTTCACCTGTCACTGTGTCTAAATATAAACATGGATTCCATGAACAAAGCTCTTTCTTAGAACTGTACGCCGGTAGAACGTTCTTCCGTTCGCTTGCTTTCCAGCTTACTACAATTTGGTCATCTTTAATCCAACGTGAACAAGTTCTTGATGAGCTGTCCTCTTATGTAATCCAATTCCACTTACTACGATATTGTCCCATTGTCTCCGGAACTTGATAAGTGATGACTCATTTGTTAAAAAAAATAGCTATTCTGAACACTGATTGTTAAAAAGTTCACACATTCCGAACTGATAGAGCTGAAGAGCGGGGATGTCTTCCGATTCCCGATGCACGTTTAACTTGGGCAAGATGCTTTTTTTTTTTTCTTTTTTTTTTACATGAAGGTCACCACTTATCAAGGCCGAGAAGCCACTCGGGGATAAGGGTTATTTCGTCTACAGTAAGCAATGGTATAGTGTTGCAGTATTCATTAGTATTGGAGATTTGATAAAGTGTCATTATTTGGGGGGGGGGCGGTTCATCAGGAAATTGCAACAGAAACGTGTGCGCGTGTGTGCATTTGTGCGTGTGTTTGTGTGAATGTGAGTGTGTGTGTGTGTGTGTGTGTGTGTGTGAAAGAGAGAGAGAGAGAGAGAGGGAGAAAGAAAGAAAGAAAGGCCGGATATAAATAGAAAAAGAAAATAAGCGGAAATGATCTCACTTCTCTTCTGTTGCTGACGTCATTGCAGAAGACTCGAATAAGCAGGGGTTATTATTCACACAACTTTTATCGTCTTCGTACGCAAAGAATGTGACTGAGATAAATGAATTAAATGTCGCTTCATCAATGTTTCTGATATTTTAAATAAAACATTATCATCCCATTACTTTAATAGATTCATAGCGAGATTTATATCAGGTCGGTGCAAAAGTTTTTGCCGATTTTATAATTTCATCTCGAGAACTGAAAATTCAGTTCTTTTTAGAAATCGTTATTCATAACAATAACAGTTGCTCCATATAACTAGGGCTATGCCAACAGCATATTACTTTCCTTGTTTTGATTCTCAGGTATATATTCATTGATATCTTATATGTTTTTCATGTAGAGGGATGTGCTTCTCGGTTGATTGTGTCTTACTGTGTCGGATATATACTCGAGAGTCAAAGCAATGAAAAGAACACGCTGTTGTCATAGCCTACTTATAACTTGATTCCATCTGTCAACAAGCTTATAAATGGCTCACTTGTAAAATATTAAGATTTGCACTTGTGATGGTAACTCAAGGCAAACTAACGAAATTGCCCGGAAGATGTTTAATCGCTAGGGTTGTGTGAGAGCGAGCATTATCCTGTACTTTTATAACCCCGCCATTCGCCCATGTATGGAGTATTGCTGCCATATTTGGGCTGGTGCATCTGCTACTAGTCTCTCGCTCCTAGACAAGGCCCAAAAGAGAGTCGCCAATCTGATAGGCCCTTAACTGGCATCTAAGCTTCAGCCTCTGTCCCATCGACGAAATGTTGCATCCCTATGTCTGTTCTACAAGTATTTTAATGGAGAATGCTCTGACGAATTGCAAGTACTTGTGCCCCCACGGCGTAATCATCCTCGACAAACCCGACAAGCAGCTAAATCTCACCCTCACATAGTAGAGATGCCTAGATGTAAAAGATCTTTCTACTCCAGTAGTTTCTTCCCCAGAACTGCTAGACTTTGGAATTCCATTCCAGGTCCCTGCTTCCCCAACTGTACTGACTTGCAGAAGTTCAAATGTAACGTGAACAGATATCTTGCTGCCCAAATCCCCACATAGTACCCCAGTAGATGTTACCCCTGATATTAGCTCCATACACCACAGTGGCAATGTGCCTTGTTTGTGGTGAAAATGTAAAAGAAAAAAAAAGTATAGCGGTAGAAAATGACTCCTTTTTTTATGTTCAGTAAATAAGGTCGTTGTCGAGTTAACATGATTGATAATATTACAGAAAAATATAAATGATGCTTTAATATTCTGAAAAATAAAAAGTCAAAAATTAATCATTGTGATATGTTTAAATAATAACAATACGCATAAAATAAACTAAAATAGTTTAAAATGCCTCTTCTACAAACTGAGAAAACTTTAGCTAGACGTGTTTAACCGGCTTCCTTCTAAGGATGAAGTTTCATTGAAATATCAAATTAACAACCGAACATCAGTCGCTTGTATATCCCCCACAGGGAAGGTGACGATATTATTTTTTTTTTCAGTTCTTGCAACGATGTGTCAACGTCTTCCTACATACAACGCCTAGTATTCCCAAATAGTCATTTATATGGCACTGACGAGGCTCGCTGTTGCTTAACTTATTTCTATATAGTAACTGATTCCTGATTTTCAAATTCCTTTATCTCGTGATTAAATCGACATTTGCTTTCGTATATCGGCACAGAAGTGGCATAAGAATCAAATTTTGTCAGTCTCGTTCACTATTTGTATATACCGGTAGTTCTATAACATAGGGTGAGGGAACCCGCCTAAGAGAGGAGCATATGAAGGTTCTTGATTAGAAGAGGGTTGGGTTGGTTGGTTGTTTTACGGCATATCAACCCTTTTCGGGTTATTTAATGCCGAATCCAAAGATTTTGAAGAAATTTTTTTTAATAGAATATATTTGTTGTTTTCAAGTCGGTTTCTATTTAACCCATAGTTGGAACCCTAACAGGTACTACCACTCCGGATCAGAGTGGACCTGGGAGCAATGGTAATTAAAGAGTGGCTCCACACTCCCCAAAGCCCACAAGCTGGGGGTCTCACCACTGGATATAGTTTAAGGTCATATCCAGGACTCCCATTGAGGGACTTTTACCTTCTTCAGGGGGGCAGTCGGTGTATTCTAATGCCCCACCGACAGGGCCAGATTATAAGAGACTTGTCAATACAGATTAGCAGACACAAACCGAATCTATGCCCACAAAATAAAACAGAGTATGCATCACCTATCATTACTGAAAGATCATGTTGGATTTTGTCTACGCTAGCTTTTGTATTAAATATCATGCTAATATTATTCACTATTTGCAGTATGGCTGAATTTTTTGGATTGGCTTGTTTTGTTTTACGGCATATCGACCCTTTTTGCGTTATTTTATGTCAAATCCAGTAAATTTGAAAAACAGTTTATATACGTCAAGTTCTTTATACTTTCAAATATTTATTCATGCTGTTACGCGTGGTTGCTTTGTTTTACGGCATGTCAACACATTCCGGATTATTTCATTTCGAGTTCAATAATTTAGAAAAAAAGTTGACATACTTCAAGTTCCACAAACATTTACTCATGCTTATTGGCTCAGTTGTTTTGTTCTACGGCATATCAACACATTTCTCGTTATTTAATGTCGAATCTAATAATTTTCATTAAGGTATTTATACTTCAAGTTCTTTAGATCTTCAAATATTTATTCATTGCGTTTGGTTTGGTTGTTTTGTAGAGTAAAATTGTCGGTTTTGTTTTTGACTGAAGAATATGGTTGAGGTTTTCAAAAGGATAGCAAAAAATAACATCAATGTTTGATGCATTTTAGATAAGGAAACCAGTATCTTCAGACAGCCTGGTCCGATAGCACTAGTAGCACATTTCGAGTCAGACATCTTTTGAAAGGGAGTAAAATATCATTCTGATGCATGAAAGGGTTCAAGAACTAAAACATGTTGAGAGCCACTGGTAGAGAAGTACTCTTCAAAAACTGCGAACCTAATATGTTACAAGCATCATGTTTGAACATGTTACTCCTGATTATAATCGTTGTTTAATAACATAACAAAAAAAATCAATAGGCAAAATATGAACACAAAGGCATTTTTAAACAAATTCACAGATTGGATGTGAAAGAATGGTTTTGTGGATAACGTTTTGCTTAACTTTTAATTTCTGATATAATGACAGGACAGAACCACATGCCATCAGGTTTAATAGGTTCCATCTATAATTTTATGTGGATAGGTTGCCGTACTCGAGTATTTTCTTAACATATCAACTTTTTTCGTTAAAGCCGTAGTTTGTACCGTGTCGATTCTCCCTTTAACTCCAATTTCGTCTAGACTTTCCTCTACGCTTTTTTTTCCAATGAAGGTCTTAGTGGTTCTCTATTTAGACCATTCACGGCCAAGATGTTTTTTTTTCTCGTTTCTATTTACATAAATCGGATTCTATACTGAAAATTTTAACAGATCAGTATTTTATACATATTTTTATTAACAAATAATAAACTGTTTCAATATGCAATCTCTATTTTTATATTTTTATGGAATTCACTCCAGGCAAGGCGTGAAGCTATTTGATGTAACGAGCTAAGAAGAACGTGTTTGCATATTATCAAGAAAACTCAAATTGTTCGGAGATTAACTAGTTTAAATATGTCAACAGTATCTCATACATTGTCTAATCGTATATTTATAGAGATAGAGAATAGGTGTGATGAAGTGTAAAAGCCGTGGAAAGAATCGACTTTACAAGAAGCAGAAAGAGAAATGTTTCTAACATATGAACTCAAATAAAGATTTGGTGAGTAGGAAACACCAAGAAGTTATAACATTAGAAATATTTATGTGTGCATATATCTGTATGTACATGATTCACTCCTAAACTAGTAATTATGAATTTTGCACACATCTGAAAGGCATAAGGGTGACTAATTTGGGATATATTTAGCTTAGTTTAGTTTTATGCAAAGGAAGTAAGAGGGAATCGTGTGACACTATTGAGCGCCCCCCCCTAAAATGTAAGGAAGTAGAAGTAAAACAAGAAATATGCCAAACGACGAGGAAATAGGTTTATCGGGCAAACAAAAGGGAAATGCGGTTGATGGAAAGACAATGGAAAGGAATTTGTTCATCGAGGTAAACAAAGGAAAGCTGAAGTACAGTTGTAATCAAAGTGTGGTGATAAACGGGAACAATAGGACCTGAGATATATTTAGAATTAGTTTGAGGATTGCCAATGACAGCTTGACGACGTTTGGAGGTGTTCGTTTTGTGGTAATTAGTTTTATGACGGTTGGGAGGTTTTGCGACAGCCAAAGAATGTTCGCGACGTTTTACGACAGTCCAGTAAAGAATAGTTACTAGTGGGACGCAGTTGATGACAATGGCGACTTTGATAAAGATGATTGATGATCGTGGCTTATAACAGGTCAGGAGAGCCTCGGAAAATCGAGATTAGCTGACATAAACTGACAAACTCAATCTCTAGGCTGTAGTATGTGCAGAAAATGTTTACAGAAAGTGTCAGAGCCTGTGTTTTCTTTGGAATTGTGTATTGTACTTTTTATATACTTGTGAACCGGTGCGCACCCAACCGACAGCCGCCAATGCGATAACAATATTAGCACAACGATAAGAGACGAAAGAAAATAATCCCACATCACAGAATGTTGGGGTCAGCACCGATGTTGCCAAAAGAATAACACAGGTGGATTTGTGACAATTCATATTACTTCGATTTTTGTGGAATTTTAATTATGAGTATTCGGCATCATATTCCTCAAATTTCATTTTCTTTTGCGTATTTTAAAAGGTATTTAAGGGATATAATATGAGCACAATCTCCCGTTTAGGAATTCAAATATTTCAGATTTGAATTAAATTTGATCCAGAGTCATTAGACATCAATTAAGCAAGATTTTCTGAATTTCATTTTCTTCTTAAGACACCTTTGGCTTAAGTTTGCACTTTTAGATGAAAAGCATGTAATGCATTTCGATTAAAAAAATAAATAAGTATTATAAATACAAGGTTTAATATCATTGGATCTTATTTTAATCTTCGTAAGGGAACATTAAAGTGGTGCAAGATTGTTTAGTTCTGTGACGGTGGTTCTAGTAATATAGTTGGGTTCGACTAAAATGGTAAAGAAAAAATATAACAAATAAATGTTATCAAAAGCAAGATAAGTTACTCTTCTACCTATCTGGAAATGTTTGTAGTGGTTTTACTCACTTTAAAACGTTTAATCAGTTCGAAAATCATAAAGTGATTATCGATGTATTTGCAAAAGACAAATGGCGGCGAGTTGAACACGGTAAGCTTGGGAAAATGAGTGAAAACTAAAATATACAAAATACTGTTAGAAACTCACTCAATATATGGTATCGTTACATAGGAGGACATATATTCGCTGGATTTCTAACAATATTTTGCATATTTTTTTAATTTGAACTCATTTTCCCAAACTTACAGTGTTCAACTAAGAGCTTGTCTTTTTCAAATATATCGATCAACACTTTATGATTTTCGAACCGATTGCACGTTTTAAAGTCAGTAAAACCACTAAAAACCTTTCCAGATAGGTAGAAGAGTAACTTATCTTGCCTTTGATAACATTTGTTTGTTATATATTATATGTTTGGCCATTTTTTTCGAATCTATGTGTATAGTAACACAAACCCATATAGTTATATACCAATTATATATAAACAAGACAAAAAACTATCATCGTTAAACGTGTAGATTGAATAAGCGCAAATTCAAACTATGCGTTCCTTTCTAGTTTTTACTTTTTTTTTTTTTTTGTAATGCGTTCTTATTTTTAAACTTTCTTATTATAAATGGTCCATCTCGGAAAGCTATCAACTTTCTCGTTTGCTCTAAAGATAAGAGGCGAGTGGTCAGGAACTTAATTAGAAGCCAGTATCTTATCTTTTGGCGTTACAGATTCAAAGCCAAAACTGATTGGTTGAAAAAAGAAAAGAAAACACGCAAAATATTTTAAAAAAAAAAAAAAAATGGACGATAAGATTACAAGAGCAACACAAAATAAAACACCAAAGACAGAATCAGGTCGTTTGTCTTGTTTAGCGATTTTATGCGAAATAAATAGCTAATCTGCTAAGGGGTTTCACCTGCATCCCCCATCAATGCTGGATGGCATTAGCGGAAAACTGATCCCCCCTATCTCTAAAAAAGGGGGTACTATGGACTAGTGAAAACATAGCTGGGATTCGACTCATCGTTTTCATGGCGTAGGCACCTCTAAAACGAGAGGTCATCAACTCTCTCAAAAAAGGATACGAGAAAGAAAGAATTCTTTCATCGTCTCCAAAGGAAGAGATCGTGTCTGGGAAAATTACATCGTGATAGCGACCAAATATATAATCACTCATAATGCCTCTGGAAAAATGACACCCACTTACAAACGCGCACATATATGCACCCACCCCCACACACACCTCTTTCTCTCTCTCTATCTCTCTCTCTCTCTCTCTCTCTCTCTCTCTCTCTCTCTCTATATATATATATATATATATATATATATATATACTAGCAGGTCGTCCGGCGTTTCCCGATCGTAAAATATACTAAAATATGATATTTTGATTTATGCAAATTTCGTATTTATTACTATTTAGCAAAGTCTATGTTTATTATTATATTGTACCAAATATATATATATTAATGAGTTCAAAACTTTTTTTAAAAAAACATGACCTTGGTGCTATCAGCAGGAATCGAAACCAAACCATTCAGCGCTCCGGCCATCATCGTTACCATTTGAACTATCACCAGATGGATAAAAACAAAGGCTAAAAACTAAACGACTTTTTTTTTACCTCTTTATTTCACAGGCTATCTGAAGTCCAAATAACCTATATGTCAAGTTTCAAGTCTATAGACCAAATATTCAGAGAAGAGTTTGGTAGAGACGTTTTGCGCACATAGACAATGTTTTCATCCTAAATTATTCGCAATTATGCACGATGTAGAAACTATACATAAAAAGAATCACACCTAATAGTTAAATGAAACCAATTATCTGAAAAGAAATCGAGCAAAATGAATAATTAATTAATGAAAACACATATTAGTTAAAAGTCGCTCGCATATCAATGTACTGAGTATATTAAGAAGTTCGTTTGAATAATCTTTATGTAGAAAAAGTAAGCTTTTAATATCTATGTCAGAGCGAGAAAAAACTCAATCTTATGTATCTATATTTATATATGTGCGTGTTTATGTATGTGTTCTGACAGCGTCTCTTCTATTAAAGTAGAAAAGATATCGATAGTCTCTCTCTATTCTTATTATTTCCATGGTAGGTGCTCGACTGAGCTCCTGCCTTTGGTTCCTTTTTGTAATCACAAGTGCGTGAGGGGGAGGGAGAAATAAAATTATCAACTCTCATCTAAGAAATTCTAATGCATAAACTTAATTTGTAAAATTATTTTCAGAAAAATACAATTTGATTTTAAAAAGAAAATGGTAGCGTTAAATTATAAAAAGTGTTACTGAAATAAAATTGTAAGGAAAACTCCTGAGCAACGTTGAATATTTACAACTCGCTTCGTACTAGATATAGTACGAAAGGAAAGAACGAGTACGTGTTCTAAGATTACTATGCAAACAAACAGCTTGCATCCTAATTCTGTCGTTTGTAGTTGTGATAATGTTAGCTTGTCGGTAATACAATATTAATAAGCATTCGCTTGATTAAACAAGTTCCAAGGTAACACAGATTCTTAGGCTTTATTTACCGAACTGCTTTACATAACACTAGCTGACCCGATCCGGCGTTGCCTGGGATGCGGTGAAGTAATTTTAGTTTTTAATCTTCATCTATTGTCACATTTTACAAACTTATACAAAAACATAAATTAAATTTTTAATTGTAAGGGAGATAATATGTATCTTTGTAAAAGCAAAATTTTCATTAAAATATTTATATAAAATCGTAAACTTACGTCACTCATGGTAGGTTTTATATATAAACTAGCGGGGATACCCGGCGTTGCCCCGGTGTGGAGAGATGGTACAGTAAGACTATTGGGCAACCCAGCCATAAAAACAAATGTTTTAATCGATAGAGTACCCGTGCGAGTGCAAAGAAACAAACAAAAATTTATCAACCCCTAAAAAAAAAAACAGAAAATAGCAGCGAGTACCCGTGCAAGCGCAAAAATAAATAAATAAATAAAAAATAGCCGCAGTAGCCTGGCTCGAACATGTAACTCTAATAGGAAAAAGAGGTAAAAAAGGGAACGCTTTAGTCGTCTGCCTCACGGCACACTTAAGACGTTACTGGCCTTCAATATTACGCCTTTTAAAACGTTCGTTGAGATCGCAAGGTAACGAAAACAAGGGACGAAAACACGAAAATGTAATCGTCTTAAAAAAGGAGTATGTGAAGAACTCCCCACTAGAAGAAGGATACGAAGATAAGAATCTATTCTCCAGATATTGAGCACTTAAGCGAATTTCTTTAATGCTGCCTCAGTCCAGAAAGTTTTCTCATTACGGTATGTTGCAACGAAAAACAAGCTGAAAATAATTGAGTTTTATAAATAACAAAGTAGAATTTGTATTAAACAAAAAAATTATTAGTTATGTCTTATTAAAAGAAACAGAAATTAGCAGTTACGATGCCAAAAAATTACAATACGTAACCCTCGAAATAAGAAAAATGTTTTGCTTAAAAAAAATGCCAAATACATAATACAAAGTTTAGACATCTTTGAACCCTTTTTTGTCTTTTGTTTATCGTCATTAGATTGGAATTTTGTTTCTTTTAAATAAAAACTTAATCTTCAGTTTACTTAAACTTCTAATAAAAAAATCGAAACAAGGACATGTTTATCCGCCGTAATTACAAAACAACCTTCTATATATATAGAAAAAAGACCACCCTTACATGTACGCGAACGTCTAAACCAAGGCTTAGGAGGCAACCTCCTAATCCACAAAGATGATCTAGGAATTATGTTGGAAAATCTTTTAGTTAAACCTATTAAAAAAATAATGCGTTATGCATGCGCAGTCGTTTAGAAGTCGTTTAGGAAGAGCAATTCTACTTACCGTCCCTCCGTTTAAAACTTTATTTCTATACGAAATAATTGACCCAAGATTCTGTGGCTTTGTTTTTATTTATTTACGCATACGCAAAACTTTTAAAAGCGGAACTCGTAAACTGGAACGCCCAAGCAAGACGGGTTGAATTTCATATTAATATATATATATATGCGCGTGTGTGTGTACGTACTTATATATATATATATATATATATATATATATATATATATATATATATATATATATACATAATGGTACTTGTACCGTTTTTATGCATCTATAGTCCTATATAATTTTATATGCTAACATATGACGGGATTGTTCTTAATAGTTATGTTTTAATAATGTTATTTATTAATTATTTATTTATTTACTTATATATATGTACTATATTATTATTATTATTTTACTATTATTGAAATAGTAACTGGATTTTATCTACATTTCTTATTAGGAAAGTAGTATTTTCAACTGGAGAGTTTAACAGCTGTCCTGTTTTTAAATTTCCAAAACAGTTTTCTTCTTTTTTTGTTGTTGTTGTACAGTGAAAATTAAATACATCTTCTGGCTTTACAATGTGAACTAACAATGCACACAAACGTGTGTGTATATAAATTTTTATATGTGTGTGTGTGTGAATTTGTCAAAATAGAATAAAATATTTGCTAATTCCTTTACTCTTTGCATCTAATAAACTACTGGTAATTTTATATGTCTTCAATGAACATGCTATTTTTCTGGGTATGGAATTTAAGCTGCAGAATGCAGATATAAGTGATCATTCTAGCAACCTAGTGCCTTACTTAAAGCGTCAGACTCTTGTATGTCATGAGAAGATATGGATCGCCTTGGTCCTAGGTAATACGCTTTCCCAAGTACCATTATTCGGTTGTTGGAAATACACCTAATACTTGTCGAACTATGTCTACTGTTCTTCATAAACAACAAATAGAAAACTTGCTATAAAGCATCACTACTTTTCATTAAACTTAGTTGTATTTGTTTTGGTGAAAGTCAGGAAATCAAGTTTTGTATCCATTATATTAATCGTTATGGTACTTTTCGGAGGTCAGCTCAACTTAAAAGCAAATGGCTCGGGAACAAATTAGATCAGGTGCGCAGAATATCCGTAATAAATGCATTAGGACTAATATTTATTAGTTGGATTATTTGGACTACTGTTCTTATCTTGAATGTTATTCGTATAACGTTCCGGCCGATGTAACTTCTGGCCTTCTTCGCGTGTATCTTGTCGAACTTGGTTTAGAGTGGGAGGAGTGTTTAGCATTGGAAAAGAGTCGTCATCGATACACGTGCTCGTATTTTATAGACCTAGGAGAAGATAAGTGGCTTAATTGTCACTTCTACATTCAGGAATCCTTCTGTCGAACTCGGGAATTGCACAAACTTTTAAACGGAACTCTTTGCTTAACCAACGGATATAGCACGTTCTTGTTCCGTCAAAATGTAGAACAAAATAAAACAAACACAATCTTTACATAGATTAAGGCTGTCTCTTTTTACTATATTAGCTATTTTCAAAAACTCGTAGGACTTTGGATTTATTAAGGACTAGCCTGAGTGCCCGGCGTTGCCCGACTGTTTGGAGGTGTACGTTGAGCAAAAAAAAAAAAAAAAAGTGGTAGTAGGCAGGCAGGTTCGAACCCGTATCACGAAGGAGGAAAATAACGTGCAAAAAAAACGTGACGTCTTTGCCGTTGAGTCCATTGCCAAACCGAAAGTGGCGAAGGTTTTATTTAAGACTAGTTTATCGAAAAGGGAAATGACTTTCGAAAATATCGGCGAAAAAAGTGACCCCTCCTTGTAGAAAAGTGCCCAGTTGAGGGTGAAGAGATTAATGTTTTTGGCCATTTTTTAGATATTTGTCGTCCAAATGGTAGAGCTCCAAAACGATACCGATCTCGCGAAAATCCGTCGTCTCTGTCGAAAAGTTTAGACATACATACATACATACATACATACATACATGCATACATACATACATAAATACATTTAAACAGGCAGGTGTGATTTATATTATAGATTTATATGTTTATGGAAAGAAAATCGCTTTTGCGGATAGATAAAAATGCTATCATTTTGATTTTGTATTTTTTTTTAGATAAGACCTGGCAACTCTTTAAGCGGCTTGGTCGGTTGGTCAAACAAGCTTCCATTGAAAACATCTTGATCGCTAAACGTTATGTAAGCTGTGTAAATAAGTGACCGTGTCAATTGATCACGCTGTCAAGTTAAAGTTTGAAATATCATTTTTGTCACTTTGTCACAATTAGATTTGAACTTTTGTATATACTAATAAGTGACCACTTACAAGGGATTCAGCTACTCAAGGATAATGTTTTATTATTTAATGATGAACAATATTATGAGATGATTGAAAAATATTCTTTTTTTTTTTGCGTGTCTTTGAAACATGTGGTCATACAACAGTTTCCAACTTTTTACGCGCTTTGTATTCTGCACCGGTTGGGCAGTAAATATTTAGTATTTAAAAAGAAACAAAACATCGTTAAACGCGTTGATTGAATAGACGTCTATTAAGAATTATAGCTTACTTTTGGTTCTATTCCACCGCCTTCACTTTTTCCATTCGTCCTTCATGTTTATTTTGCGATATTTGAATCAGTAACCGATACCCCCCCCCCAGATTGTGCCGAAGACAAACGCGGCACGATGCGAGCAAGCCATATGCCCCAACGCGCATGCGCTCACCTACTTCCGCCACCCCGCATCCCGTACAGAAAATTTATACACGTCCCTATGCCTTACTCGCTTTCCTACGCTCTCTATATTTCCAGTTCACGTTTCGTGGTTTTCAAGGTAACAATGAACAGACGGGCACCACTATTTCGTTTATTATCATTCGCAAAATTATATACTCTTTCGTGTTTGTTTTTCCTTTCGACATTTTTTCCTACGGTGTTTTTTCCATTTACTTTATTCATAGACTAGTGTACACCTTCCGTTAAAAGTAACGAAAGCTTATTCTTCGCTAGTGTTCGCACTAATATGAATATAAAATCATAAAATGACATTGAAAAAGTTTAATTTTGCATATAACAACAGATCGCTCGATAAATAGCAGATCAATCAAGTAAAACAACTATATGTATGTGTGTGGATGATTATATATATATATACTAGCATTACAACCCGGCGTTGCCCGGGCGTTTGGAGGTGTATGTTGAGCAAAAAAAAAAGCGGTCAATTTTTTTAAACTTTGACCCCTATTATGAGCCCTTAACATTTATTGTTTTGGACTCAAACAAAGTTATTAAGTTAGATCCATGTCCAAGGAACCAATATCTAAAATTTCAAGTGTTTAGACCCAAAATTGTCGGAGGAGTTTTGTAGAGTTCTCAATGGTGAAATCGTTGAACTTTGACCCCTTAACAGCCAAATTTCTGGCCGAAAACCGATCACATAGATTTTCCCAAATCTCAGTACCCAGTATATCAAATTTCTAGTCTGTAGGGTTTAAAACTGACAGAGTTATTGCGTAGGGAAATGTACACAGAAACGCACACAGACACACACAGACACGTTCACTTTTATAGATAGATAGATAGATAGATGTGTATAATATATATATACAAAAATAAATGTGTGTATGTGTATATATGTATATAAATATATATATAATATATATATATATATATATGTGTGTGTGTGTGTGTGTGTGTGTATGTGTGTGTACACGTGCATAGATATTATGTTAAAATCATTTGCTCAATCTCGATCGCCCTGAATGACACGCTTTATATAAATGTTTATTTAAACTATATTCTCGAATCGCTTTACCTTACGCAAGCGGTTTGTTCCTTGCTAATAGTTAGCGATAAATTCGTATTCGATATTTATAACTTCCGTTCACTGATGATTCCCGATAGAATGAAACACTAGTGTCTGTCGGTATTAAAAGTGATTATAATAAAAATAATATATATTGTTTTTTTAAATGTAATTATCCACTAACACGTGTTTCGTCGTTTACAACTCATCCGAGTAGCCGAATCTAGTGAGATTCGAAATCGGGACCCCACGGTAAAGAGCCTAAACTCTTACTGCTCGCCCATCCCTCACAATTGCTTGGATATATCGCGATTTACTTGTGTGTTTTGTTTTTTACGATACGTTTAGAATGAATTCAATTATTTATGTATGTGCATTTTTACCTAAATGCGAGTTAGCAGGCCATCCGGCATTACCCGGTTGTAAAATACGCTTAAATATGATATTTTGATCAATACAGATTTCGTATTTATTATTACGTTATATTGGACTCAACATATAGTAATGATTTAAAAAGTTAAAAAAAAAAAAGAAGAATAACTCGAGTTCTGTCATCGAGAATCGAAACCAAGAGGTTTAGTTTTTCCTTTTACGTTAATGCCTGAGCTATGAAGACATGTTTGCTGCAAGGATAAAAATTAAAATATGGACCAATAGCTATTACGTTAGGCATGCATATGTGTAATGCTGTCGTTCCACCTTCACCTGGCAAATTTAAGTTTTTTTTTTTTAATTTTCACAATTCTGCGCCGATTTTTCCTGGTTAAATATAAAGTTTCACATGGGTTTGAATGCCCTATATATTAAGTTTCATGTCTGTAGACCAACAACTGACAGAGGAGTTTAGTAGGCAAAATTTTTTAAACAAATACATATACGCATACATACATATATATAGAAAGAGGTTTGTTTACGTTAACCTTTTTTCACTAATATTACGCAGGTATAAATCATGTAGAATATCTGCATGAATAATTACACGTAAGAGTTATTTAAAGATGACCATCCCATAAGAAAACCGAAAAGAACTAAAAGGGAATTAATTAAAATGAATGTTTAAAATAATATGCAAATTAGCTACATCTTTTGCTAGTGAATGCAATTCTACGGCGCATATATAAGAAAATTGTATTTTCTATTGAAATAAATAGAAAAGAGGGGTTTTAATATGAATAGCAATACACAAAAGAAACAAATTTATAGGAGTATATATATATATATATATATATATATATATATATATATATATATATATATATATATATACGAGCAAACAGTTAATAAAACATGTTAAAAACACTTTGAAATGAGTTAAAACGTATTTAATCTGAAAAGGAAACACTAGATAAATGGATAGTTCTTAATCCGCGGAGTTTCGAAGAAATACTTTCCTTCTCATCAGAGGGTAGGAATTAGCAAAATGCGGGATCGGATTTTGCATGCAAAAGTATTTGATGAAACAACAAGTAGGTCAAATATCTTACTTGATAACAAAAAGTGAAGCAGAAGGAATAGGGTGAAGAAAAAGGTGATTACACATGAATGGATAGTCTGGTGGAAGATAAATAATCCAGTGACGGTAAAATCCAAATATATGACTTCAAGAAAGTTAATTGAATTTCCATTTGCACAAGTAAAATCCAATGACATCCCGTAATTGGAAGAAGATGGTCCACAATAATTCAAAGGCATAAACCATGGAATAATTCACAAAAATGTGTACAAGGAAAAAAGGAAAAATTTCCAATAATATTAAGGAGTTCTTATTAAAGGCTATGACCATGCAGTTTTTGTAGTTTTGTAAAAAAAAAAAAAAAAGCACTGTTAAAGACGTGTTAAAAAGAATGATGATAATGTTTAAAGATTTTAATAATTTGTAATCATAAAATATTCATTGATCAACCTATCATCAGGATTGTCTTTTCGTGTTAAGTTCTCACATGTTTGCGGTCTCTCTCATCTTCAGGAAGAAGGAAAAGAAGGAAAAAAATATGTGCAATAACTCAGTGGACGTATCAGTTTCGTAGTCGAACAGGTTTGCACTATTGTTAAATCTTTCTTTAAATTTGTTTTTTTTTATTGTTAAATATTATTACAACATTTATCAGTAATCATTATATTATTATTATTATTATTATTATTATTATAATTATTATTATTATTATTATTATATGTTCCTCTTATAATTATAATTATTTAATTATTTATGCACATGTGTGTACGAATATTGTCTTTCATGTTCTGTTTAGCAAGAATATTTAAGGGAAGTAGATAACTAGATTGTATAAGGTGTTAACTTTAGTCAAAAAGGCTGTTCCTTCTTTTAATCGGATTATTTCTATAACTGATTATCAATACTTATCGAAGTCATTCCCATACAAAACATATCTAAGAACACCGACAGGCATATGTACATTCATGTGAAATTTCATAAAAATCGGCCCAGCCGTTTTCGAGTCCATAGGGGAAAAACTAACATGTGTACACAAACGCACACAGAGTACCTTTAGTATAATAGTGTGTGTGTGTGTGTGTGTGTGTGCGTGTGAAACGGCACTAAACCTATTTGGATTTAACCAGCTTCCTCCGAAGGAAGAAGTTTCATAGGAGTATAAAATTCACAAGCGGCCTCCAGTCGTATGTATATCTCCGTTAGGGGAGATGACGTCGTTAGCTTTTTCTTTTAACTCGTGCAGCGAGGTTCCGACGTCCTCCTACATACGGCGCCTGGAATTCCCAAATTGGTCACCCATTTTAGTAATGACCAGGTTCAACGTTGCTTAACTTCGGTGATCTGACGTGAACCGGTGTGAACGTAGATATGCCGTATAGCTAATATAATTATGCCGTATAGTTAATAGAATAGTATATTTATTCGAAAGTAAACAGTTTTATTTGGTCGCTACAAACAGCCGTTTGTTTCAGTCAATGAGAATTCGTCATGCGAGCCTGAACCATTGGACGCTATAGAAAAAAGTGAGCTCTTCAAAAAAAAAAAAAAATAATAATCATTATAAATAAATAAAAAGACCATAAAAGTTGCGAGCTCTCTAAAAAAAGATAAAAAATGGAAAAATCGTATTTCAACTTTTTGGGGGAAAATCGTTCGGACATAAGCATAACTCACATCGACAGCTAGATATATAGATAATATAAATTTGAAATTATTAAAATGGGGCATATTTTACCGGAGCTATTAGTGTGTTAGTGGGTGGGGGTGGGGTATTTGTAGCGACCAAATGTAACTGTTTACTTTCGAATAAATAATAAAAAAAAATATATTTTGCTTTTGTTATCGAGCACTATCTAATAACCTCGTTGTATTTATTAGTTCCTACTTTTGACTATCTCAAGAGAGAGAGATAGAGAGAGAGAGGGAGGGAGAGAGAGAAAGAGATGGATAGAGTGATAGAGAGAAATAGATACTTATGAGGATTATTTATTTTACCAATAATTTAAAATCAATAAACTGCTATCATTTTATCATTTATACAAGTGATGGAAAATTAAGTTTTTAACAAAAGTGTACAAAAGAAATAGAAACATTATATTTTGGACATTAGAAACTAGGCACGATTTTTCCCCGATTCTGATATCGATTCCCATACCACAGCAATCACACCTCCCTTAGCTGTTCCTCCCGTTCTTTCTTTCTCTGATTCTCTCATTCTTGTACACGCTATGTTAAGAGAAAAACCTATAAACGGCGCCATTTCCTCGTGTCAGCATAACCCATCTCCCACTAAAAATTGCTTATTTCTCAACTTCTTACATCATGTGCAACTTTATGGCATGCATCTACACTAACTTGACGTTAAACGTACTCTTTTTTAAGTTCTTTTCTCCTTTATGCCCCTCCCTTAATCTCGATGGGAAACCCATTTAGTCGGTTAGTTGGTACTGTTTAACCGCTTTTCTTCTATAAATGTGGGTTAAATGCACTCAAACATTTTATTAGAAAAAAAAACAAAAAAAACGCTAAATGTTAAATAAACTGATAATAAAAAAGGGTAAGAATAATCTCGTACACAGATTATTTTTATGAGAAAAAAAACTACATTTTTCCTCCTTTTCTTTTTAGTCGATTAGTTTTGTCTCCCTTTTTATCGATTAGTTTTGTCTTCTTATCGATTAATTTTGTCTTATTTTTCTTTTGTGCTTAGTTTTGTCTTCTTATAGATTAGTTTTGTCTTATTTTTCTTTCTGCTTAGTTTTGTCTTCTTATAGATTAGTTTTGTCTTCTTATCGATTAGTTTTGTCTTATTTTTCGTTTGTGCTTAGTTTTGTCTTCTTATAGATTAGTTTTGTCTTCTTATCGATTAGTTTTGTCTTATTTTTCTTTCTGCTTAGTTTTGTCTTCTTATAGATTTGTTTTGTCGTATTTTTCTTATTCATTAATTTCAGTTTTATTTACTTTTGGATAAGTTTTGTGCTTTTATCGCTTCGTTTTGTTTTAATTTCTCATCGATAGGTTTCGTTTCAATGAATTTATATAGTAAATAAGATTTGTTTGGCCGTATCTTTTATTGTTTAGATTTGCCTTATTATCGATTAATTTGGTCATTTTCTCAATGAATACTTTCATCTACTTCTCTTATCGATTCGTTTTGTCCTTTTTACTTATCGATTAGTTTTGTCTGTTTCTTTTTGTTTTTTTGCTATTCTCAGTCAGATCCATCTTCTTGTCGAGTACTTATCGTTTCTTATTAACTAGATTTGTATTCTTAAAGATGAGGTTTTATTTTTTTCTTATCGATTAGTTTTGTCTCTCTTCCTGGTCAGTTACTTTTGTTGGTCCCTCTATAAAAGGAGAGTAGACCTGTAAATTCACCCTCGTCCTTTCGTCCATCTGTCTGTCTGCACTTTTCCTAAAAGCGACGGGCTCTTTTAGGGCTAATAAAAACACTCTATTTTTGGGACTATTTTACCATATTTGTCCAAAATTTTCTGTGTATGTCTATTTAACAGTTTTGCATGGTGCTGAACTCAAATGTAAATATGTTAAGGCTTTGGAGATTGGGGGGGGGCTAAATTAGTGGGGGCAAATGATGGACGAAGTTATTTCTTTTTTTGCATGGCGCAGAACTCAACTTTACATATGCCTAGGCCTTGGGGATTTGAGGAACTAAATGGGGAAGGGGGGCAAATGTTGGACTTAGACATTTCTTTTTCATGGTGCACAACTCAAATTTACATTTGTTAAGGCCTAAACCTGCACTGTTCGTGCATTTTCACCAGTATTTGACGTCCGTTGGAGACTTTTGGGGTACTAAAGAGGGGGCAATGCTGAACTTAGTCATTTTTTATGCCTCGTTCACTTTGCACTCACGGGGGACCATGCATGCTTCACTTGTTTCCTTAACGATTACTTTTATGTTCTTTTCTCTATCGATTAGTTTTGGCTTTCCTTCTAGTCGATTAGTTTTGTCTTGTTATCGATTAGTTTTGCGCCTGTATATTTTTTAATAGTTTTGTTTTTTATCATTTAGTTTTTTTTTCTGCGATAAGTTTTATTTCTGTCTTAGGGATTAGTTTTGTCTTCCTATCGATTATTTATATATCCCTTTTTATCGATTAGTTTTGTCTCCCTGGCAATTAGATAATTATAATAAATTACACAGGGTTAATATTTATAACACATAGGAGATGGGAATTCATTATTGAAGGAGGCGATCCAATAAACATTATTGAAGGGGAAGGACTCAGTTACACTTTAGAAAGGCGGTGTTTTATATAATGTTTAATATTCAAGACCTTAGATAAAAACACATTACTTTTCAGCTGAAAGATGACCGCGAAGACAAATGGTTTACAAATACATGATGTTTGTTCTCCCAGCTGGGTGATTGAGGATCAAGAATTCAATTGCTTTGTTGACTTCTACATTGACGTTCTTCCCTTTTTTCGCTTCCAAAAGGGGCTTAGATAATTCTTTTCCTCTAACTGTACCGAGCTATCTCTACTGCTCTCTCTCTGATATGACTCGAACACCTTTTACTAAATATATTGAAAATTTATCTTTCTTTGTGACGTCAGAAACATACCAAAATATTTTCTCCCTCACGTGGATTTACATTTCATATGTCCAACACGTTTTTGTCAAAACAAAGACATTCTTTAACTTACATTGTCCTATATTTGACCTACTAGTTGTATCGTTATTTAGTTATTTCTAAACACAATGGTCAATTCACTAAATTTCTGAGATTACATTATGTATTCACTTTTAACTTTTGAATACTGGGTTCGATTCTAGTCTTTTCCTTTAATAAATATTATTTTTAATCCAATTTACGTCTGTCCCCTTCCATATATAACGCTAGTGGTAGTACCTGCTAGTCTCATTTGAATACTCTATTGAAACAAAAACATCAAATGATATGCACATGAGTGCGATAGCGTGAAGAGCTGCGGTGCGACGTTGCGTTGGCCCCGTTTATCTAAAGTAGGTATTTTCAAATTATCTCCCTTTTTTACAACATTTCTCAGTATTAAGACTTACACTTAAACGTTAGTACTTTTACACTCAAGTCTTAGGGACACACACACACACACACACACACACACACACACACACACACACACACACACACACACATATATATATATATATATATATATATATATATATATATATAAGGAGTTTTTCTCTGGCATCAGCGGGGCGTCACAAAATCCCTGTAACCTACTGCATGGTTATAACATAATGAATAAACAGTTAATAAAAATATGAACAAATATTTAAAAATATTAAGGAATTGAAGCATAAAAACTCCTGCCAAAAAACGATCCAATCGTGTCAAAGAACCTTAAACAATTGACTTCTGTCTTAAAAAAATACATTAACGTCTTCTTACTTTAAATCTGCCGTATCATAAACAGATCAGTGTGCCTTGATCTCTAAAAATAAAAAAAAGAAAACCAGAAATCTTAACGCAAGAAACGTAAAGATAAACTGCAAAGAAATGCCCTATCTACGTTTTTATCTTAAATACTATCGCTTCTTTCATCGATGGCCAAGATAATGGTTGGTCAATTCCACTTCCTGTTTTCGCAAATACAATTCTTCTGAAATTAAGGGGGGAAGTGTCTCTGGAGGGGGGGGGCGCTCGTTAAATACCAGAGAAGGGGTGTTTTGTTATTATATGTTTATGATCTACGAACGGTGAAACAGGGTTGGTTAAAGAACTCTTATGCGCTTGATATCAGGCCAAAACAAACCATGAAATAAAGAGATTCGAATATAAAAGAGAAGAAAACCACATTGTTTAGAACCTGCTGCTTCTTTACTTGTCTTTGAAGCATATGTTGTTATACAACAGTTTCACACTTTTTACGCAATTCTTTACATTATTTGTGTACTATGCAATGCATTTCAAACTGCACCAGTTAGGTAGTGGAACGCAGACAAGACAGTATTGCATCGTATAGTCCTCCTCTCCACATTTTCAAATAGTTGAGTCAGTTTTGTAGCCTGGTCTGCTCATAGTAACTTTTGACCACACCATTTTTGTTTTCATATGGTTGAGTGATTTCCACTAGAGCCAGAATTCTTCTGAACCAGGCGGGAGGGCATTAGGAGAGATTTCCATGTCAGTAGAAGGGGGTGCGTTCTTTAACCATTTGATCCGTAACTGGAGTCTTGTCTTTACTTGAGATTTAGGACATTGCGAAGGCTGCTGGAAGGTGGGCTCCCTCTGTCATGCTAGAAAACTAAGACTGAGAGTATCCTGTACCTCTACAAAGCCACCATTCGCCCATGCATGGAATGTTGTCGCCACATCTGGGCTGGTGCATCTATCACTAGTTTTTTCCCTCTTGGATAAGGTCCAAAAAAGAGTCTTCAATATAATAGGTCCTGCTTTGTAAACTAGGCTCCAACCCTTACTTCATTGCCGCAATGTTGCATCCCTGTGTTTTTTTACGAGTATTTTAATGGAATGTGTTCTGATGAACTCAATGCACTTATGCCCCCTCGACGTACATATCCCCGACAAACCCGTCTAGCAACAAAATCACACCCCTTCACTGTTGAGGTCCCTAAATGCCTGAAAGCTTTCTATTCTAATAACTTCTTCCATCGAACAACTAGACTTTGGAATTCCCTCCCTACTAGCTGTTTTCCTGGCTGTACTTATATGCAGAAGTTTAAATGTAACGTAAACCAACATCTTGTTAATCTTTCCTAGGTATGTTTCTAAATAGTAACCCCTTACGTCCAAGTGGCTATATGTCTTGTTAAGGTTGAACGTGATTAAAAAGTCAACAAAAAACAAAAGAGTTTGATATAACTGAGCATGTTTCTCTGAGATGAATCACTGATGTTGATTTATGTCTATTCACTTTGGTGATTTCTACTCAGCTTCTCGTCTAAGAATAATGAGCCACCGAGTACTAACGTGAGCTTGTTCGATAACATTCCTATCAAATGATATTCTTTAATTAAATTAATATCTCAAAATATAGCTTTAGCGTGACACTGTGTCTGATGACACTGTTACGCTACGCCTTTCCAAATATAAACAAAACGCATCTTTTTCACTGATTCATTCTCAGAATAGAATTATCTCGTTTAAAAATCCAATTCCATTTTGTTTTGTTGTTTTGCTTACGTCTGTGAATAATAACGTTAATTTTATCTTTTTGCCTTTTGCTTAACTGTAAACGTTCTTTTTTATTCCAACATAATAAATGTAATTTTGAGTATAAGATTAAAACTCCCAAAATTCATACTACAGTTATCTGGAAGGGCCCGATGCATAGTGGATAAAGCACTTGGTAAAATTCAATTGTAAGTTACATTCTTCTGGTGGTTGAAGATTCAATCCTCATTGCAGGCTACAATCCAACACAATTATGAATTACTTAGGACTTTAACCGAGTCATGGTTAATGAAACTAGAATACGTTATCAACGTCGATTGAATATTGAGTTCCGTTTGAAATTGCATGTAGAATTACGAGCTCGACAGAAAGATTCACAAATTTGACAAGATACATCTGAAGAAGGTCGGGGGTTACATCAACCGAAAATTTCTGCGAATAACACTCACAATGAGAACAGTAGTCCGAATAATACAAGCAACACCAATTATCACGCTTCATCTGAAACAATTCAGAATATTACTTAATATAATATGGAAGAAATATGCAACCACAATATAGAAAACAAACGAAGGATACGCTTAAGTTTTATGCAACATAAAACATGTTTTAGTTAACCGTTTCCGGGATTGAATGACACACTTCAGCGTACAGTCCCAACGGCACATGTGCAGTGGTTGCTTAGATTGTCGAGGCTTTGCTGAGAATTCTTTTTCGTTGAGTACGCCTCACATGAACACGGCAGGGGGTTCAAATCTACCAAAGTGGTTGTTTCCTAAGAGAAAACTGCAATATTTTTATGCTTGCCCCTTTTTTATCATTCATTTTTTAAAATACATATCTGAAATGAAAATTGAAAATGAAATAAAATTTATATCAGAATGTTTAACCAAAAAATATATACGATGTTAGGACGATAGGACTACGTTCAAAGGGAGTTAACTCTTTTTTCTAGTTCTGTTATGCAAGTTATCGCATAGAGAAGCGAAAACGGGACCACGCAGACGCTGGTAGGTGCTAAAAGGAAGACTTTGAATACGGGTAAATGAAGAAGAAGATATATTACTTCAGTCCGTGATAGTTGTGGCACACAAAGTTAAGTAATACGAGACTAAAACTTATATATGTAGTTTGCATCATTCGATGCGTTTCCTTCTTGTAAATAAAATGTCTACGTCACGTCAGTTGTGAGTATCCTTAGTTCTCCCGCTACTTACTGTCACTAATCTGTTACACATATGCAAAAACGTATTCGTCGTTTACAAATCATTAATAGTTATAGTATGCTAGCACTTCCATTCATAACATACGGTGTCCGCTTTTGAATGACACATGCAATCGAATGAAATTCTTAAATATAAACAAAGTTCAAAACCAAAGAATAGATAAGTTATTTACGAAGGGCATTACCTCTTTCTCCCCCATATATATATATATATATATATATATATATATATATATATATATATATATATATATGTGTGTGTGTGTGTGTGTGTGTGTGTGTGTATTTATATATAATGGTTGCATATTTTTTGTTTCCTATATGTAAATGCACTTAAGCTCGTCGGGCTTATGAAATAGTGCTCGATGAATAAACAGAGCATGCTTATAGTATGGTTATTTATACAAACATTATTGGCTACATATATGCATACGTGTTTTCTGTAGTGTTTCTATTCAGAGGGCACCACTTCGCTAGGCTGGAGGAAAGTCAATTATAAGATCAAAATCAAGATACATTGATATATATGTGAATATATTTTATATGTCAGCAAACCAAAGCAGAGGGTTTGGGAAAGAGAGCAAAATAATGATATGGGTGGCGGAAGAAAATGTTAAAATTAATAAGAAAAGAAACAGCAGAAATAGAAAATAGAAGGCGGAGAACGGGGTATATATATATATATATATATATATATATATATATATATATATATATATATATATATATATTCTGAGGTTATTTTTTTCCAGAGGTTAAGTAACCAATGAAGTTTAGCGAGGTTAATACAAAAGTGCTCAATACCGGATTATCATAATTACAGTAGATGATTATATGTAAATATGGAGATAAATTAATAATACACATTTTGAAATGTCATCATCATCATCATCATCATCATCATCATCATCATCATCATCATTATTTCTACACAACTTTCAAAGCTTTGCCGTAGTAAAGGCAATGATGAGAAATAGAAGTTAGGTTGGGGAGTGGACGGGGATTGGAGACAAATGGAAAGGAGAAAAACGTATCTTAGAATCACCACTAATAAATCATTTATGGTATCCTATTTTCATTAATCATCTTTCCATTCTTTCTTTTTTTTCTATTTTTTTTTGTTTTTCTTCTTTGCGTTTTGTCCTTTTCTTCCTTATTTCTTTACCTATTTACTGATGTGCGCAGGAATGATATTGAAAGGGCGCGGATATACAAGAGGGCAGCGTAAGTCGTACACTTTCTGACGACATGAAAATTTTAGTCAAATTAAAAGCATTTTTATAACTGAATAATTCCAATTAAATCTGAAACCCCTTTTAGCATAGATATATCAAATCCACATTCCCCTACTGTTTGAACCTATGCACACTAGTATGTAAAAGATTGAGTGCGGCCATAAGACAAATATACGAATACTTTGATGTGGGAAAAGAATATATATATATATATATATATGTGTGTGTGTGTGTGTGTGTGTGTGTGTGTGTGTGTGTGTGTGTGTGTGTGTGTGTATATATAAATATATATATATATATATATATATATATATATAAGTGAACGTGTCTGTCTGTGTGTCTGTGTACATTTCCCTACGCAATAACTCTTGTCAATTTTTAATCTACAGACTCGAAATTTTATATACAGGGTACTGAGATTTGGGAAAATCTTTGTGGTCGGTTTTCGGCCAGAAATTTCGCTGCTAAGGGGTCAAAGTTCAACGATTTGCCCTTTGAGAACTCCAACAAACTCCCCCGACAATTTTGGGTCTAAACACTTGAAATTTTAGATATTGGTTCCTTGGACATGGATCTAACTTAATAATTTGATTTGAGCCCAAAACAATAAATATTAAGGGGTCATAATAGGAGTCAAAGTTTAAAAAAATTACGTTTGTTTTTAGGCTCAGCATACACCTCCAAAAACCCGGGCAACGCCGGGCACTCATTCCTAGTATATCTATAAAAGTGAAAGTGTCTGCCTGTGCGTGTGTGCCTGTGTGTGTGTGTCTGTATACATTTCCCTACGCAATAACTCTGTCAATTTTTAGCCTATAGACTCGAAATTTTATATACAGGGTACTGGGATTTGGGAAAATCGATGTAATTGGTTTTCGGGCAGAAATTTGGCGATTAAGAGGTCAAAGTTTAACGATTTAACCTTTGAGAATTCTACCAAACTCCTCCTACAATTTTGGGTCTAAACACTTGAAATTTTAGATATAGGTTCCTTGGACATGGATTTTACTTAATAACTTGATTTGAGCCCAAAACAATCAATGTTAAGGGGTCATAATAGGGGGCAAAGTTAAAACAATTGACCGTTTTTTGTGTTGTTGCTCAGGATACACCTCAAAACACCCGGGCAACGCCTGGCACCCCTGCTAGTATATATATATATATATATATATATATATATATATATTCAAGCATACGTAGATAATACACGCTTAAATGTGTTCATATCTTTACCTAAACAGAAAGAAAAACGTTTGAAGTCGATTCTAAGAGGAATGCACTTGGCAAAATAGCAGAGACGTATTTACTAGTTCCGATCATTTCGTAAATGAATGATAAAGAAGGTAATATCCTAAAAACTTCTCATCTGAAATTTAAAAATATATATAAATATTTAACTTTTTTTTTCTTAACTATGTTTCTAAAAAGCTCAAAAATTGTTTTTAAACCTGTCTTTAAAACACACAGGAAACACGTGAAAATGTCCGCTTGTCGATGGACTGCTCCTTTATGCATGAAAAGTTGTATAAATATAACTTAACTTAGCAATATTCCAGCGAGGAAATTACCACTCGAATTGGGATTCACTGTCGAAAACTTGACGAAATTTCAATTAAAATTTTTAAGAAAATTGAATTAAAATCCAATTAAAATAATAATTGATGCATGGATCATGCTCTCTTACAATAGTAAACATTATGCAAAATGAGCAATTAGATTAATGGGTTTGAGTTATAACAGTTTCCCTGGCGTAACCCCAATATGGAGAATTAAGGCTCAGACAAGACTTTAGCCTTTTATTTAATTGTCAGGTGGAGGTAAACAGTTTCACCACTGACTTAAGTTCGTTATTCCATTTTAAATTGGTTTTGTCTTCATTCAATTTTAAATTGAGCTGTTTTTGTTTCAATTTTTAATTAAGCTTCTTTTTTGTTTCAATTTTTGTATTGAGCTTTTCCTGTTTCAATTTTAAAATAACTTTTCCTGTTTCAATCTTAAATTGAACTTTTGTTGTTTCAATTTTAAATTGAACATTTCTTGTTTCAATTTTAAATTGAGCTTTTCTTGTTTTAAACTTAGTTGAGTTTTTCTTGTTTTAATCTTAAATTGAACTTTTTTTTGTTTCAATTAAAAATCAATCTTCTGTCGTTTTATTTTTAATTGAGCTTTTTCTGTTGCAATTTTAAATTGAGGTTTTCTGATTGAATTTTATAAATTTAAATGTGATTATTTTTTTTTAATTCGAGGTTGGTATATTCTAAATTGATTTTCAACGTTTTTTTCCCCCTTAATTTGGCGGGTCAACGAGTGTAGAAGTAATATACACCTGTGAATTAGGTGAGGCAAACGCAGATAACATCATAAAGAACCCATTAAAAAAAGGTGTTCACCTTTTAGCGTTTATACAGCGCCAAGGATAGATTTCAATGACGCGTCTATACATGAGTACGTTGATTGTAAATACCTATTCATTTGCGATTAGCAACTAAAGACTCAATGTGGAACGAGTTTGCTCATGGGTATGGTGTAAGCTTATCAGCAGTCTCATAATAAATGGGAAGAAACGTTATTTCTAATTAGCAGGAGTACTCAGCATTGCCCGGAGTCCAAATTTACTCAAAGGAAAGCGTAGATTACATAAAAAATAAAATAAAACCCCAGAAATCTGATTATTATTTTTTTACTGCTTTCGTTCACCTCAAACAAGGCAGATTGCCGTAGATATCTAAGCGACTGAGGGTGTTTAGGAAGGCCAGATTATTGGGAGCATCCTAAGTGGGGAGTTGTGCAGCAGGATATTTGATCGCATTATAATTACTTGCCTACATGTTAGTACATTCGGGGAAACAAGGAGAGAATTATAAAAGTAAGAAGTTCTAAGAAAGAACATTTTTTTCAAGTTTCTAATGAGTTTGTTAAAGCTAGGGATGGTGTATCCTACCGGTCAAACATTTACTCAGCTATCGCATATATTCCAACTGAGAGATCTTTCTAAGATTCTAACTGTCACTTTAAGTGCAATTGTTTGAATCTCTCTTGCAATTGGTTCACCGGGTATATTTGCCAAATAGTTTTTGAAATTATTTTTATGAGTTCAGTTGCTCCTATAATTACCAAAATAAGAGTAGGGCATTGCATACTATCTGAAAATTTAATTATGAAAATAACACCTTATTTGGCGCCAATTTTATTTTTACTTACCGGTAAAGCTTCGGAAGAAAGACATATCAAGTGAAAACATAATATATTGAATGAAAGATAAATGCAACAAATGAAAAGATAGTTTACACATAAGTCTGATTGTCAAATATGCATAACTTCTGCATAACCTAGTTATAACGCCTAAAGGCACATTCTTCTGGTCTTCATAGCAAGCGAAAGAGTTGTTATCCGTAAGGTGGGCACCACAGCATTATGTGTATAATAGTAAAGGGAAGCTATCTTTCTTTTTATTTCTCTGTAAATGAAACCAACCATGGCAATAATAATCTGAAAACTGACAAGAAGATGCGTGCTAAATTTTGTTCTTAAAAAGGATATACAGAGTGAGAAAACACAGTGCTCTGTTTACGCAGAACTTCTCAGAAATTCCATGCGTATCTTTCTAGTCATCACTCGAGGAGTACACCATGCATATAAGGGCGTTGTCCTGTAACATCTCATTTGTACACTGCAAAATGTTTAGAAAAAGAAAAAAATACTACTTCGCGGGGCATCTTGTCAACCACCGATAGCTATAACTAATAACACTTGAAAGCATATCATTCAAATTCCTTGGCTTAACATAAAAAACAACATGATTTAGAACGAATATATTGAGGACATTGCCAAGACTGCTGCAAATATGGTGAGCTCTCTCTCTCTCTCTACCGTGCTAGAAAATCACTCGCACCTAACTGTATCCTCTACCTCTACAAAGTCACAATTCGACCATGCATTGAGTATTGTTGCTACATATGGGCTGATGCACCTACCACTAGCCTCTCTTTTAGAAAAGGTTTTAAAAAAAGTCTCCAATCTAATAGATCCTGTACAATACACTAAAACTCCTGTCCAATCGCCGTAATGATGCCTCCTTGTGCTTATTTTACAACTACTTTAATGGAATTTGCTCTGATGAACCAATAGCAAATGTGTCCCTTCGACATATATACCCTCGACTAATCTGAGAAGCAATAAAATCAAACCCCTTCACTCTAAGTATGCTAGTATTTGCTAGTATTTTTCTTCTTGGTTAGTAAATGAAAATATTTAGTTGTCAAAAGTCAACTAAAGATAAATTTGACCGTAAAGCCTTGTGTTGTCACAAATAATTACACTTTACGTCCAAGTGGGAATATGCCTTGTCTATGGCGAATAAAAGTTTTTAAAAAATCTGAGATTTTTCTCGAAAACCTGTAAAAACCTGTCCTGTGTGTGCAAGATGCTGTAAAGAGAGTTCCTATTTACAATGCCTCCCCACGGGACAGTTTTTTTAACGTGGAGAAAAGGAACAACAATAAAAATTGTCTCAGTTGTGAAGGATTTCTCCTTCACTGACAGAGAACAAGAAATTTAAGTGCAGCATCTGAAGAACAGATACTACACTTTGATCTTGTCCCGAAGGCCAGATATTTAGATATTTATTTGCTCCCCCACCGAGCAAATTAGGCACAAGGCCGATTTTTAATGTGAGGAGTGAAGGGGAAATGGGGACCAACTCCCCGGGGAGTAGAGGAGCTGGATAGTGACAATTGGTATGAAGGGTTGCCCCTACATTGACCAAAGTCTTATCTGTGGGGGCGCCCCCGCATAGGGTCTTTGCTTGCAGTATCTGCCGGAACAGATAATACACTTTGAGGTATTTATTTTCTCCCCCACTGAGCAAATTAGGCACAAGGCCGATTTTTAAAGTGAGGAGTGAAGAGGAAATGGGGACCAACTCCGCGGGGAGTAGGGGAGCTGGATAGTGACAATTGGTATGAAGGGTTGCCCCTACATTGACCAAGGTCTTATATGTGGGGTTTCCCCGCATATGATCTTTGCTTGCAGTAGGTATTTATTTGCTCCCCCACCGAGCAAATTAGGCACAAGGCCAATTTTTAATGTGAGGAGTGAAGGGAGGGGGAAGGGAAAAAGGAGACCAGCTCCCGAGAGGTGGGAAATGGGAGCTGGTTAAAGGTCAGGTATGTGGGGTTGCCCCCACATCTGATCTTTGCTTGCAGCATCTGTCGGAACAGATACTACAATTTGATCTTGGCCCGAAGGCCAAAGGTGACTAGAGAGTTGCCTTTCATATTTGTTAAAAAAAATGTCGTTGAAGGTGTTGCTGTTGCTGTACGAAATGCCATCAGAATTTAAAATTATTTATTTTGGGGAGTCAATAAATATTTATACACAAATCAAAACAAATAATCTCGGAAATAAATTAGTATAAAAACATTATAAACAAGACATTTAAGCACAAAACTAGGCGTTCGTGTATTATAAAATACATATTTATTTTAAAACAACTCATCTTGTTTGTATTTATATCTTTCTATGGGTTTTATTTTACTTCAATATCAAGAAGAAAAATCTTTTGCGATTCACACAAATGACAAACAGAATAGTAACCATTAAGAACTCATCAATTTCATAACAATCAGAAAAAAACCATTAACTATTATCAATTCTTATTGGTTGTTATCCTGATTACATTGTTGTAATCTCTAATAAAAAAATTGGTAGATGCAAATAGATTCCAAAACGTCAAACTTTTAATAGATACGTGCTAAATATGAAGACCCTACAAATATGTTAACTAGTAGATAAAAGTTAAATAAATTTTGTAGCAATTAAATAGTAAAAAGTATTTGGTAAGCAGAAAGAATGTTATTAAATCTATATATCTATCAAAGTGAACGTGTCTGTGTGTGTGTGTCTGTGTACATTTTCCTACGTAAAAATTCTGTTCATTTTCAGTCTACAGACTCGAAATTTGAAATACAAGGTACTGAGATTTGTGAAATCTCCGTTTTCGAACAGGAATTTGGCTGTTAAGGGGTCAAAGTTCAACGATTTGACCCTTGAGAACTCTAACAAACTCCTCCGCCAATTTTGTGTCTAAACACTTGAAATTTTAGATATCGGTTCCTGTGAAATTGGATCATACTTAATAACTTGATTTGACCCCAAAACAATAAATGTTAAGGGGTCATAATAGGGGTCAAAGTTTAAAAAATTGACCGCTTTTTTTTTTGCTCAACGTACACCTCCAAACACCCGGGTAACGCCGGGTGAAATGTTAGTAAATTATAAAAACAATAACGAAAGTTGAATGTTTCGAAAACAGATTAGATATTTGCGATGGGTCGAATTAAAATATTTACAATAACAAAAGACTTTGATATCTGGTTTAAAGACATAGAATAAATATTTAGATTTAGCAATAAACACTGCACAGTTCTTACGCGATAAACGATTTTGATATATATATATATATATATATATATATATATATATATATATATATATACGTAAAACGTAAGTCTGTCGGACAGTCAATCAGTTAGAAGGATTAAGCTGATCTCAAGTCACCTGAGATACTAGCTCGGGGAAATTTGTCTCTCGTGTCCCAGGGGCTTAAGGGGGGCGAGTTTACAGAAAAATGTAGAAACTAGGGGAGACATTGCGAACCTCCGAGGAAAGTCGCAAACCAATGCAAACAAAGTTATATAAAAATATAAGTTGTCATGGTGTTACTTCGGAGGACGATATCTTATTTCACAAAACCTTCAAGTCAAGTATAATTCGCCAGAAAAAAAGGAACAGTTGAAAGAAAGTATGTTTCCTTTTGTCCGTGTCACTGTCTCGAAACTGTTATTTGTTTCGTTATGTGAATTGTCCAGTTAAATAGTAGTCTGTTACAGAAATGTCATGATGCAATTAAGTTTTGTGAACTAATTAATTGAATGTGTAAACATGCGCACGCACGCACGCACCCTCTCAATGAACATTACGTTAATTGTACTGCGATTGAAACTCGTTAATATATATATATATATATATGTGTGTGTGTGTGTGTATATATATGTCTGTTTGTATATATATATATGTGTGTGTATATATATATGTATGTATATATATGTATATGTATATATATATATATATATATATATATATATACCCTTTATTCTACATTGACATTTGCACGTTTTTTATATACGTTCACGATAACTGGTTTTATATACATTTAAAAGACGATATCAAATAGTAGCCCCTTACGTTGATAATACGTGCTATATCATCAAATATACCCATCTCGGACACAATATTATCAGAGAGGTCATTAAAGAAATATCAGAAATAATAGTGGTGCAAGGACCGACCCGTGAAGCACTCCAGCATTAATGTTTTGCTGTGTGGATGTAGGTACATCAATGACAACTTGAATGGTCCTCTTGTCTAAGAAGGATCGAATTATATCTAGTATTCGTCCAGTTATACTGTACAACTTAATTTTCATTAGCAGCCCTAAATGCCAGACTCTGTCAAGCCTTATCCAGTGCATAGTATTAGCATTAAAAGATGACTTAAAATATCTCCAGTAGAACGTCATTGCCTAAATTCATGCTCTTTGTCAGAGAGAAGATTAGCTTTTGCAATACGTTAATACGGTTTGTTTAGTCTGAAAATTAGTAAAACTGTTTATATCGGAAAGAGCGTGCCCACGCGTGTATGCACATATACAGGCGTACACACACGTGTGAACATACATGATTATTTCTAATAACAACACAATCAAACAAAACGGTGTTCATTAACTGTATCTTTTTTAATTAATATCAAATTGGCAAAAGAGAAAAGGCGTCAATTGCAAAATGGAGGAGGTTAGCTACTTCTCATTATCAACAAAGTTAAACAGAAAGTCAATTTAAATGAGAAAGTAATCCGGACCTTCCCCATTATTTTGTAGGATCATTTCAGGCAACCGGCAATACCCCCTTAAAACCTAGGGGTAATGCTTGGGAAAACGGCTTCCTAAGGCTTACCAGGAATATCTTGAGTAGGTTTTCGTCGGGAATACGTTCTTGATTATAGGTTCAGCAATGGCTTGGCTACTGTCGGGCTAAGGCATATTACTGTCTAGTTCTAAGAGGTCCACTCTGCCAGGTTTAACATTCTCTGAGGTGTAAGTTTATTGTTAATTGGTGAAAGCGTCCCTACTGGTAATGTCGACGGGGAAGCTAAGACATATTTTGCAAGTCAAGTTGCGCTTATACTAATGCTATAGTCTTGCAGAACTACACTTGACCTTGTGTCTAACCTCTTGGAGACGAGGTGAATAACATAATTCATTCAAGCAAATGACCCGGACTCAAAGCAATCTAGACCCCCAGAAAAGTTGGGGTTTTTTCAGAATTTCCCGCCTGTGGAACTCTATACCGCAGGCTTGTTTCCCAGCTGAGTACAACTTCAATCTATGGTCTTCCCTACAAAATATTTACAGCAAACGCTCATCTAGCTACAACCAATATATAACCCTTATCCCTTAGTGGCTTCCAGGCCTTGATAAGTGGTGACCACCATGTAAAAAAAAACAACAAACACTGTTAACAATTTCCTCTAATCTTTATCTGTGTTTAAAACTAAACACAAATTCCGAGAGCAAAAGTTTATTTCCTAGAACTACTCACCTATGGAACTCTATGCCGCGAGGCTGTTTTCTAACTTGCTACAACATGGTCGTTTTCAAGTCCAATGTAAACAAATTCTTGTTGAGTTAAATTTTACTCGGTTTCTATCACTATCGATCAGAAACAAAATTACATTATCGAAATCTAGTTAAAGTTAAAGAATCGGGTAGTATTATTAATTAGATATTCAACATCATTTGTTGGCTTGATCAAAGACGAACTTTCCGACTAGAAGACAATGGAACTAATGACTATAAACAAAGAACTACACACGAAAGATGATACTGACCGACACTATGTGAAACGAGGCAAAGGGGGAAGGTAAGTATAGAAGATTGTGTGGAATGCACAAAAAAAAAAGACATGGAAAAAACATGACTCAGAACACGGAAAAGCTGTTCATTGCAGCACGCGACACTAGAAATAAACAACAAAGGAAACCGCGAAACCAGAAACAAAAAGACAAGAAGAGTGAGCAATGAAACAGATTGATGGACGATTCGTAAGAATAAGATGAAATTATCACGAAAACATGTTGACGTGATTAAGAAAAAAGCCACTTAAGCAGAGAAACGGGATCGCTACTGACATCTATAAGAGACAATACTATTAGAACTAACTATATCAAAACTAAAACAGATAAAACACAGGAAAACAGTAAATATAGACTGTGAAAAAATAGGGTAAACGGTAAATCAGTATAAAAGGAATACAAGAACACGACAACATGGGAAAGCAGTTCACTGGGAACTATGCAAACGGTGCATTTTGACACAGATATCATTCAGAGAAATGCTGGAAAACAAGAATACAATATACTCTGGAATATGAATGTACAAACCGATAAACTCACCCGAGCAAGAAGACCGGATGTCATCATTATTAACAAGAAGGAAATAAACTTCTATTATTGTAGATTGGGAATGGGTGAAAAAGCGAGTCCTCCCCCGCCTATGATGAAACCTAGCTTAGTTGACCTAAAGAATTTTTAATTTTAGATGTTATTCATCTGGTGCAAAGCCGATCAAGAACATAACCAAATTTTACGTGCTTTTTTTTTAATCTATTTATTTGTGGACTATTATTTTCATCTTTTATAATGGATGTTGTTTCACGACGTTTCGGCCAATTATTTCTCTGGCCTTCGTCAGGTTGTTAACCGCGACGAGATAGGAATGATGAATCGTCAAGTGTATCCTCAGTAATTACTGCCGTCCATAGTTGTTGTCTCACGTGTTGGCCAACTGGTTGGTTTTGGTAGGATTGAAACCACTACCTTCAGACAAACCTTTAGCCGACTTTGGGTAGGATTGAAACCGCTATTTTCAGATACCCGAAGGGACCCGTGGCACAGTGGATAATGACGTTGAATCTCTACAGTTCCAGGTGAGTATTGGCTGAAGATAGCGGTTCCAATCCTACCCAAAGCCGGCAAGAGCATTAGTTAGCCAAAACGTGATGAAACAATAACTATGGAACGCCGTAATTACTGAAGATATAGTTGAAAATTCAGCATTCCTATCCCATCGCGGTTAACACCTGATGGAGGCCAGAGAAATAGTTGGCCGAAACGTCGTGAAACAACAACTATAAAAGATGAGGATGATTGTCCCCTAATAAATAAACAAACACAGACAGATTATTCATATAAAAAATTTCCAATAATTAAATAATATATTGTACGTGTTTGTTTTGTAGTTTTTGATTTTTAGCTTACCATACACAGCCACATACACAGACAGATACACAACCAAATACACACAGGAAAGTGGTTTTTATACAACAGATTGATTCAAAAATTTTGTATCATAAGATAATTTTATTTAATTAGTGAACGTTTTCATTGCATTGCATTCCGTTATTTGCATGCAGCAGGGAGACGGATAATTAAAATAACTACAACTCCCAAGCTCATGGAAATTTCATATTTCTCGGAAACTATTGGGGCGATCTGGCTAAGATTTTGTATGGACCTTTGTTTTGATAAAATTCAGTGAAATAAGTATTATAACATCCGTTCGATTCACAGTTGGGGATTAATAGAAATTAATAGCGATTACTTACGACAATTTACTCTAGTTAATAGGGATTAGTCACCAGAATACCACATTTACTCTAGAGGTTTGGCATAAAGTACTCATACGTTTGCCCGTTTTTTTAACAGACTAAAAAATCTAGTGATAATCTATTTCAGTATATAACAACAAGGACAAATAAAAAATTGCCACCAAAAAAAGCAATTTCGTATGTCAACTTAAATGTTATTTGGGACTGACTTTGAAAATCTTGGGGACTCAATTTTACACATAGGATTGAAAACTATAGAAACTAAAACAAAAATGAATAAATAAATAAAAATGCTGAAGTAGGCTTCAGAATTGGAAACTGACGTACACATGTGTCTTCATTGATTCCTGAGTACCGCTGAGCGTCTGTAAGTAACCTATAAGTGTTCTCCTTCTCTCCTGAACACTAGTCCAGTCTAATAGTGCTAAACTAGTATTGGCCAGTAATAGAAGAGAAAAATAATGAAAAATAATGAAAAATAATGAAAAGTAGCGAGGGAAAAAGGCGTCCTCTTTTCTTTACAAATCCTCTTCGGTGTGAAAATATTTCGTTTACGTACATACAGATATTGAAAAGAAAAGCAATTAATAGACGACCAGGCGTCGACGGATATTATGCTGCGGCCTACCAAATTTTCACCAGAGCGCTATTAGCCAGATCACGACTTTAACAAACCTAGGTACCAGGCCTGACCGCTAATGAACTAGAATTATAAGTTTGAACTCTAAAGAACTATAAAAAATCTAAAGTTGCCACTTCCTCTTCTACAACGAGTAAGCGTGACTGTTGTGTTCTCATACATACGAAAGCAAAAGACAGGTAATTATTATGCTATACTAATTAAGAAATGCTCAGCTGAGCTAGCCCCGTACTTTCCAAGCTCTACGAGAAATGTTTTCCCTAAGCTTGCTGAATCTTGCTTCCCTAATAGCTGGAAGATGATCTCTGTGGCACCAGTGTACAAGAATTCCGATGAAAGGACTGAATCTCTCAATTATCCTCATATCAGTCTCCTCCCCCTTTTCACTAAAATCTTTGAGACCTTAATTAATGAAGCACTAGTACACCACCTCGTAAAAGCAAATCTTCTCTTTGAAAAACTTCGTATTTAAGCAATGTCCTTCCACTGCAGATATTTTAACAGCTATCTCTGAATGCATATACCATGTACTAGATAAAGCAGGCACGAATGGCTACAAATGAAAATTAAATCCTATGATATAACTGAACGTATACTAAATATAATTAGATCCTTCTTAGACAATAGGACCATCCAGGTTGTCATTGATGGACGTACGTCTAAGCAGCATAACACCAATGCGAGAGTGCCTCAGGGGTCGATCCTTGCACCACTATTATTCCCGATATTAATGAACGACCTCCCTGATAATATTGTATCCTGGACGGCTATATTTGCTGACGATACAACGCTCTATAAAATGCATGAGGGAGAAACGGATGTACATAAATCTAAGACAATCGCAGAATCGTTATAAACTGGACTGCAGTGGAATAGGGCCGCAAATGGATGGTAGCGTTAAATGCTAGTGAGACTAAGTCGCTCTCCTTTAACGATTACAAGATACCTCTCCAACCGCCTATATCCATGACGAATAACACCCTACCTAAGAATCCTTCCTTCAAATACCTCGGCCTAACATCTGCAAGCAATATTAACTGGCACAAATACATTGATGCCCTTGTGAAAGTGGTTGCAAATAAGGTGGGTTTCCTCTATCGAGCTAGATTTCTTACACCTAAGAGTATCCTGTATATCTACAAGGCCACCATTTCTTTATGCAGGGAGTATTGTTGCGACATCCCGGCTGGTGCATCTTCCACTAGCCTCTCTCTCTCTTGGATAGGACCGAAAAAAGAGTTTTAAATCTAATAGGCCGTACTTTGTCAACTAAGCTCCACCCCTGTCCCATCGCCGCAATGTTTCATTTCTGTTCCTGTTTTACAAATATTTTAAGGAAATGTGCTCTGATGAACTCGTTACACTTGTGCCCCCTCGACAAACTCACTTAGCAACAAAACCTTACTTCTTCACTGTTGAGGTCCCTAAATGCCAGAAAGCTTTTTATTCTAATAGTTTCTTCCCTGGAACAGTTAAACATTGGAATTACTTTCCTGCTACCTGTTTGCCTGGTTGTACTGATATGCAGAAGTTTAAATGTAACGTAAACCAACATCTTGTTAATCTTTCCAATGCATGGTGCCAAATAGTAGCCCGTTACGTCCAAGTGGCGATATGCCTAATTAGGGGTGAACGTGAGTAAAAAAAAAATAGTAACGATTATGAGTATTAATACATAGATAAAAAATGAGAAAACAACTCTTTGAAACAATTATATTTATTACATTAGCGATAGGATTTCTTTTAGCAAGAAAAGCTAAATTAAATGATTACATTAACTTATTAGGGCTCGAGCCAGGTTTAAAGCTTAGAGGCTTAATAGCTTCGACGGAAATTGAAGTTGGTCTTCGTTAATTTGCTATAAAAACTATAAATTGCTAATGAGAAAATGTTCAGGTCTCGGTTCCGAGGGCACTAATTATTTCGTAAATGACATGGCTTGCTATTTGGAAACAGATTCCTGTTATGTGTGCGTGTGTGTGTGTGTGTGTGTGTGTGTGTGTGTGTGTGTGTGTGTGTTTTATCTGTGTGCTTTTTTTTTGCTGTTGGTTGCACAGGATTCTGCAAATCTTGGCGTCGTTCCATTTCATACTAAGATAAAAACGGGAACAGAACTTCGTTAAAGGTAGTCATATGCGGTCGCCTGCAAAACACATCGACATAATTTTAGCTCCATCAAACAGATCTTATAACCCCAGAGGCATAAATATTGTTCCTGCCAACATATATTAAATGAACACACACACACACACACACACACATATTTATATATATATATATATATATTTATATATATATATATATATAAATATATATATACAGCTAGGTTACCGAAATTAAGCAAGAATGGGTCTGGTCAATACCAGATAAGTGACCATTTGGGAAGGCTAGGCACTGTATGTACCGCGTTGGATTGTAGAAATTTCAAGGATAGTAACTGGAGGCAAGTTTAATTCACTAGGTGAGATACACTCGCCGAATAAACTCGTCTCACGGGTAGGCAACAAGGCGGTACCCCACGTCATGGTATACCGGCAACCTGCTACAAGATGCCTTTCTGAACCTATATGTCAAGTACACGTTTGCCGCAGCGAAAGGCGACATTCGAAGTGCGTGCGACACGATATTGCACCTCGTGGATTACCTAAAACACTTCGTAGCTGTGGTTGGCTAATGAGCAAAATGTACACTGGTACCTACGTTCTTCGAACAATCTATATATCCGAGTGACTGTCATTCAATTATTATTGACTTCCATTCTTTGTAATAAATAATTTTACCAAGAATTCTTCGTAAGTTTTGGTTTCGGATTTAATTATAGCTGATGGCACTTAAGTCATATATTCTTTTTATAAATAATTTTGCCAAAACATCTTCATATTTTGGTTTCGGTTTCGATTATAGCTATGAAAGGAACCCGTTATATATATATATATATATATATATATATATTTATATATATATATTTATATATATATATATATATATATATATATATATATATATATATATATATATAGAGAGAGAGAGAGAGAGAGAGAGAGATAGATAGATAGATAGATAGATACTTTTTCTTTCATAAGTTTTGGTTTTGATGTCGATTGAAGCCGATGCACCCAGTTTGTATGGATATATATATATATATATATATATATATATATATATATATATATATACATACAATTGCAACTTATAAATCTATAAAAATCGATAGAACATTCACTCTATAATAATATATACGAAATCTACATGAATTAAAATATCATATTTAAATGTACTATACGTCCCTGCTAGCTTAGATAAATACTTTTGCAGTTTTAACAAAAAAGCTAAAATAATATCAGAGCGTCTCCATTTACACTGAACATCTACAGAATGCCAACAATATATTGCATATGAATGAGTCCTCTGTGGAATGTCTCGCTAGTATATGTATATATTTGGGAGCATTTTTTTTTTTTTTTTTTTTTTTTTTTTATTACATTTTCACCCCAAACAAGGCACATTGCCACTTTAATGTAGGGGGCTACTATCAAGGGAAACATCTACTGGGGTACTATGTAGGGATTAGGGCAGCGAGATGTTGGTTCACGTTGCACTTGAACTTATGCATGTCAGTACAGTTGGGGAAGCAGTGACCTGGAATGGAATTCCAAAGTCTAGCAGTTCTGGGGAAGAAACTACTGGAGTAGAAGGATCTTTTACATCTAGGGATCTCTACAGTGTGGGGGTGGGATTGTGTAGCTTGTCGGGTCTGTCGAGGGTGTTCACGTCGTGGGGGCACAAGTGCTTGCAGTTCTTCAGAGCATTCACCATTATAATACTTGTAGAACAGGCAGAGGGATGCAACGTTTCGACGATGGGACAGAGGCTGAAGTTTTGATGCCAGATTAGGGCCTATCAGATTTGCGACTCTCTTTTGAACCCTGTCAAGGAGCGAGAGACTAGTAGCCGATGCACCGGCCCAAATATGACAGCAATACTCCATACATGGGCGAATAGTGGCCTTATAGAGGTACATGATACTTTCGGGTGTTAGAAGTTTTCTAGCACGGTAGAGAGAGCCCACCTTCCTCGCAGCGGCCCTGGCAATGCCCTCGATGTAATTGTTCCAGCTCATGTTTCCTGTGAACGTTAGGCCAAGGAGCTTGAAAGACGTACTCTCAGCTAAAGAGTTGTTGGCCATTGCTATAGGTGGTAGAGAAGGTTTCTTGTAATTATTGAATGAAACCAGTTTTGTCTTGGTGGCATTGAACGTTACCATCCATTTTTGTCCCCATTCCACTACTGATTTGAGGTCATCCTCTAGTGTTTCTGCCATTACTTTAGATATATGTTCATTTGTTTTCCTGTCGTGCCTGCTATAGAGTGTGGTGTCATCAGCATATATACCCATCTCAGAGGCAGTTTTGTCGGGGAGGTCATTTATGAATATCAGGAACAGCAGAGGACCAAGGATAGATCCCTGGGGCACTCCCGCATTTATATTATATTGTTTAGACGTACGACCGTCGAGGACAACCTGGATTTTTCTCTTATCTAAGAAGGATTTAATTATGTTAAGTATTCTACCAGTGATACCGTAAGATCTAATCTTCCTGAGGAGACCCTCATGCCATACCCTGTCAAAAGCCTTAGATATATCTAGAGCTACCGCTCTGCCCTCTCCCGCTTTGTCCAGTGAATGGTATATGCGTTCAGAGATTACAGTGAGGATGTCTGCCGTGGAACGGGCTTGTCTAAATCCATATTGATGGTCGGTCAGAAGTTTAGCATCTGTAAGGTGCTGGACTAGAGCATGGTTAATTAAGGTCTCAAATATTTTGGCAAAAAGTGGGAGGAGGCTAATAGGGCGATAATTTAATGGGTCAGTTCTTTCGCCAGAATTCTTGAATACTGGTACAACAGAAGCAGTTTTCCAACAGCTCGGAAAGCAAGATTCATTAAGGCATTTGTTGTAGAGTTTGGAGAGAACTGGAGCTACTTCGGCTGAGCACTTTTTTAATAGCACAGCTGGGATGAGGTCGGGTCCACATGCTTTGGAAGTGTCAAGGTTTTTTATGATAGCATGTACCTGAGCAGGGGTGATTTCCAGATCGTCTAGCGTGGCGTCTGTCCGTATAGGAAAGTCGGGTAGGGGGTGGTTTAGAGGGTCCAGTGTAGAGTTGGAGGCAAACCGACTGGCAAGCATGTTAGCCTTCTCGGTTGCTGAGCAAAGAACCTCGTGATTGTTGGTTAGTGGGGGAATTGTTGATTGCCCATTATTTACTACACTGTTGTAGATTTTCCAGAAGTCACGAGTTCCTAATTTTTGTGCTTCGATGCGTTTTGTAGTGGTTTCCGTAAATTCCCTCTTAGCTGTCGCTATTTCTTTCTTAACGTTACTTCTAGCTTCTATGTACTTTTGTCTGTTTGAACTGGACTTATGTCGATTAAACCTGCGGAATGCATGCTGCCTTTGAGCAATGGCAGTTGCGCAAGTCGAAGTAAACCATTGGGGAGAGTGGGGCTTGCTATAGAATTTCCGCATGGGAACATGCGCTTCGATTGCAGTTTTGAACCATTCAGTGGTCTCAGTTGCACACTGTTCAGCAGGAAGAGAAAAAATATTTCCCCATGGGGCGTCTCTGATAAGATCTCTGATAGCTTCCCAGTCAGCCTTTTTATAATATCTCGTTGTTTTGAGCACTGGCTCTTCAGTTTTGGGTCTGGAGTTTAGGGCGATTTCAACCATTATTACCGCATGATCAGCGTTCCCAAGTGGGCTGTCGGCTTTCGTTACACAATCATCAGGAACTGTGGTCAAAAACAGATCTAATAGTGATGCGTGTTGCTCTTCCTGATCAGGGAAGCGGGTTGGGAAAGTAACAATTTGCGATAGGGAGTGAGATACAGAGAAGCTATGAGTTGCGCTGCCTGCTGCATCTGTATAAGTAGAGAATCCAAGCCAGTTTTTGTGATGGACATTAAAGTCACCAAATACATGTACTTGGGCGCTAGTGTCAAAGGAGAGTGCTGTGTCTATGCTGTCAGATACTTTGTTTATTATGGTGCAGTCTTGGGTCGAGGGAGAGCGGTAGAGAAAGTAAAAGTAGCTAATATTGTGTTGCATGATAAGTCTAAAGCACATAAAAGCTTGATCATCCGTTTCTAGGTTTGTTTCTCTAGTCAAGGGAAGGGTATTACGAATGTAAACTCCAAGTCCGTGCATATGTCTGTCAGAGTCCTTACGGCAGAGTGGGAGATATCCAGGCATGTTAAAGTAGTTAGAGGGGATGGAGGAGTGTAGGTTAGTCTCACTTAGTGCTAAGATATCCGGGTTATTTGTTAGGAGAAATGCTTCAACATCAGCTAAGTTAGTTCTAAGCCCACGGATATTTGTGAATGCAAGCCTCAAGGGAGGAGGCAAGTTGGATTTGTTTGTCCCTAAGCCTGGTTTAAGCTTGTTTTTAGATTGTACTGTCATCATGTTTTTTAACGAGTTTCAGTTGGGTTAGGGGAAGCCGAACAGGAGGTTATGCAGAATATCACACATGCATCACAAGTAGACCATCAGCTGACCCTCCATCAACTAGGACTGTGGCCTCAGGAAAGCCCACCGGGGATGAGTGCAGGGTCCCTTTCCATGCGCGCCATGGCACTGCAAACAACCCGATATTATTCAACTGTTGATGGAGCAGCCGCTCTAAGCGCTACCAAAGAGTTAGGGCTCCTGTACTACCAGTCGGAAACAGCAGCCAGTAACTGTCAATCCGGTACCCTCAACCCATCAGAGGAAGGTCAACCCAATCTAATTGCTCAGGCATATGTGGTACTCAAGCATTCTCAAGTGCCCAGCTTAAGGACTGGGGTGTGTCGGGAGTGGGGGAAACGGCGTTCATTGCCCTAGACAAGAAACAAGATCTGCCAATGGGTGTTTCTGTCGAATCACTGTGATAGTATCTCTGCGCCTGACTAATAGGCAAAGAAGGAGTATGGAAGCCGGGCGATAGGCAGGACCTATCTACTCCTTAAGCAATTTAGGTATTGCAAACCGGTAATTTGTTTGAGTCACCAGCTCTAGGAAGGTTGTCATCCAAGACTGAAGAGGCCTCCCTCCTCTCTGGTTTAGTTTCAGAGTTTTCCTTCTCCTAGACGGATGATCTGGAAGATTCACTGGGTCCGTCACCACTGAGAGGGTTTGCTCCGCGCCTGGGTTCTAATCCAGGTATTTCTGCGACCCCGCGAGGTTAGTTAATGTTATTGGGTTAGTTTGTAGGGGTTATATCTGCTAATAGTTACACTCCTCAAAGTGGATTAGGGATATTGTTATTTCATTGTTAGTGGATAAAGGGGTTGAGTAGTGCTCATGCAGTGTAAGCAACTATGATTGTAAGGAGGCTTGTTAGGAGATAATGTGGTTTGAGGCTTACACTTTTGTTTATATTTTTTATTATTTTTTTTTCCTTTTTTATTTTTATTTTTATTTATTTATTTTTTCTTTCATGTGAGCTTGGGTCTAGTATAATATTAAAGTGTGAGTAGGTGTTAAGAATTGAACCACGAGTTGTGCCAAAACTATATTTTAGATGATAGCAGGGCATGAGATGCGAGTGCAGTATAGTACGGGTAAAACAGTAAGTTTTGAGTCATGTGTAATTTGGTAAATAGATATATGGGTTGGTTTTAGTAGGTGCGAATTAGTACAAAACGGAGTGAAATGTAAGAGTTAAGTGGCGGTTTGGTGGGAAGGAGCAGATTGTTAGCCTTCAAGGGATAGGGGTTATTAATTTACAAGAAACAGATCTACATTAGGATTTAGAGTGGCAGGTAATTTTTTTTTTTTTTTTTTTTTTTTTTTTTTTTGCGCATGCAGGCTAGACAGGTAATCGTCTTGGAGGTAAAAATGTATATTGGGATTCCGTAGCTAGCAGTTAGATGTTTGTTCCAGTTACAAGAACTGGTTCATGGTGGATCGGAATTCCGTATTTCGTATTTATAGGAAGACATTAAAGTAACGCAGAGAGCATAGCATCCACTCAGGAAGAACAGCTCTAGTATCACAGCTAAGATACTGCATATTTAGGAACGAATACTAAAAGTTAAATTAGGTGGCACTTTTTTTTTTTTTTGCACCTTACCATGGCTGTTACTATTAAGTATTGTACTTAAATAAAGTTCTTCTGTCATTTAAATAAGCTAAATAGGGATTCCCCCTCCGCATTACTACGTCGATGTGACATGGCAAAAAAGAAATTAGTCAGGAAATTGTTTTTAAAATAAGTGAATCAAGAAGGGTCAAGATGTCTGAGAAATAAGATAAAAATTACATCGAGAAAAAAAATAAATAACAAAATAAATAAAATAAAATAAAATAAAATAAAATAGAAGGGTTAGATTTGTTTGGTTTAAAAAGGATAGAATAAAATATAAGAAGATAAAGTGTGCAAAGAAAATACAAAAAAATGTACTTAGCTAAAAATTAGATTTCGGTGTGGTGGAAAATGGATCTCTTCGACCACCATGCAGGTGCCGCTAAGCGAATTTTAACCTTACTGTGCCGGGTCATTGGGGTAGGGGGGGGCACTCCTTACATTTGTGGTCGTTAGTGAGCTTTCCCTTCTTTGAGGAGGAAAGGAAAGAAAACCAATATTCTGCTTATATATTTTGAATAGATCCTGAACTTCGTAACATTTAGATTTTACAACAGTAACTTGGCCAGGCATGAATTAAATTAAAAAACTGGGCAATTAAGCTGAAAAGAAATATAGAAGCTAATACGCAATCTGAAATCAAGACAATTTCTTGTGTGAGATATTTACCAGTAAAGAAAGTCCGTGCGTCTTTTTTTTTCGCCTACGACTCATTTTTAGGCACAGTTAATAATTCGGGTGTTTATATGTCAAGCGGTCGACTTCATATTTAAATTAATCTATTTCAATGATAGTAGATTATGCATAAAAAAGGAAAAAAGTTCTTCTGTCATCTAAATAAGCTAAATAGGGATTCCCCCTCCGCATTACTACGTCGATGTGACATGGCAAAAAAGAAATTAGTCAGGAAATTGTTTTTAAAATAAGTGAATCAAGAAGGGTCAAGATGTCTGAGAAATAAGATAAAAATTACATCGAGAAAAAAAATAAATAACAAAATAAATAAAATAAAATAAAATAAAATAAAATAAAATAGAAGGGTTAGATTTGTTTGGTTTAAAAAGGATAGAATAAAATATAAGATAAAGTGTGCAAAGAAAATACAAAAAAATGTACTTAGCTAAAAATTAGATTTCGGTGTGGTGGAAAATGGATCTCTTCGACCACCATGCAGGTGCCGCTAAGCGAATTTTAACCTTACTGTGCCGGGTCATTGGGGTAGGGGGGGGGGCACTCCTTACATTTGTGGTCGTTAGTGAGCTTTCCCTTCTTTGAGGAGGAAAGGAAAGAAAACCAATATTCTGCTTATATATTTTGAATAGATCCTGAACTTCGTAACATTTAGATTTTACAACAGTAACTTGGCCAGGCATGAATTAAATTAAAAAACTGGGCAATTAAGCTGAAAAGAAATATAGAAGCTAATACGCAATCTGAAATCAAGACAATTTCTTGTGTGAGATATTTACCAGTAAAGAAAGTCCGTGCGTCTTTTTTTTCGCCTACGACTCATTTTTAGGCACAGTTAATAATTCGGGTGTTTATATGTCAAGCGGTCGACTTCATATTTAAATTAATCTATTTCAATGATAGTAGATTATGCATAAAAAAGGAAAAAAGTTCTTCTGTCATCTAAATAAGCTAAATAGGGATTCCCCCTCCGCATTACTACGTCGATGTGACATGGCAAAAAAGAAATTAGTCAGGAAATTGTTTTTAAAATAAGTGAATCAAGAAGGGTCAAGATGTCTGAGAAATAAGATAAAAATTACATCGAGAAAAAAAATAAATAACAAAATAAATAAAATAAAATAAAATAAAATAAAATAGAAGGGTTAGATTTGTTTGGTTTAAAAAGGATAGAATAAAATATAAGAAGATAAAGTGTGCAAAGAAAATACAAAAAAATGTACTTAGCTAAAAATTAGATTTCGGTGTGGTGGAAAATGGATCTCTTCGACCACCATGCAGGTGCCGCTAAGCGAATTTTAACCTTACTGTGCCGGGTCATTGGGGTAGGGGGGGGGCACTCCTTACATTTGTGGTCGTTAGTGAGCTTTCCCTTCTTTGAGGAGGAAAGGAAAGAAAACCAATATTCTGCTTATATATTTTGAATAGATCCTGAACTTCGTAACATTTAGATTTTACAACAGTAACTTGGCCAGGCATGAATTAAATTAAAAAACTGGGCAATTAAGCTGAAAAGAAATATAGAAGCTAATACGCAATCTGAAATCAAGACAATTTCTTGTGTGAGATATTTACCAGTAAAGAAAGTCCGTGCGTCTTTTTTTTTCGCCTACGACTCATTTTTAGGCACAGTTAATAATTCGGGTGTTTATATGTCAAGCGGTCGACTTCATATTTAAATTAATCTATTTCAATGATAGTAGATTATGCATAAAAAAGGAAAAAAGTTCTTCTGTCATCTAAATAAGCTAAATAGGGATTCCCCCTCCGCATTACTACGTCGATGTGACATGGCAAAAAAGAAATTAGTCAGGAAATTGTTTTTAAAATAAGTGAATCAAGAAGGGTCAAGATGTCTGAGAAATAAGATAAAAATTACATCGAGAAAAAAAATAAATAACAAAATAAATAAAATAAAATAAAATAAAATAAAATAAAATAGAAGGGTTAGATTTGTTTGGTTTAAAAAGGATAGAATAAAATATAAGATAAAGTGTGCAAAGAAAATACAAAAAAATGTACTTAGCTAAAAATTAGATTTCGGTGTGGTGGAAAATGGATCTCTTCGACCACCATGCAGGTGCCGCTAAGCGAATTTTAACCTTACTGTGCCGGGTCATTGGGGTAGGGGGGGGGGCACTCCTTACATTTGTGGTCGTTAGTGAGCTTTCCCTTCTTTGAGGAGGAAAGGAAAGAAAACCAATATTCTGCTTATATATTTTGAATAGATCCTGAACTTCGTAACATTTAGATTTTACAACAGTAACTTGGCCAGGCATGAATTAAATTAAAAAACTGGGCAATTAAGCTGAAAAGAAATATAGAAGCTAATACGCAATCTGAAATCAAGACAATTTCTTGTGTGAGATATTTACCAGTAAAGAAAGTCCGTGCGTCTTTTTTTTCGCCTACGACTCATTTTTAGGCACAGTTAATAATTCGGGTGTTTATATGTCAAGCGGTCGACTTCATATTTAAATTAATCTATTTCAATGATAGTAGATTATGCATAAAAAAGGAAAAAAGTTCTTCTGTCATCTAAATAAGCTAAATAGGGATTCCCCCTCCGCATTACTACGTCGATGTGACATGGCAAAAAAGAAATTAGTCAGGAAATTGTTTTTAAAATAAGTGAATCAAGAAGGGTCAAGATGTCTGAGAAATAAGATAAAAATTACATCGAGAAAAAAAATAAATAACAAAATAAATAAAATAAAATAAAATAAAATAAAATAAAATAGAAGGGTTAGATTTGTTTGGTTTAAAAAGGATAGAATAAAATATAAGAAGATAAAGTGTGCAAAGAAAATACAAAAAAATGTACTTAGCTAAAAATTAGATTTCGGTGTGGTGGAAAATGGATCTCTTCGACCACCATGCAGGTGCCGCTAAGCGAATTTTAACCTTACTGTGCCGGGTCATTGGGGTAGGGGGGGGGGCACTCCTTACATTTGTGGTCGTTAGTGAGCTTTCCCTTCTTTGAGGAGGAAAGGAAAGAAAACCAATATTCTGCTTATATATTTTGAATAGATCCTGAACTTCGTAACATTTAGATTTTACAACAGTAACTTGGCCAGGCATGAATTAAATTAAAAAACTGGGCAATTAAGCTGAAAAGAAATATAGAAGCTAATACGCAATCTGAAATCAAGACAATTTCTTGTGTGAGATATTTACCAGTAAAGAAAGTCCGTGCGTCTTTTTTTTCGCCTACGACTCATTTTTAGGCACAGTTAATAATTCGGGTGTTTATATGTCAAGCGGTCGACTTCATATTTAAATTAATCTATTTCAATGATAGTAGATTATGCATAAAAAAGGAAAAAAGTTCTTCTGTCATCTAAATAAGCTAAATAGGGATTCCCCCTCCGCATTACTACGTCGATGTGACATGGCAAAAAAGAAATTAGTCAGGAAATTGTTTTTAAAATAAGTGAATCAAGAAGGGTCAAGATGTCTGAGAAATAAGATAAAAATTACATCGAGAAAAAAAATAAATAACAAAATAAATAAAATAAAATAAAATAAAATAAAATAGAAGGGTTAGATTTGTTTGGTTTAAAAAGGATAGAATAAAATATAAGATAAAGTGTGCAAAGAAAATACAAAAAAATGTACTTAGCTAAAAATTAGATTTCGGTGTGGTGGAAAATGGATCTCTTCGACCACCATGCAGGTGCCGCTAAGCGAATTTTAACCTTACTGTGCCGGGTCATTGGGGTAGGGGGGGGCACTCCTTACATTTGTGGTCGTTAGTGAGCTTTCCCTTCTTTGAGGAGGAAAGGAAAGAAAACCAATATTCTGCTTATATATTTTGAATAGATCCTGAACTTCGTAACATTTAGATTTTACAACAGTAACTTGGCCAGGCATGAATTAAATTAAAAAACTGGGCAATTAAGCTGAAAAGAAATATAGAAGCTAATACGCAATCTGAAATCAAGACAATTTCTTGTGTGAGATATTTACCAGTAAAGAAAGTCCGTGCGTTTTTTTTTTCGCCTACGACTCATTTTTAGGCACAGTTAATAATTCGGGTGTTTATATGTCAAGCGGTCGACTTCATATTTAAATTAATCTATTTCAATGATAGTAGATTATGCATAAAAAAGGAAAAAAGTTCTTCTGTCATCTAAATAAGCTAAATAGGGATTCCCCCTCCGCATTACTACGTCGATGTGACATGGCAAAAAAGAAATTAGTCAGGAAATTGTTTTTAAAATAAGTGAATCAAGAAGGGTCAAGATGTCTGAGAAATAAGATAAAAATTACATCGAGAAAAAAAATAAATAACAAAATAAATAAAATAAAATAAAATAAAATAAAATAAAATAGAAGGGTTAGATTTGTTTGGTTTAAAAAGGATAGAATAAAATATAAGAAGATAAAGTGTGCAAAGAAAATACAAAAAAATGTACTTAGCTAAAAATTAGATTTCGGTGTGGTGGAAAATGGATCTCTTCGACCACCATGCAGGTGCCGCTAAGCGAATTTTAACCTTACTGTGCCGGGTCATTGGGGTAGGGGGGGGCACTCCTTACATTTGTGGTCGTTAGTGAGCTTTCCCTTCTTTGAGGAGGAAAGGAAAGAAAACCAATATTCTGCTTATATATTTTGAATAGATCCTGAACTTCGTAACATTTAGATTTTACAACAGTAACTTGGCCAGGCATGAATTAAATTAAAAAACTGGGCAATTAAGCTGAAAAGAAATATAGAAGCTAATACGCAATCTGAAATCAAGACAATTTCTTGTGTGAGATATTTACCAGTAAAGAAAGTCCGTGCGTCTTTTTTTTCGCCTACGACTCATTTTTAGGCACAGTTAATAATTCGGGTGTTTATATGTCAAGCGGTCGACTTCATATTTAAATTAATCTATTTCAATGATAGTAGATTATGCATAAAAAAGGAAAAAAGTTCTTCTGTCATCTAAATAAGCTAAATAGGGATTCCCCCTCCGCATTACTACGTCGATGTGACATGGCAAAAAAGAAATTAGTCAGGAAATTGTTTTTAAAATAAGTGAATCAAGAAGGGTCAAGATGTCTGAGAAATAAGATAAAAATTACATCGAGAAAAAAAATAAATAACAAAATAAATAAAATAAAATAAAATAAAATAAAATAGAAGGGTTAGATTTGTTTGGTTTAAAAAGGATAGAATAAAATATAAGAAGATAAAGTGTGCAAAGAAAATACAAAAAAATGTACTTAGCTAAAAATTAGATTTCGGTGTGGTGGAAAATGGATCTCTTCGACCACCATGCAGGTGCCGCTAAGCGAATTTTAACCTTACTGTGCCGGGTCATTGGGGTAGGGGGGGGGGGCACTCCTTACATTTGTGGTCGTTAGTGAGCTTTCCCTTCTTTGAGGAGGAAAGGAAAGAAAACCAATATTCTGCTTATATATTTTGAATAGATCCTGAACTTCGTAACATTTAGATTTTACAACAGTAACTTGGCCAGGCATGAATTAAATTAAAAAACTGGGCAATTAAGCTGAAAAGAAATATAGAAGCTAATACGCAATCTGAAATCAAGACAATTTCTTGTGTGAGATATTTACCAGTAAAGAAAGTCCGTGCGTCTTTTTTTTCGCCTACGACTCATTTTTAGGCACAGTTAATAATTCGGGTGTTTATATGTCAAGCGGTCGACTTCATATTTAAATTAATCTATTTCAATGATAGTAGATTATGCATAAAAAAGGAAAAAAGTTCTTCTGTCATCTAAATAAGCTAAATAGGGATTCCCCCTCCGCATTACTACGTCGATGTGACATGGCAAAAAAGAAATTAGTCAGGAAATTGTTTTTAAAATAAGTGAATCAAGAAGGGTCAAGATGTCTGAGAAATAAGATAAAAATTACATCGAGAAAAAAAATAAATAACAAAATAAATAAAATAAAATAAAATAAAATAAAATAAAATAAAATAGAAGGGTTAGATTTGTTTGGTTTAAAAAGGATAGAATAAAATATAAGAAGATAAAGTGTGCAAAGAAAATACAAAAAAATGTACTTAGCTAAAAATTAGATTTCGGTGTGGTGGAAAATGGATCTCTTCGACCACCATGCAGGTGCCGCTAAGCGAATTTTAACCTTACTGTGCCGGGTCATTGGGGTAGGGGGGGGGCACTCCTTACATTTGTGGTCGTTAGTGAGCTTTCCCTTCTTTGAGGAGGAAAGGAAAGAAAACCAATATTCTGCTTATATATTTTGAATAGATCCTGAACTTCGTAACATTTAGATTTTACAACAGTAACTTGGCCAGGCATGAATTAAATTAAAAAACTGGGCAATTAAGCTGAAAAGAAATATAGAAGCTAATACGCAATCTGAAATCAAGACAATTTCTTGTGTGAGATATTTACCAGTAAAGAAAGTCCGTGCGTCTTTTTTTTCGCCTACGACTCATTTTTAGGCACAGTTAATAATTCGGGTGTTTATATGTCAAGCGGTCGACTTCATATTTAAATTAATCTATTTCAATGATAGTAGATTATGCATAAAAAAGGAAAAAAGTTCTTCTGTCATCTAAATAAGCTAAATAGGGATTCCCCCTCCGCATTACTACGTCGATGTGACATGGCAAAAAAGAAATTAGTCAGGAAATTGTTTTTAAAATAAGTGAATCAAGAAGGGTCAAGATGTCTGAGAAATAAGATAAAAATTACATCGAGAAAAAAAATAAATAACAAAATAAATAAAATAAAATAAAATAAAATAAAATAAAATAGAAGGGTTAGATTTGTTTGGTTTAAAAAGGATAGAATAAAATATAAGAAGATAAAGTGTGCAAAGAAAATACAAAAAAATGTACTTAGCTAAAAATTAGATTTCGGTGTGGTGGAAAATGGATCTCTTCGACCACCATGCAGGTGCCGCTAAGCGAATTTTAACCTTACTGTGCCGGGTCATTGGGGTAGGGGGGGGGCACTCCTTACATTTGTGGTCGTTAGTGAGCTTTCCCTTCTTTGAGGAGGAAAGGAAAGAAAACCAATATTCTGCTTATATATTTTGAATAGATCCTGAACTTCGTAACATTTAGATTTTACAACAGTAACTTGGCCAGGCATGAATTAAATTAAAAAACTGGGCAATTAAGCTGAAAAGAAATATAGAAGCTAATACGCAATCTGAAATCAAGACAATTTCTTGTGTGAGATATTTACCAGTAAAGAAAGTCCGTGCGTCTTTTTTTTCGCCTACGACTCATTTTTAGGCACAGTTAATAATTCGGGTGTTTATATGTCAAGCGGTCGACTTCATATTTAAATTAATCTATTTCAATGATAGTAGATTATGCATAAAAAAGGAAAAAAGTTCTTCTGTCATCTAAATAAGCTAAATAGGGATTCCCCCTCCGCATTACTACGTCGATGTGACATGGCAAAAAAGAAATTAGTCAGGAAATTGTTTTTAAAATAAGTGAATCAAGAAGGGTCAAGATGTCTGAGAAATAAGATAAAAATTACATCGAGAAAAAAAATAAATAACAAAATAAATAAAATAAAATAAAATAAAATAAAATAGAAGGGTTAGATTTGTTTGGTTTAAAAAGGATAGAATAAAATATAAGAAGATAAAGTGTGCAAAGAAAATACAAAAAAATGTACTTAGCTAAAAATTAGATTTCGGTGTGGTGGAAAATGGATCTCTTCGACCACCATGCAGGTGCCGCTAAGCGAATTTTAACCTTACTGTGCCGGGTCATTGGGGTAGGGGGGGGCACTCCTTACATTTGTGGTCGTTAGTGAGCTTTCCCTTCTTTGAGGAGGAAAGGAAAGAAAACCAATATTCTGCTTATATATTTTGAATAGATCCTGAACTTCGTAACATTTAGATTTTACAACAGTAACTTGGCCAGGCATGAATTAAATTAAAAAACTGGGCAATTAAGCTGAAAAGAAATATAGAAGCTAATACGCAATCTGAAATCAAGACAATTTCTTGTGTGAGATATTTACCAGTAAAGAAAGTCCGTGCGTCTTTTTCGCCTACGACTCATTTTTAGGCACAGTTAATAATTCGGGTGTTTATATGTCAAGCGGTCGACTTCATATTTAAATTAATCTATTTCAATGATAGTAGATTATGCATAAAAAAGGAAAAAAGTTCTTCTGTCATCTAAATAAGCTAAATAGGGATTCCCCCTCCGCATTACTACGTCGATGTGACATGGCAAAAAAGAAATTAGTCAGGAAATTGTTTTTAAAATAAGTGAATCAAGAAGGGTCAAGATGTCTGAGAAATAAGATAAAAATTACATCGAGAAAAAAAATAAATAACAAAATAAATAAAATAAAATAAAATAAAATAAAATAAAATAGAAGGGTTAGATTTGTTTGGTTTAAAAAGGATAGAATAAAATATAAGAAGATAAAGTGTGCAAAGAAAATACAAAAAAATGTACTTAGCTAAAAATTAGATTTCGGTGTGGTGGAAAATGGATCTCTTCGACCACCATGCAGGTGCCGCTAAGCGAATTTTAACCTTACTGTGCCGGGTCATTGGGGTAGGGGGGGGGCACTCCTTACATTTGTGGTCGTTAGTGAGCTTTCCCTTCTTTGAGGAGGAAAGGAAAGAAAACCAATATTCTGCTTATATATTTTGAATAGATCCTGAACTTCGTAACATTTAGATTTTACAACAGTAACTTGGCCAGGCATGAATTAAATTAAAAAACTGGGCAATTAAGCTGAAAAGAAATATAGAAGCTAATACGCAATCTGAAATCAAGACAATTTCTTGTGTGAGATATTTACCAGTAAAGAAAGTCCGTGCGTCTTTTTTTTCGCCTACGACTCATTTTTAGGCACAGTTAATAATTCGGGTGTTTATATGTCAAGCGGTCGACTTCATATTTAAATTAATCTATTTCAATGATAGTAGATTATGCATAAAAAAGGAAAAAAGTTCTTCTGTCATCTAAATAAGCTAAATAGGGATTCCCCCTCCGCATTACTACGTCGATGTGACATGGCAAAAAAGAAATTAGTCAGGAAATTGTTTTTAAAATAAGTGAATCAAGAAGGGTCAAGATGTCTGAGAAATAAGATAAAAATTACATCGAGAAAAAAAATAAATAACAAAATAAATAAAATAAAATAAAATAAAATAAAATAAAATAGAAGGGTTAGATTTGTTTGGTTTAAAAAGGATAGAATAAAATATAAGAAGATAAAGTGTGCAAAGAAAATACAAAAAAATGTACTTAGCTAAAAATTAGATTTCGGTGTGGTGGAAAATGGATCTCTTCGACCACCATGCAGGTGCCGCTAAGCGAATTTTAACCTTACTGTGCCGGGTCATTGGGGTAGGGGGGGGGGCACTCCTTACATTTGTGGTCGTTAGTGAGCTTTCCCTTCTTTGAGGAGGAAAGGAAAGAAAACCAATATTCTGCTTATATATTTTGAATAGATCCTGAACTTCGTAACATTTAGATTTTACAACAGTAACTTGGCCAGGCATGAATTAAATTAAAAAACTGGGCAATTAAGCTGAAAAGAAATATAGAAGCTAATACGCAATCTGAAATCAAGACAATTTCTTGTGTGAGATATTTACCAGTAAAGAAAGTCCGTGCGTCTTTTTTTTCGCCTACGACTCATTTTTAGGCACAGTTAATAATTCGGGTGTTTATATGTCAAGCGGTCGACTTCATATTTAAATTAATCTATTTCAATGATAGTAGATTATGCATAAAAAAGGAAAAAAGTTCTTCTGTCATCTAAATAAGCTAAATAGGGATTCCCCCTCCGCATTACTACGTCGATGTGACATGGCAAAAAAGAAATTAGTCAGGAAATTGTTTTTAAAATAAGTGAATCAAGAAGGGTCAAGATGTCTGAGAAATAAGATAAAAATTACATCGAGAAAAAAAATAAATAACAAAATAAATAAAATAAAATAAAATAAAATAAAATAGAAGGGTTAGATTTGTTTGGTTTAAAAAGGATAGAATAAAATATAAGATAAAGTGTGCAAAGAAAATACAAAAAAATGTACTTAGCTAAAAATTAGATTTCGGTGTGGTGGAAAATGGATCTCTTCGACCACCATGCAGGTGCCGCTAAGCGAATTTTAACCTTACTGTGCCGGGTCATTGGGGTAGGGGGGGGCACTCCTTACATTTGTGGTCGTTAGTGAGCTTTCCCTTCTTTGAGGAGGAAAGGAAAGAAAACCAATATTCTGCTTATATATTTTGAATAGATCCTGAACTTCGTAACATTTAGATTTTACAACAGTAACTTGGCCAGGCATGAATTAAATTAAAAAACTGGGCAATTAAGCTGAAAAGAAATATAGAAGCTAATACGCAATCTGAAATCAAGACAATTTCTTGTGTGAGATATTTACCAGTAAAGAAAGTCCGTGCGTTTTTTTTTTCGCCTACGACTCATTTTTAGGCACAGTTAATAATTCGGGTGTTTATATGTCAAGCGGTCGACTTCATATTTAAATTAATCTATTTCAATGATAGTAGATTATGCATAAAAAAGGAAAAAAGTTCTTCTGTCATCTAAATAAGCTAAATAGGGATTCCCCCTCCGCATTACTACGTCGATGTGACATGGCAAAAAAGAAATTAGTCAGGAAATTGTTTTTAAAATAAGTGAATCAAGAAGGGTCAAGATGTCTGAGAAATAAGATAAAAATTACATCGAGAAAAAAAATAAATAACAAAATAAATAAAATAAAATAAAATAAAATAAAATAGAAGGGTTAGATTTGTTTGGTTTAAAAAGGATAGAATAAAATATAAGAAGATAAAGTGTGCAAAGAAAATACAAAAAAATGTACTTAGCTAAAAATTAGATTTCGGTGTGGTGGAAAATGGATCTCTTCGACCACCATGCAGGTGCCGCTAAGCGAATTTTAACCTTACTGTGCCGGGTCATTGGGGTAGGGGGGGGCACTCCTTACATTTGTGGTCGTTAGTGAGCTTTCCCTTCTTTGAGGAGGAAAGGAAAGAAAACCAATATTCTGCTTATATATTTTGAATAGATCCTGAACTTCGTAACATTTAGATTTTACAACAGTAACTTGGCCAGGCATGAATTAAATTAAAAAACTGGGCAATTAAGCTGAAAAGAAATATAGAAGCTAATACGCAATCTGAAATCAAGACAATTTCTTGTGTGAGATATTTACCAGTAAAGAAAGTCCGTGCGTCTTTTTTTTCGCCTACGACTCATTTTTAGGCACAGTTAATAATTCGGGTGTTTATATGTCAAGCGGTCGACTTCATATTTAAATTAATCTATTTCAATGATAGTAGATTATGCATAAAAAAGGAAAAAAGTTCTTCTGTCATCTAAATAAGCTAAATAGGGATTCCCCCTCCGCATTACTACGTCGATGTGACATGGCAAAAAAGAAATTAGTCAGGAAATTGTTTTTAAAATAAGTGAATCAAGAAGGGTCAAGATGTCTGAGAAATAAGATAAAAATTACATCGAGAAAAAAAATAAATAACAAAATAAATAAAATAAAATAAAATAAAATAAAATAAAATAGAAGGGTTAGATTTGTTTGGTTTAAAAAGGATAGAATAAAATATAAGAAGATAAAGTGTGCAAAGAAAATACAAAAAAATGTACTTAGCTAAAAATTAGATTTCGGTGTGGTGGAAAATGGATCTCTTCGACCACCATGCAGGTGCCGCTAAGCGAATTTTAACCTTACTGTGCCGGGTCATTGGGGTAGGGGGGGGGGGCACTCCTTACATTTGTGGTCGTTAGTGAGCTTTCCCTTCTTTGAGGAGGAAAGGAAAGAAAACCAATATTCTGCTTATATATTTTGAATAGATCCTGAACTTCGTAACATTTAGATTTTACAACAGTAACTTGGCCAGGCATGAATTAAATTAAAAAACTGGGCAATTAAGCTGAAAAGAAATATAGAAGCTAATACGCAATCTGAAATCAAGACAATTTCTTGTGTGAGATATTTACCAGTAAAGAAAGTCCGTGCGTCTTTTTTTTCGCCTACGACTCATTTTTAGGCACAGTTAATAATTCGGGTGTTTATATGTCAAGCGGTCGACTTCATATTTAAATTAATCTATTTCAATGATAGTAGATTATGCATAAAAAAGGAAAAAAGTTCTTCTGTCATCTAAATAAGCTAAATAGGGATTCCCCCTCCGCATTACTACGTCGATGTGACATGGCAAAAAAGAAATTAGTCAGGAAATTGTTTTTAAAATAAGTGAATCAAGAAGGGTCAAGATGTCTGAGAAATAAGATAAAAATTACATCGAGAAAAAAAATAAATAACAAAATAAATAAAATAAAATAAAATAAAATAAAATAAAATAGAAGGGTTAGATTTGTTTGGTTTAAAAAGGATAGAATAAAATATAAGAAGATAAAGTGTGCAAAGAAAATACAAAAAAATGTACTTAGCTAAAAATTAGATTTCGGTGTGGTGGAAAATGGATCTCTTCGACCACCATGCAGGTGCCGCTAAGCGAATTTTAACCTTACTGTGCCGGGTCATTGGGGTAGGGGGGGGGCACTCCTTACATTTGTGGTCGTTAGTGAGCTTTCCCTTCTTTGAGGAGGAAAGGAAAGAAAACCAATATTCTGCTTATATATTTTGAATAGATCCTGAACTTCGTAACATTTAGATTTTACAACAGTAACTTGGCCAGGCATGAATTAAATTAAAAAACTGGGCAATTAAGCTGAAAAGAAATATAGAAGCTAATACGCAATCTGAAATCAAGACAATTTCTTGTGTGAGATATTTACCAGTAAAGAAAGTCCGTGCGTCTTTTTTTTCGCCTACGACTCATTTTTAGGCACAGTTAATAATTCGGGTGTTTATATGTCAAGCGGTCGACTTCATATTTAAATTAATCTATTTCAATGATAGTAGATTATGCATAAAAAAGGAAAAAAGTTCTTCTGTCATCTAAATAAGCTAAATAGGGATTCCCCCTCCGCATTACTACGTCGATGTGACATGGCAAAAAAGAAATTAGTCAGGAAATTGTTTTTAAAATAAGTGAATCAAGAAGGGTCAAGATGTCTGAGAAATAAGATAAAAATTACATCGAGAAAAAAAATAAATAACAAAATAAATAAAATAAAATAAAATAAAATAAAATAAAATAGAAGGGTTAGATTTGTTTGGTTTAAAAAGGATAGAATAAAATATAAGAAGATAAAGTGTGCAAAGAAAATACAAAAAAATGTACTTAGCTAAAAATTAGATTTCGGTGTGGTGGAAAATGGATCTCTTCGACCACCATGCAGGTGCCGCTAAGCGAATTTTAACCTTACTGTGCCGGGTCATTGGGGTAGGGGGGGGGCACTCCTTACATTTGTGGTCGTTAGTGAGCTTTCCCTTCTTTGAGGAGGAAAGGAAAGAAAACCAATATTCTGCTTATATATTTTGAATAGATCCTGAACTTCGTAACATTTAGATTTTACAACAGTAACTTGGCCAGGCATGAATTAAATTAAAAAACTGGGCAATTAAGCTGAAAAGAAATATAGAAGCTAATACGCAATCTGAAATCAAGACAATTTCTTGTGTGAGATATTTACCAGTAAAGAAAGTCCGTGCGTCTTTTTTTTCGCCTACGACTCATTTTTAGGCACAGTTAATAATTCGGGTGTTTATATGTCAAGCGGTCGACTTCATATTTAAATTAATCTATTTCAATGATAGTAGATTATGCATAAAAAAGGAAAAAAGTTCTTCTGTCATCTAAATAAGCTAAATAGGGATTCCCCCTCCGCATTACTACGTCGATGTGACATGGCAAAAAAGAAATTAGTCAGGAAATTGTTTTTAAAATAAGTGAATCAAGAAGGGTCAAGATGTCTGAGAAATAAGATAAAAATTACATCGAGAAAAAAAATAAATAACAAAATAAATAAAATAAAATAAAATAAAATAAAATAAAATAGAAGGGTTAGATTTGTTTGGTTTAAAAAGGATAGAATAAAATATAAGAAGATAAAGTGTGCAAAGAAAATACAAAAAAATGTACTTAGCTAAAAATTAGATTTCGGTGTGGTGGAAAATGGATCTCTTCGACCACCATGCAGGTGCCGCTAAGCGAATTTTAACCTTACTGTGCCGGGTCATTGGGGTAGGGGGGGGCACTCCTTACATTTGTGGTCGTTAGTGAGCTTTCCCTTCTTTGAGGAGGAAAGGAAAGAAAACCAATATTCTGCTTATATATTTTGAATAGATCCTGAACTTCGTAACATTTAGATTTTACAACAGTAACTTGATTAAATTAAAAAACTGGGCAATTAAGCTGAAAAGAAATATAGAAGCTAATACGCAATCTGAAATCAAGACAATTTCTTGTGTGAGATATTTACCAGTAAAGAAAGTCCGTGCGTCTTTTTTTTCGCCTACGACTCATTTTTAGGCACAGTTAATAATTCGGGTGTTTATATGTCAAGCGGTCGACTTCATATTTAAATTAATCTATTTCAATGATAGTAGATTATGCATAAAAAAGGAAAAAAGTTCTTCTGTCATCTAAATAAGCTAAATAGGGATTCCCCCTCCGCGCATTACTACGTCGATGTGACATGGCAAAAAAGAAATTAGTCAGGAAATTGTTTTTAAAATAAGTGAATCAAGAAGGGTCAAGATGTCTGAGAAATAAGATAAAAATTACATCGAGAAAAAAAATAAATAACAAAATAAATAAAATAAAATAAAATAAAATAAAATAGAAGGGTTAGATTTGTTTGGTTTAAAAAGGATAGAATAAAATATAAGAAGATAAAGTGTGCAAAGAAAATACAAAAAAATGTACTTAGCTAAAAATTAGATTTCGGTGTGGTGGAAAATGGATCTCTTCGACCACCATGCAGGTGCCGCTAAGCGAATTTTAACCTTACTGTGCCGGGTCATTGGGGTAGGGGGGGGGCACTCCTTACATTTGTGGTCGTTAGTGAGCTTTCCCTTCTTTGAGGAGGAAAGGAAAGAAAACCAATATTCTGCTTATATATTTTGAATAGATCCTGAACTTCGTAACATTTAGATTTTACAACAGTAACTTGGCCAGGCATGAATTAAATTAAAAAACTGGGCAATTAAGCTGAAAAGAAATATAGAAGCTAATACGCAATCTGAAATCAAGACAATTTCTTGTGTGAGATATTTACCAGTAAAGAAAGTCCGTGCGTCTTTTTTTTCGCCTACGACTCATTTTTAGGCACAGTTAATAATTCGGGTGTTTATATGTCAAGCGGTCGACTTCATATTTAAATTAATCTATTTCAATGATAGTAGATTATGCATAAAAAAGGAAAAAAGTTCTTCTGTCATCTAAATAAGCTAAATAGGGATTCCCCCTCCGCATTACTACGTCGATGTGACATGGCAAAAAAGAAATTAGTCAGGAAATTGTTTTTAAAATAAGTGAATCAAGAAGGGTCAAGATGTCTGAGAAATAAGATAAAAATTACATCGAGAAAAAAAATAAATAACAAAATAAATAAAATAAAATAAAATAAAATAAAATAGAAGGGTTAGATTTGTTTGGTTTAAAAAGGATAGAATAAAATATAAGAAGATAAAGTGTGCAAAGAAAATACAAAAAAATGTACTTAGCTAAAAATTAGATTTCGGTGTGGTGGAAAATGGATCTCTTCGACCACCATGCAGGTGCCGCTAAGCGAATTTTAACCTTACTGTGCCGGGTCATTGGGGTAGGGGGGGGGGGGCACTCCTTACATTTGTGGTCGTTAGTGAGCTTTCCCTTCTTTGAGGAGGAAAGGAAAGAAAACCAATATTCTGCTTATATATTTTGAATAGATCCTGAACTTCGTAACATTTAGATTTTACAACAGTAACTTGGCCAGGCATGAATTAAATTAAAAAACTGGGCAATTAAGCTGAAAAGAAATATAGAAGCTAATACGCAATCTGAAATCAAGACAATTTCTTGTGTGAGATATTTACCAGTAAAGAAAGTCCGTGCGTCTTTTTTTTCGCCTACGACTCATTTTTAGGCACAGTTAATAATTCGGGTGTTTATATGTCAAGCGGTCGACTTCATATTTAAATTAATCTATTTCAATGATAGTAGATTATGCATAAAAAAGGAAAAAAGTTCTTCTGTCATCTAAATAAGCTAAATAGGGATTCCCCCTCCGCATTACTACGTCGATGTGACATGGCAAAAAAGAAATTAGTCAGGAAATTGTTTTTAAAATAAGTGAATCAAGAAGGGTCAAGATGTCTGAGAAATAAGATAAAAATTACATCGAGAAAAAAAATAAATAACAAAATAAATAAAATAAAATAAAATAAAATAAAATAAAATAAAATAGAAGGGTTAGATTTGTTTGGTTTAAAAAGGATAGAATAAAATATAAGAAGATAAAGTGTGCAAAGAAAATACAAAAAAATGTACTTAGCTAAAAATTAGATTTCGGTGTGGTGGAAAATGGATCTCTTCGACCACCATGCAGGTGCCGCTAAGCGAATTTTAACCTTACTGTGCCGGGTCATTGGGGTAGGGGGGGGGCACTCCTTACATTTGTGGTCGTTAGTGAGCTTTCCCTTCTTTGAGGAGGAAAGGAAAGAAAACCAATATTCTGCTTATATATTTTGAATAGATCCTGAACTTCGTAACATTTAGATTTTACAACAGTAACTTGGCCAGGCATGAATTAAATTAAAAAACTGGGCAATTAAGCTGAAAAGAAATATAGAAGCTAATACGCAATCTGAAATCAAGACAATTTCTTGTGTGAGATATTTACCAGTAAAGAAAGTCCGTGCGTCTTTTTTTTCGCCTACGACTCATTTTTAGGCACAGTTAATAATTCGGGTGTTTATATGTCAAGCGGTCGACTTCATATTTAAATTAATCTATTTCAATGATAGTAGATTATGCATAAAAAAGGAAAAAAGTTCTTCTGTCATCTAAATAAGCTAAATAGGGATTCCCCCTCCGCATTACTACGTCGATGTGACATGGCAAAAAAGAAATTAGTCAGGAAATTGTTTTTAAAATAAGTGAATCAAGAAGGGTCAAGATGTCTGAGAAATAAGATAAAAATTACATCGAGAAAAAAAATAAATAACAAAATAAATAAAATAAAATAAAATAAAATAAAATAAAATAGAAGGGTTAGATTTGTTTGGTTTAAAAAGGATAGAATAAAATATAAGAAGATAAAGTGTGCAAAGAAAATACAAAAAAATGTACTTAGCTAAAAATTAGATTTCGGTGTGGTGGAAAATGGATCTCTTCGACCACCATGCAGGTGCCGCTAAGCGAATTTTAACCTTACTGTGCCGGGTCATTGGGGTAGGGGGGGGGCACTCCTTACATTTGTGGTCGTTAGTGAGCTTTCCCTTCTTTGAGGAGGAAAGGAAAGAAAACCAATATTCTGCTTATATATTTTGAATAGATCCTGAACTTCGTAACATTTAGATTTTACAACAGTAACTTGGCCAGGCATGAATTAAATTAAAAAACTGGGCAATTAAGCTGAAAAGAAATATAGAAGCTAATACGCAATCTGAAATCAAGACAATTTCTTGTGTGAGATATTTACCAGTAAAGAAAGTCCGTGCGTCTTTTTTTTCGCCTACGACTCATTTTTAGGCACAGTTAATAATTCGGGTGTTTATATGTCAAGCGGTCGACTTCATATTTAAATTAATCTATTTCAATGATAGTAGATTATGCATAAAAAAGGAAAAAAGTTCTTCTGTCATCTAAATAAGCTAAATAGGGATTCCCCCTCCGCATTACTACGTCGATGTGACATGGCAAAAAAGAAATTAGTCAGGAAATTGTTTTTAAAATAAGTGAATCAAGAAGGGTCAAGATGTCTGAGAAATAAGATAAAAATTACATCGAGAAAAAAAATAAATAACAAAATAAATAAAATAAAATAAAATAAAATAAAATAGAAGGGTTAGATTTGTTTGGTTTAAAAAGGATAGAATAAAATATAAGAAGATAAAGTGTGCAAAGAAAATACAAAAAAATGTACTTAGCTAAAAATTAGATTTCGGTGTGGTGGAAAATGGATCTCTTCGACCACCATGCAGGTGCCGCTAAGCGAATTTTAACCTTACTGTGCCGGGTCATTGGGGTAGGGGGGGGCACTCCTTACATTTGTGGTCGTTAGTGAGCTTTCCCTTCTTTGAGGAGGAAAGGAAAGAAAACCAATATTCTGCTTATATATTTTGAATAGATCCTGAACTTCGTAACATTTAGATTTTACAACAGTAACTTGGCCAGGCATGAATTAAATTAAAAAACTGGGCAATTAAGCTGAAAAGAAATATAGAAGCTAATACGCAATCTGAAATCAAGACAATTTCTTGTGTGAGATATTTACCAGTAAAGAAAGTCCGTGCGTCTTTTTCGCCTACGACTCATTTTTAGGCACAGTTAATAATTCGGGTGTTTATATGTCAAGCGGTCGACTTCATATTTAAATTAATCTATTTCAATGATAGTAGATTATGCATAAAAAAGGAAAAAAGTTCTTCTGTCATCTAAATAAGCTAAATAGGGATTCCCCCTCCGCATTACTACGTCGATGTGACATGGCAAAAAAGAAATTAGTCAGGAAATTGTTTTTAAAATAAGTGAATCAAGAAGGGTCAAGATGTCTGAGAAATAAGATAAAAATTACATCGAGAAAAAAAATAAATAACAAAATAAATAAAATAAAATAAAATAAAATAAAATAAAATAGAAGGGTTAGATTTGTTTGGTTTAAAAAGGATAGAATAAAATATAAGAAGATAAAGTGTGCAAAGAAAATACAAAAAAATGTACTTAGCTAAAAATTAGATTTCGGTGTGGTGGAAAATGGATCTCTTCGACCACCATGCAGGTGCCGCTAAGCGAATTTTAACCTTACTGTGCCGGGTCATTGGGGTAGGGGGGGGGCACTCCTTACATTTGTGGTCGTTAGTGAGCTTTCCCTTCTTTGAGGAGGAAAGGAAAGAACCAATATTCTGCTTATATATTTTGAATAGATCCTGAACTTCGTAACATTTAGATTTTACAACAGTAACTTGGCCAGGCATGAATTAAATTAAAAAACTGGGCAATTAAGCTGAAAAGAAATATAGAAGCTAATACGCAATCTGAAATCAAGACAATTTCTTGTGTGAGATATTTACCAGTAAAGAAAGTCCGTGCGTCTTTTTTTTCGCCTACGACTCATTTTTAGGCACAGTTAATAATTCGGGTGTTTATATGTCAAGCGGTCGACTTCATATTTAAATTAATCTATTTCAATGATAGTAGATTATGCATAAAAAAGGAAAAAAGTTCTTCTGTCATCTAAATAAGCTAAATAGGGATTCCCCCTCCGCATTACTACGTCGATGTGACATGGCAAAAAAGAAATTAGTCAGGAAATTGTTTTTAAAATAAGTGAATCAAGAAGGGTCAAGATGTCTGAGAAATAAGATAAAAATTACATCGAGAAAAAAAATAAATAACAAAATAAATAAAATAAAATAAAATAAAATAAAATAAAATAGAAGGGTTAGATTTGTTTGGTTTAAAAAGGATAGAATAAAATATAAGAAGATAAAGTGTGCAAAGAAAATACAAAAAAATGTACTTAGCTAAAAATTAGATTTCGGTGTGGTGGAAAATGGATCTCTTCGACCACCATGCAGGTGCCGCTAAGCGAATTTTAACCTTACTGTGCCGGGTCATTGGGGTAGGGGGGGGGGCACTCCTTACATTTGTGGTCGTTAGTGAGCTTTCCCTTCTTTGAGGAGGAAAGGAAAGAAAACCAATATTCTGCTTATATATTTTGAATAGATCCTGAACTTCGTAACATTTAGATTTTACAACAGTAACTTGGCCAGGCATGAATTAAATTAAAAAACTGGGCAATTAAGCTGAAAAGAAATATAGAAGCTAATACGCAATCTGAAATCAAGACAATTTCTTGTGTGAGATATTTACCAGTAAAGAAAGTCCGTGCGTCTTTTTTTTCGCCTACGACTCATTTTTAGGCACAGTTAATAATTCGGGTGTTTATATGTCAAGCGGTCGACTTCATATTTAAATTAATCTATTTCAATGATAGTAGATTATGCATAAAAAAGGAAAAAAGTTCTTCTGTCATCTAAATAAGCTAAATAGGGATTCCCCCTCCGCATTACTACGTCGATGTGACATGGCAAAAAAGAAATTAGTCAGGAAATTGTTTTTAAAATAAGTGAATCAAGAAGGGTCAAGATGTCTGAGAAATAAGATAAAAATTACATCGAGAAAAAAAATAAATAACAAAATAAATAAAATAAAATAAAATAAAATAAAATAGAAGGGTTAGATTTGTTTGGTTTAAAAAGGATAGAATAAAATATAAGATAAAGTGTGCAAAGAAAATACAAAAAAATGTACTTAGCTAAAAATTAGATTTCGGTGTGGTGGAAAATGGATCTCTTCGACCACCATGCAGGTGCCGCTAAGCGAATTTTAACCTTACTGTGCCGGGTCATTGGGGTAGGGGGGGGCACTCCTTACATTTGTGGTCGTTAGTGAGCTTTCCCTTCTTTGAGGAGGAAAGGAAAGAAAACCAATATTCTGCTTATATATTTTGAATAGATCCTGAACTTCGTAACATTTAGATTTTACAACAGTAACTTGGCCAGGCATGAATTAAATTAAAAAACTGGGCAATTAAGCTGAAAAGAAATATAGAAGCTAATACGCAATCTGAAATCAAGACAATTTCTTGTGTGAGATATTTACCAGTAAAGAAAGTCCGTGCGTTTTTTTTTTCGCCTACGACTCATTTTTAGGCACAGTTAATAATTCGGGTGTTTATATGTCAAGCGGTCGACTTCATATTTAAATTAATCTATTTCAATGATAGTAGATTATGCATAAAAAAGGAAAAAAGTTCTTCTGTCATCTAAATAAGCTAAATAGGGATTCCCCCTCCGCATTACTACGTCGATGTGACATGGCAAAAAAGAAATTAGTCAGGAAATTGTTTTTAAAATAAGTGAATCAAGAAGGGTCAAGATGTCTGAGAAATAAGATAAAAATTACATCGAGAAAAAAAATAAATAACAAAATAAATAAAATAAAATAAAATAAAATAAAATAAAATAGAAGGGTTAGATTTGTTTGGTTTAAAAAGGATAGAATAAAATATAAGAAGATAAAGTGTGCAAAGAAAATACAAAAAAATGTACTTAGCTAAAAATTAGATTTCGGTGTGGTGGAAAATGGATCTCTTCGACCACCATGCAGGTGCCGCTAAGCGAATTTTAACCTTACTGTGCCGGGTCATTGGGGTAGGGGGGGGCACTCCTTACATTTGTGGTCGTTAGTGAGCTTTCCCTTCTTTGAGGAGGAAAGGAAAGAAAACCAATATTCTGCTTATATATTTTGAATAGATCCTGAACTTCGTAACATTTAGATTTTACAACAGTAACTTGGCCAGGCATGAATTAAATTAAAAAACTGGGCAATTAAGCTGAAAAGAAATATAGAAGCTAATACGCAATCTGAAATCAAGACAATTTCTTGTGTGAGATATTTACCAGTAAAGAAAGTCCGTGCGTCTTTTTTTTCGCCTACGACTCATTTTTAGGCACAGTTAATAATTCGGGTGTTTATATGTCAAGCGGTCGACTTCATATTTAAATTAATCTATTTCAATGATAGTAGATTATGCATAAAAAAGGAAAAAAGTTCTTCTGTCATCTAAATAAGCTAAATAGGGATTCCCCCTCCGCATTACTACGTCGATGTGACATGGCAAAAAAGAAATTAGTCAGGAAATTGTTTTTAAAATAAGTGAATCAAGAAGGGTCAAGATGTCTGAGAAATAAGATAAAAATTACATCGAGAAAAAAAATAAATAACAAAATAAATAAAATAAAATAAAATAAAATAAAATAGAAGGGTTAGATTTGTTTGGTTTAAAAAGGATAGAATAAAATATAAGAAGATAAAGTGTGCAAAGAAAATACAAAAAAATGTACTTAGCTAAAAATTAGATTTCGGTGTGGTGGAAAATGGATCTCTTCGACCACCATGCAGGTGCCGCTAAGCGAATTTTAACCTTACTGTGCCGGGTCATTGGGGTAGGGGGGGGGGGCACTCCTTACATTTGTGGTCGTTAGTGAGCTTTCCCTTCTTTGAGGAGGAAAGGAAAGAAAACCAATATTCTGCTTATATATTTTGAATAGATCCTGAACTTCGTAACATTTAGATTTTACAACAGTAACTTGGCCAGGCATGAATTAAATTAAAAAACTGGGCAATTAAGCTGAAAAGAAATATAGAAGCTAATACGCAATCTGAAATCAAGACAATTTCTTGTGTGAGATATTTACCAGTAAAGAAAGTCCGTGCGTCTTTTTTTTCGCCTACGACTCATTTTTAGGCACAGTTAATAATTCGGGTGTTTATATGTCAAGCGGTCGACTTCATATTTAAATTAATCTATTTCAATGATAGTAGATTATGCATAAAAAAGGAAAAAAGTTCTTCTGTCATCTAAATAAGCTAAATAGGGATTCCCCCTCCGCATTACTACGTCGATGTGACATGGCAAAAAAGAAATTAGTCAGGAAATTGTTTTTAAAATAAGTGAATCAAGAAGGGTCAAGATGTCTGAGAAATAAGATAAAAATTACATCGAGAAAAAAAATAAATAACAAAATAAATAAAATAAAAAATAAAATAAAATAAAATAAAATAGAAGGGTTAGATTTGTTTGGTTTAAAAAGGATAGAATAAAATATAAGAAGATAAAGTGTGCAAAGAAAATACAAAAAAATGTACTTAGCTAAAAATTAGATTTCGGTGTGGTGGAAAATGGATCTCTTCGACCACCATGCAGGTGCCGCTAAGCGAATTTTAACCTTACTGTGCCGGGTCATTGGGGTAGGGGGGGGGCACTCCTTACATTTGTGGTCGTTAGTGAGCTTTCCCTTCTTTGAGGAGGAAAGGAAAGAAAACCAATATTCTGCTTATATATTTTGAATAGATCCTGAACTTCGTAACATTTAGATTTTACAACAGTAACTTGGCCAGGCATGAATTAAATTAAAAAACTGGGCAATTAAGCTGAAAAGAAATATAGAAGCTAATACGCAATCTGAAATCAAGACAATTTCTTGTGTGAGATATTTACCAGTAAAGAAAGTCCGTGCGTCTTTTTTTTCGCCTACGACTCATTTTTAGGCACAGTTAATAATTCGGGTGTTTATATGTCAAGCGGTCGACTTCATATTTAAATTAATCTATTTCAATGATAGTAGATTATGCATAAAAAAGGAAAAAAGTTCTTCTGTCATCTAAATAAGCTAAATAGGGATTCCCCCTCCGCATTACTACGTCGATGTGACATGGCAAAAAAGAAATTAGTCAGGAAATTGTTTTTAAAATAAGTGAATCAAGAAGGGTCAAGATGTCTGAGAAATAAGATAAAAATTACATCGAGAAAAAAAATAAATAACAAAATAAATAAAATAAAATAAAATAAAATAAAATAAAATAGAAGGGTTAGATTTGTTTGGTTTAAAAAGGATAGAATAAAATATAAGAAGATAAAGTGTGCAAAGAAAATACAAAAAAATGTACTTAGCTAAAAATTAGATTTCGGTGTGGTGGAAAATGGATCTCTTCGACCACCATGCAGGTGCCGCTAAGCGAATTTTAACCTTACTGTGCCGGGTCATTGGGGTAGGGGGGGGGCACTCCTTACATTTGTGGTCGTTAGTGAGCTTTCCCTTCTTTGAGGAGGAAAGGAAAGAAAACCAATATTCTGCTTATATATTTTGAATAGATCCTGAACTTCGTAACATTTAGATTTTACAACAGTAACTTGGCCAGGCATGAATTAAATTAAAAAACTGGGCAATTAAGCTGAAAAGAAATATAGAAGCTAATACGCAATCTGAAATCAAGACAATTTCTTGTGTGAGATATTTACCAGTAAAGAAAGTCCGTGCGTCTTTTTTTTCGCCTACGACTCATTTTTAGGCACAGTTAATAATTCGGGTGTTTATATGTCAAGCGGTCGACTTCATATTTAAATTAATCTATTTCAATGATAGTAGATTATGCATAAAAAAGGAAAAAAGTTCTTCTGTCATCTAAATAAGCTAAATAGGGATTCCCCCTCCGCATTACTACGTCGATGTGACATGGCAAAAAAGAAATTAGTCAGGAAATTGTTTTTAAAATAAGTGAATCAAGAAGGGTCAAGATGTCTGAGAAATAAGATAAAAATTACATCGAGAAAAAAAATAAATAACAAAATAAATAAAATAAAATAAAATAAAATAAAATAGAAGGGTTAGATTTGTTTGGTTTAAAAAGGATAGAATAAAATATAAGAAGATAAAGTGTGCAAAGAAAATACAAAAAAATGTACTTAGCTAAAAATTAGATTTCGGTGTGGTGGAAAATGGATCTCTTCGACCACCATGCAGGTGCCGCTAAGCGAATTTTAACCTTACTGTGCCGGGTCATTGGGGTAGGGGGGGGCACTCCTTACATTTGTGGTCGTTAGTGAGCTTTCCCTTCTTTGAGGAGGAAAGGAAAGAAAACCAATATTCTGCTTATATATTTTGAATAGATCCTGAACTTCGTAACATTTAGATTTTACAACAGTAACTTGGCCAGGCATGAATTAAATTAAAAAACTGGGCAATTAAGCTGAAAAGAAATATAGAAGCTAATACGCAATCTGAAATCAAGACAATTTCTTGTGTGAGATATTTACCAGTAAAGAAAGTCCGTGCGTCTTTTTCGCCTACGACTCATTTTTAGGCACAGTTAATAATTCGGGTGTTTATATGTCAAGCGGTCGACTTCATATTTAAATTAATCTATTTCAATGATAGTAGATTATGCATAAAAAAGGAAAAAAGTTCTTCTGTCATCTAAATAAGCTAAATAGGGATTCCCCCTCCGCATTACTACGTCGATGTGACATGGCAAAAAAGAAATTAGTCAGGAAATTGTTTTTAAAATAAGTGAATCAAGAAGGGTCAAGATGTCTGAGAAATAAGATAAAAATTACATCGAGAAAAAAAATAAATAACAAAATAAATAAAATAAAATAAAATAAAATAAAATAAAATAGAAGGGTTAGATTTGTTTGGTTTAAAAAGGATAGAATAAAATATAAGAAGATAAAGTGTGCAAAGAAAATACAAAAAAATGTACTTAGCTAAAAATTAGATTTCGGTGTGGTGGAAAATGGATCTCTTCGACCACCATGCAGGTGCCGCTAAGCGAATTTTAACCTTACTGTGCCGGGTCATTGGGGTAGGGGGGGGGCACTCCTTACATTTGTGGTCGTTAGTGAGCTTTCCCTTCTTTGAGGAGGAAAGGAAAGAAAACCAATATTCTGCTTATATATTTTGAATAGATCCTGAACTTCGTAACATTTAGATTTTACAACAGTAACTTGGCCAGGCATGAATTAAATTAAAAAACTGGGCAATTAAGCTGAAAAGAAATATAGAAGCTAATACGCAATCTGAAATCAAGACAATTTCTTGTGTGAGATATTTACCAGTAAAGAAAGTCCGTGCGTCTTTTTTTTCGCCTACGACTCATTTTTAGGCACAGTTAATAATTCGGGTGTTTATATGTCAAGCGGTCGACTTCATATTTAAATTAATCTATTTCAATGATAGTAGATTATGCATAAAAAAGGAAAAAAGTTCTTCTGTCATCTAAATAAGCTAAATAGGGATTCCCCCTCCGCATTACTACGTCGATGTGACATGGCAAAAAAGAAATTAGTCAGGAAATTGTTTTTAAAATAAGTGAATCAAGAAGGGTCAAGATGTCTGAGAAATAAGATAAAAATTACATCGAGAAAAAAAATAAATAACAAAATAAATAAAATAAAATAAAATAAAATAAAATAGAAGGGTTAGATTTGTTTGGTTTAAAAAGGATAGAATAAAATATAAGAAGATAAAGTGTGCAAAGAAAATACAAAAAAATGTACTTAGCTAAAAATTAGATTTCGGTGTGGTGGAAAATGGATCTCTTCGACCACCATGCAGGTGCCGCTAAGCGAATTTTAACCTTACTGTGCCGGGTCATTGGGGTAGGGGGGGGGCACTCCTTACATTTGTGGTCGTTAGTGAGCTTTCCCTTCTTTGAGGAGGAAAGGAAAGAAAACCAATATTCTGCTTATATATTTTGAATAGATCCTGAACTTCGTAACATTTAGATTTTACAACAGTAACTTGGCCAGGCATGAATTAAATTAAAAAACTGGGCAATTAAGCTGAAAAGAAATATAGAAGCTAATACGCAATCTGAAATCAAGACAATTTCTTGTGTGAGATATTTACCAGTAAAGAAAGTCCGTGCGTCTTTTTTTTCGCCTACGACTCATTTTTAGGCACAGTTAATAATTCGGGTGTTTATATGTCAAGCGGTCGACTTCATATTTAAATTAATCTATTTCAATGATAGTAGATTATGCATAAAAAAGGAAAAAAGTTCTTCTGTCATCTAAATAAGCTAAATAGGGATTCCCCCTCCGCATTACTACGTCGATGTGACATGGCAAAAAAGAAATTAGTCAGGAAATTGTTTTTAAAATAAGTGAATCAAGAAGGGTCAAGATGTCTGAGAAATAAGATAAAAATTACATCGAGAAAAAAAATAAATAACAAAATAAATAAAATAAAATAAAATAAAATAAAATAGAAGGGTTAGATTTGTTTGGTTTAAAAAGGATAGAATAAAATATAAGAAGATAAAGTGTGCAAAGAAAATACAAAAAAATGTACTTAGCTAAAAATTAGATTTCGGTGTGGTGGAAAATGGATCTCTTCGACCACCATGCAGGTGCCGCTAAGCGAATTTTAACCTTACTGTGCCGGGTCATTGGGGTAGGGGGGGGGGCACTCCTTACATTTGTGGTCGTTAGTGAGCTTTCCCTTCTTTGAGGAGGAAAGGAAAGAAAACCAATATTCTGCTTATATATTTTGAATAGATCCTGAACTTCGTAACATTTAGATTTTACAACAGTAACTTGGCCAGGCATGAATTAAATTAAAAAACTGGGCAATTAAGCTGAAAAGAAATATAGAAGCTAATACGCAATCTGAAATCAAGACAATTTCTTGTGTGAGATATTTACCAGTAAAGAAAGTCCGTGCGTCTTTTTTTTCGCCTACGACTCATTTTTAGGCACAGTTAATAATTCGGGTGTTTATATGTCAAGCGGTCGACTTCATATTTAAATTAATCTATTTCAATGATAGTAGATTATGCATAAAAAAGGAAAAAAGTTCTTCTGTCATCTAAATAAGCTAAATAGGGATTCCCCCTCCGCATTACTACGTCGATGTGACATGGCAAAAAAGAAATTAGTCAGGAAATTGTTTTTAAAATAAGTGAATCAAGAAGGGTCAAGATGTCTGAGAAATAAGATAAAAATTACATCGAGAAAAAAAATAAATAACAAAATAAATAAAATAAAATAAAATAAAATAAAATAAAATAGAAGGGTTAGATTTGTTTGGTTTAAAAAGGATAGAATAAAATATAAGAAGATAAAGTGTGCAAAGAAAATACAAAAAAATGTACTTAGCTAAAAATTAGATTTCGGTGTGGTGGAAAATGGATCTCTTCGACCACCATGCAGGTGCCGCTAAGCGAATTTTAACCTTACTGTGCCGGGTCATTGGGGTAGGGGGGGCACTCCTTACATTTGTGGTCGTTAGTGAGCTTTCCCTTCTTTGAGGAGGAAAGGAAAGAAAACCAATATTCTGCTTATATATTTTGAATAGATCCTGAACTTCGTAACATTTAGATTTTACAACAGTAACTTGGCCAGGCATGAATTAAATTAAAAAACTGGGCAATTAAGCTGAAAAGAAATATAGAAGCTAATACGCAATCTGAAATCAAGACAATTTCTTGTGTGAGATATTTACCAGTAAAGAAAGTCCGTGCGTCTTTTTTTTCGCCTACGACTCATTTTTAGGCACAGTTAATAATTCGGGTGTTTATATGTCAAGCGGTCGACTTCATATTTAAATTAATCTATTTCAATGATAGTAGATTATGCATAAAAAAAGGAAAAAAGTTCTTCTGTCATCTAAATAAGCTAAATAGGGATTCCCCCTCCGCATTACTACGTCGATGTGACATGGCAAAAAAGAAATTAGTCAGGAAATTGTTTTTAAAATAAGTGAATCAAGAAGGGTCAAGATGTCTGAGAAATAAGATAAAAATTACATCGAGAAAAAAAATAAATAACAAAATAAATAAAATAAAATAAAATAAAATAAAATAAAATAGAAGGGTTAGATTTGTTTGGTTTAAAAAGGATAGAATAAAATATAAGAAGATAAAGTGTTTTTTAAACGACAATACAGTTGATAGCGTCTCTAACCTTGGAGATCATGAAAAATATTTTTATTCACAGGTAAGAATAGTTTTGAAATAATTTAGAGTATTTCATTTAAATTGCATTGAACAATATTGGAGCATGTCACAAACCGAAGGAGCATCAGACCTATCAGAATTTCTGCGAGGACGAATCGTGGGTCAATATGAAGGTTGTCTTAGTCAACACAAAAAGTATCTTCACAAGCTGGGCAACTATGGTAGGGTTAGGAAAAGGAGATCTATTCTTTGTCCTACCAATTTCAAGCGAAGAAAGGATTGGGCTCGTGAGATGGTGGAGAGCCATATGACCTTTTGTCATTATCTCTGATGATTTGCGCTTTACAATATTTCCCGACAGTGGAAGGTTATAGATACGGAGGTTCTCTAAATAAGAGTTTGACTAAGAAAAGACGGCAGCCAATGCTGAAACATTAGGGATTTACATAGTGAGGACGACTTGGGGAGTTCACAGGATTCTGCTTTCCCAACTGTACTGATATGCAGAAGTTCAAGTGCAATGTGAACAAACATCTTGCTACTCATCTCCCTTCATAATGCCCCCGTAAATTATGTCCCCGATAGTAATCTTCTACTTCAAAGTGGCACTGTGCCTTGTTTGGGGTTAAAATTGAATAAAAAAAATGATTTATTTTATAATAAAGATAGTGAAATGTAAAAATGTCTCTGTGATGTTCTAAAGTTTCGATTAGGGGATTCTTTAAAAAAACGAGTATAGATCGGAAATCCTCACTAGTTTTGCGATACTCACTTGTATTTTTATCCCGTAAAATCTTTTTCAAAGTTGATTTGCATGCCACAAATAAACTTGCAATGGATATCATAACGAACTAAAACCAATTCTTTCTTCTTAAGTATTTTGTTCTTAGCTATTCCTTGCGTCAATGTAGCAATAACTACGCTTTATACTATTATAATTTATTATTTTAGATAACTTTAGTAACAACTTATGGATCACCCAGTCTTTCTGCGACAATGGTGGATTAAACCAAGTTATATTTCGCTTGGCATGCTTTCGTTTTTTATTAATTTTATTATTTGTTATCTTCGATTGATGATGGCAAAGGTACCCGTTCATTTTAGCAACACCGTTGTAGGATTAACATGTTAGCTTCATAGACTTTTAATATAATAATGAATTTCTCACTTACTACATGCCGTTTTCTTGTGGCATTTAACCAGACAAAATTAAGTTTACACAGTATTTGAACGCCACCCGTTTCAGCAATGATAAACAGCATAATACACATAATTAGTATGCCAGAACAAACTAACAGATGCTTAGTAAACATGCATACTACTGCAGTATATATACAGACAGATATGATAGAAAAGAATAGACACTAAGATAAATATTTTTCCTAAGATTAATATGTGCTTATTTATTTTTTCAGATAAGAATAGTGCTGAAATAACTTATGATATATAAAATATCTCATTGAAATTGCTTCGAATAACATTGAAGAATGCCACGACCAAAAGAAGCATCAGAATTTTTTGCAGGGATGAATCGTGGGTCAAGATGAAGGTGGTATAAGTCAATGCAAAACAGCTAGAAATCTTTCACTACCGCTTTTATTGTTAATAGAGTGATCGTATGATTCATAAAGGAGGACAAAGAGTGAGTAAACCCTCATCCAGGTCGCCCAGGTCTCTCTGAAATAACCTCGCGTGTTGGAAAAGAAATGTTGAAGAGGAGACTCGGTGCAATACAAGCTGATGTCAGTCCCAGAAATGTTGTCAGATATCTACACAAGTTGGGTTACTATTGTAGAGCTGCTAGAAGAAAACCTCTTTGTCCTGCCAATATCAAGCGGAAGGAAAAGTTTGGTCTCATGAGATGATGGTGAGACCAATGACCTTTTGGACCAATATCATTTTCTCTGATGAGTCACGCGTTGCTGTATTTCCCGACAGTGGAAGGGTATGGGTATGGGGGATTTCTCAGAAAGAGTTTGACTTAAAAACACGGCAGTCAACACTGAAGCATGGTGGTTTCTAGGTTATGGTACGGTGTGCAATTTGGAGTGATGGTCGCTTAGACTTGGTGGACTGCGAAGGAAACATCAATTCAACTCAATATGTTTCAATATTACATGAAGGACTCCTACGAATATTCTCAAGTGGTAAAATGAACCATGTTACCTCCCTATTTATGGACGACGAAGCTCCTTGTCAATCTGCTAGGACGATAAAATATTGGTTGAGCCAAAATGAGATTAATAAACTTCAATGGCCAAGTCAGTCCCCGGATATGGACCCAATTGAAAACCTTTGGGTATATTAGACCGGAACCTTCACAAAAAGCAAAGAGAGAGCCATTTTCTTTTAGCATTATAGCGTCAGACATGACAAAAAATTCCTCAAGGTGATATTCGCCAACTGATCAATGTCATGCTTAAACGCGTTTTTGCATTAAAAACAGCAAAGGGAATTTCAACCAAGTATTAGTTGTTAACTTTGTGACCATGTTTTTAAATTTTGTTTTATAAATTATATGTTTATTGAAAGAAACTGTTTCTGTGAGTGTCTATTCTTTTCTATGTATATATATATATATATATATATGCATAAACATATATATACGCGCGTGTGTGTGTGTGTGTGTGTGTGTGTGTGTGTGTGTGTGTGTGTGTGTGTGTGTGTGTGTGGTAATTAATCATCCGTATCTGATCTGCTTTTGGTATCAGAATCGGGAATTCAATACAGAATCGGTTATTGTATCGGAACCGGGAAAAATATTAGAATCGTCCCATCACTAATATATATGTATTGTAACTTCTTCAGTATGTGTCTTCATTTACCCACATTTTAAGCGTGAAGGGTTTACAGGTGATCCGTTACAATGGATGATCGCTCATTCGGACCAAGATAAATAGAATTTCCGCGATAGATGCATACCAACCCCCGCGGATTAACAGTGTAATTACCGTTGGATGTTAACACAGGTCGGTACACTCCTTCGCGGATGCAGACATCACAATATGGACGAACCATTAAGGAGTTTTATATAAATATCGAGAAAGCCATAAGCATGAGCATGGAACCAGGTCAACATAGGCGTCGCCCTTCAGGTAGTTTCCGGTTTTCATTAACTTGGTTTTGGTTTGTGAAATATGTCTGAAAAGTAACAGGACTCCTGATACAAATAACTAATTTAAATTTCAAAGGAAAAAAAGAATTGGTTCCACCTTCAAAATTGTAAATTTCAGGACGAACAAAATAACTCACATAGGCTCGTATTCAGTAGGTGGCCATATTGTTTTGTCTTATATCTCTACTCTTATATAAAAGTCATTTTGTGTATGTGTGTGTGAGTGTGTGAGTGAGTGAGTGAGTGAGTGAAAGAGTGAGTGTGAGAGAGAGACAGTTTCTTCCTCACAGGTTCTGAAACGGCCGAGCCTATCTTTTTCAAATTTTATACAAAGGTAATTTATATGTCTGGCAGTGTTCTTACATATATTTTGTGCAGAAATTTATCAGATAAGTATCAAAAATCGAAGAATAAACCCGATCGTAAAAGTTTTTTTCTCTTATTCATCTGTTAAGAATTTTTTTATAGGGGAATATTTTGCGTAACACCGGTCAAGGAAATATTAAAACAACTATTTTTGAGTCCCAAAACATTGATCCATAGGGTTTTCTTATATTATCGGAATCAACCGACCCCAACCTGGTCAATACTTTTATTTACATAAACATTAGAATCTGTCTAAGCAGATCAACCAGCGTTTTGCTGTTAAAACACTGAATGAAACTTTAATATATAATAGTTAAGAAATTCAAAGTATCCCCCAAACGACACAGAACAAAATTCATCAGTCGAAAACTAACTTCACTAAACGTGTCAGGTACTTTCTCTTAAAGTAGGTAACATATTCAACCTACTTAAACATATTTGACAAGAGCATGTAACCAAGCCACGCTCGACATGTAACCCTAACCCTAACCCTAACCTTTTCTCCACTACCATAAAGCTCGCAAATAATCGGCACCCTCAAATCTACTGCAAACAATTTAAACCAGCTTAGAATTATGCGCACTAAAGAAAAAACACTTTCACATACAATATTTATTTCCAATTTCTACTCTACACTCTCTAACCCTTATCCGCGAGTGGCCTCTTGGCCTTGATAAGTGGTATACCTATGTAAAAACAAATATATCGTATATTTAATATTTACATACACATTCATTCACTCATTACAAACGCATTATACTATTGTTCCATCACTTCTAACACTGACGATTGCTTAAGCATGAAACACTAATTTCTTTTTGTATAAAAATCATTGTTAATATTTATTTTTAATTTTATGTTGGTTGGTTGTTGTTGTTTTACGGCATATCAACCCTTTTCAGGTGATTTAATGCTGAATCCAGTTATTTTGAAGAAAATTATATTTATCGTTTTCAAGTCGGTTTCTATTGAGCCCATAGTTGGGACCCTAACAGGTACTACCACTCCGGGTCAGGGTGGACCTGGAAGCAATGGCAATTAAAGGGTGGCACAGGAAATAACATACATGCTATCGTATTAATATATATATATATATATATATATATATATATATATATATAGTCTTTGAAGTTTTTAACCCTTAAAACTATACAAAAACATATTTTTTTATCATTCGTTAGAAAACCATCTAGTCATTTAATCACCTGCAATCACTGCATCAACTCGCTCTCGAATTTACTATAGTACTAATAATTTATTTTTCAAAAGATCAGAAATTGTTTACCATGAAACATTGTTTCAGGGATTTAATTTTTATATATATATATATATATATATATATATATATATATATATATATATATATACATATATGTATGTGTGTGTGTGTGTGTGTGTTAATAAAAAACATCAAAACCCGCGGATAAGGTAAAGTAGGACTGGTTACACTGTAAATGTGCTGAATAAAACTAGTTTAAGGGAATAGAAAAAACGGATGACACAATCCTACTCTCACACATTTTTTTTTGTAATGCTATCAGATTTTTTTCTGAAAGATTTTTTACAAAAATCTTGAGTAACCTATTGTAAAAATAAATCAAAGATAAATAAATCGACATTTTAAATCCTATTTTAAATTATTTCGTTTACATATTGATAAAGGTTGCTATTGATCCTGGGTTGGACACTAGCTCATATAAAGGGTTACCTCGCCCATCCTAAAATAGTCAATCGTTTATAACTTCGAAAAGGTTCCTGCAATATAACTCTCTTAGTTGTCGCTATTTCTTTCTTACAATTACTATTAGCTTCTATAAACTTTTGTTCGCTTGTACTGGACTTATGTTGGCTAAATCTGCTGTTTGGATTCTGCCTTTGAACAATGGCAGCTGCTCAAATAGAGGTAAACCATTTAGGAGATTAGAGTTTGCTACAGAACTTTCGTGTGGGAACATGTGTTTCAATCGTCGCTTTGAACCATTCAGTGGTCTCATTTGCGCACTGGGAAAAAGTAGCCATTTAATAGCAATGTTGGAGCAAGAAAAAACTTATATATATATATATATATATATATATATATATATATTCGCTGCGGTACAGTTACTGCTTACAACAGCACGTTTAATCAAAGTCAAGTAAATATCTGACGAAGAGATCTTTCTCGAAATATTATATAACACGGATACACCACCAGACCGATTTTCCCAGGTGACTACTGTGCAAATATAAATATATTGCATATATGAAATATGTGAATATGTACACATGTATGTATAAGTTGTATTAATAAAATTTCTCACCTGCTTCAGCTTGTGTCTTTCCGTTACTTCTGCATTGTACCGCCTTCTACAATTCGATTTAACTACATACTATACAATGCTTCAAGCAAACTACACCCACCTCTTATATATATATATATATATATATATATATATATATATATATATATATATGTATATATATTAATATGTTGGATGTAATAACTAATGGCTACACATAAGCAAACATGTTTCAGTGACCAGGGAAAATCACCTCATCAGGCCAAAAATAAACACGAGAGTTCTTGGCCTGATGAGGTGATTTTCCGTGGCAGGGTGGTGACTGAAACATATTTGCATATGTGTTGCCATTAGTTATCACATCCAACATATTTATATTGCTCTGTATAAACATTGAGCCATCTTTGGTTGACAAATTTAGGTTTTGCTTAAATAATACTACCAATAATATATATATATATATATATATATATATATATATATATATATATATATATATATATTAAAGCACGTCTGATTGAACACGACAGTTCTTCTTTATTACGATTTTTCTAGGTATTTTTTCTTTTCAATTCGCCGAGCGGTCTTTTTTATTTCAGCTGGCATGTTGTATATAATGGGGCACAACAGTTGTTTTTCAACTACATTCTTCTCAAGTGCTTTCTATCGGTGAATCTGATTGTCGTCAGGAGTGATTGTTGCCAGTAAAATAAAATAATGACTGGCTGCTAATATATATATATATATATATATATATATATATATATATATATATATATATATTTAGTAGAAATGGTAATTAATAAAAACTGAAGTTGGCAAATATGCGTTTTATTTTTTATTACCGGTATCTTTCTGTTAAGTTACTTTATTGTTTCAGCTACCCGGCCTTTTGGGGGGGGGCGCCTGTAGCTTCCTCAGACTTTTACAGAAAGCTACAGACGGCCAAAAAAAACGGCCGAGTAGCTGAAACAATAATGTAACTTAACAGAAAGATACGGTAATAAAAATAAAACATATATATATATATATATATATATATATATATATATATATATATATATATATATACACACATTCGGGTAATCTAAATATTAATTTACTTGTTAGGACGTCCAATGTCACAAAAAACATCATCATCACAAACATTAATCACTGAGAAATAAATTACATCTCTTTATAATCGCTATTTATCACTTAAAAATACTTAAAACGATTTCCTCTCGAAAAATTAAAAAAAATACATGGCTATCTTTTTACGGTCTAAAATTAGCTATTTTATTTTATAATAAAAAAAATCATGATGAGAGGATGCTGTAATTTTTTATTATAAATACGTTTTAAAATTGAAAAAAAAAATGCTCAATAATAATTATTTTAAAAAAAATGCCCCATAATAATTATAATTTATGTAAAACCTTATTCAGAAAAAAAATTTTTTTTTTAGTTTGGTGTTGGAATTTTATTGAAAGAACATCTATTTTTCTTTAAATCAATTCATTTTAGCTTTAAAACGTTTAAAAAGAATTTGCCAAAAAAATAATTTTAAATTCGTTGTTATTTGTGATGTTTTATTTTTTTTATTTATTTTATTTATGATGTGTCTGAATAATTTTCAACCACCGTGGAATTTCAACGGGTCTGCTAGTATCAATTAATTAATTTAAAAGTGAATACTTTACATATAGATATATAACTATGTACGCATACGAAACTTATATATATATATATACATATATATATATGTATATATATACATATATATATGTATATATATATATATATATATATATATATATATATATATATATATATATATATCCGACAGGCGTTCCAAAAGTGACACCTCCAATGTTTTTATTCTGCTCGAATGGATAAAAAGGAACTGCAAATTGCATTGTCATGATCACTGTACTTATGTATTCATAAATTGGAAGTTTGATACTCTAAAAAAGAGACCCCCTTCATGGACGTGTGACAGAAGCATAGATGCGTCATTGAATTAATGGCAAAAATGCGCTCAGAATAGTGGTGACCATGTAGAAAAAATATAATCTAGAGCACAAAAGTTCACTTGTTTCAGTATTACCATTTTCGTCATCATAGCTCTTTGACTTTCTGGGTTAGAAAATAAGAGGCTTTACCTTTGAAAAGACCCTAGTGTATATATATATATATATATATATATATATATATATATATATATATATATATATATAATAAAAATAATATATATATATAAAATAAAAATAATATATATATATATATAATTATTGACTATAATAATTATTAAATACCTACAGACACTAGTGTTTCATCCTTTCGGGAATCATCAGTACAGAGTGTTACGATTAACACCAGTCGATAGATTCGAACCCAGCGACAGAAGCCATCCTTGGCTGTGCAATGACCTAATCCATTCGGCTCCCGTTAACCGCAAGAAATGCTGTTGAAATTTAAACATTTATTTTTAAATGCCTTTTAACGTCTGTCAGAGTGATTTAATCGTTGTATGATGATCTGCGCATAAAAGCAAAATTGATCGATTAATTCAACTGAAATTGCTCAACGATAAGAAACGAGTTTCGTAAAGGGCTGACATGGTATTTGATATGGATATGTTTAAAAGTGAATCTTATATATTTTATATGAATCTTATATAGTGAATATATATATATATATATATATATATATATATATATATGGTATTTGATATGGATATGTTTAAAAGTGAATCTTATATATTTTTCTCTCCCTCGTTCTGTCAGACTTTCTGTCTCTGTCTGTTTGTCTCTCTCTCTCTTATATATATATATATATATATATATAATTATTTTTTTACTATAATAATTAAATACCTACAGACACTAGTGTTTCATCCTTTCGGGATTCTTCAGTGCAGGGTGTCACGATTACTACCAGTCGAACGATTCGAACCCCGCGACACGAGACATCTCTGGCTCGATTAGCGGAGGCCGTATCCATTCGGCTACTATTAACCATGTGAAATAGCGTTGAATTTTAAACATTTTAATTTAAATGTTCATTACGTCAGACAGACAGTGATCAAATCGTTATACGATGATCTACGCATAAGAGCTAAATTGACCGACTTTTAATTCAATGGAAAGTGCTCAACGATAAGAAACGAATTTCTTAAAGGGGCTGTCATAATTATTTTTTTACTATAATAATTAAATATCTACAGACACTAGTGTTTCATCCTTTCGGGATTCTTCAGTGCAGGGTGTCACGATTACTACCAGTCGAACGATTCGAACCCCGCGACACGAGACATCTCTGGCTCGATTAGCGGAGGCCGTATCCATTCGGCTACTATTAACCATGTGAAATAGCGTTGAATTTATATATATATATTGAATATATATATATATATATATATATATGTGTGTGTGTGTGTGTGTGTGTGTGTATATGAGAAAAAAAAGCTAGGCAAAAATGTTGCACTTCCTTAAATGTAAACATCTTTGTACTTGCGTTTCACTTTGAACGCCTTTTTTGTTCTGTTTTTCGTCTTTGTACCAGCAGTTCTGGTGTGTTTGTTGCGCCTTTGTAGACAGCGTGATTCGACCGGATCTGTTGAAAAACGGTATGTTCCGGGGAATTTGTGAATTCGCGATCTGTGCATTCAAAGAGAACAGGATCTTCATACAAGGTGGTATGCAAAACGGGCAGGTCTCCATAATTCGAGCCTCTAGGGGAGTCCCAAACAAGTGAACATCTGCAAGTCAAGTATCCGGTCATGTTTATCCAAAAACAGATGAATGATTTCCCCTAAAAAGATAACACGATCATTGAATGCATAAAGGGATCCATTAGTCTGTTCATCTGTCAATTTATCTATGTCGTTTAATCATTTATATCATATTTATTTATATCAATGTATGTAGCTTTATTTTATTCTTGTTCGATGAAGAAGTGGTTTTATTTGTCAAAAACAGAATTGTTTATCGTGAAATAAAAAAAAGGATTTTGCTTATATATGTTAGGCATCACTCTGTTTCTATTGTTGACCTTGTTTGTTGACCTTGTGCTTGCGTGAGGAATACTCTTAAATAGGCTATTAATTTATCGCTCCGGAAGTTTATCAACTTATATATATATATATATATATATATATATATATATATATATATATATATATATATATATATATATATATATATAACTATTTCATTTATTTATATATTTATATATATATATATATATATATATATATATATATATATATATATATATATATATACTCATAAGAGTGGCTGGATATAGTGAGATACGAAATCGGGACCCAATGATAAGAAACTTAATATCTCGTACGACTGTTGGGTTTATCGGGTTTTATGAAAATGTTACTTATTTGTTTTGTTTTGTTTTTTTTGCGATACTTTTTTAATGAATTTAATTATTTATACGAAAGTGCATTTTTACCTAAATGCGAGTTGGGAATAATTTTCCCTTTGACCAATTGGTACTTTCGAATAAGTAATTGAATTCATTCAATAAGTATCGTAAAGAAAAACAAATAAATAACATCTACATAAAAAGCGATATAACCCAGTCGTGCGAGATAACCCAGTGGTACAGATTTATGCTGCTTACATGCGGTTCCGATTTCGAGTCTCGGTAGATTCAACTACTCTGATGAGTCGTGGATAATAATATTTTAAACAATATATATATATATATATATATATATATATATATATATATATATATATATATATATATATATATAAGAAAGGAAAATGAAGATATGAAATTAAATATTAATATATACCTATTTACTATGCCTCCCCACGGGACAGAGTTAGACACCAGGGTCGTTTTTTAACGTGGAGAAAAGGTACAAAAATAAAAATTGTCTCAGTCGTGAAGGATTTCTCCTCCACCGAAAGAGAACAAGAAAATGAAGTGCAGCATCTGAAGAACAGATACTACACTTTGATCTTGGCCCGAACAATAAACGCATTACTTTTAAATAAGCTTCAGTACAATTTTGTTGAGCTTTGTATTATCTCGATAGAGAGAGAGAGAGAGAGAGAGAGAGAGAGAAAGAGAGAGAGAGAAAGAGAGAGAGAGAGGCGGACAGAAGAACATAATTTAAGACTGGAAATGTATTTGTTGTTTTACAAGACACTTAAATAAGTAATATTAAAATTTACTTAATCCGCAGAGTTTCAAAGGAATGCTTTCTTTTTTCTCATCAGAGGAAAAATATTATCTTGGTTGTATTGAGCTTTTTTATTTGGATATGATGGATATATATAAATATTAATATTTATAATAGCTTTAAGTCTACAGACGCTTTTGACTTGTAAACTTTATTTTTACGTCTTGATCATACATACATACATACATACATACATACATACATATATATATATATATATATTTACATGGGGGTCACCACTTATCAAGACCCAGGAGTCACTCGGGGATAAGGGTTATTGTGTTTACACTAATAAGTGGGACAGTATCGTAGTAATAGTTAGTATTGGGGATTTGATAAGGTGTCATTACTTAAGGGGGCGGTTCATCAGGAATTTGTTTGTGTTGGACTTGAAGACATCCAAGTTGAATTCGGGGGGGGGGGCGGAACAGGCAAGCGGCAGAGAGTTCCACAGCCGTGTAGTTTTAAGAAAGAAGCTTTGTTCATGGAATTTACGTTTTGATTTAGGCACAGATAAAGAGTGGGGAAAATTATTGACAGTGATTTCAGCTAGTCGGGTGTTTTTCGTGAAAGATTGATGGGGGTGGGGACCAGAGAATGGAGCTCAGACGAGCACTTGCCATGGAAATAACGAGAAAACATAGACAGGCTCGCAACGTCTCTTCTGTGGGAGAGAGGTTGCAGGGAAGAGAAAAGGTCATCCCTCACTAAGCCACGAAGTCTATTTTGTACTTTGTCAAGGCAGGATAGACTGTTTTTAGCAGTTCCTGCCCAGATGTGGCAGCAGTACTCCATCCTTGGATGTACTTGGCTTTTATACAGATAGAGAATTGCATCATTAGTGAGATATCTTCTGGAGCGTTAGAAGGATCCCACCATTTTCCCAGCGACCTTGGCCACAGACTTGATGTATGTGTTCCATTTCAGATCAGGAGTAAAGGTCAAACCCAGAAGCTTATCAAAACATGGGGCCTCCCCTAGACGACAGCCATTCATTTCAATCGATGCCAGCTGGGGATCAGAGCGTTTATGATGTAATGATAGGATCTTGGTCTTATATGCATTAAAGGTAACCAGCCACCTCTTCCCCCACTGAACCACGCGCTCAAGATCTGAGGAGAGAGAATCAGAGAGAACGTTGCCATTTACGGCCTTTGATGTGTTGCCATAGATAGTCGTGTCATCAGCATAGATGTCAACGAATGATTTTAGTATGTGTTTTGGGAGATCATTGATGTAGATTAAGAAGAGAGTTGGGCCCAGGATTGACCCCTGAGGGACTCCAGCATTAATACTGTGGGCCTCTGATTTCTGCCCATCAACCACACACACACACACACATATATATATATATATATATATAGAGAGAGAGAGAGAGAGAGAGAGAGAGGGAGATAAGATTTGAAAAATACTTTTAACCCCAAGTCCTTCGTTGAAAACCTCATTTGTTTTGTAAGTCAATTAATATGTTGTAACCATTGCATTACTTTGCGTCCAATAATTTACGTTAGTTCATATATTATTCAAAGGATCATAATTTGTTTTCCTATGAAAACACGTTTCGTAGATTTAAAAAGAAGACAGTAGTTTTTGGTATGGCATCCCAGCAGTGTTTATTAAACACCACCTCCCCTCATATATATATATATAGAGAGAGAGATGGATGGGTGTGTGTGTGTGTGTGTGTGTGTGTGTGTGTGTGTGTGTGTGTGTGTGTGTGTGAATGTTAGTTACTGCTGGAACGTAAGAACATTGCTAGACATCAGCGTCGGAAACGGTGGTCTGAACTTGCTGAAAAAGAATTGAAACTTAACGATGTAGATATTGTAGCATTATGGGAAATCAGACTTAATGATGAGGACTATCTCATTAAAGTTTTAGATGCGTACAAATTATAGTAGAGTGGCAGGACAGAAAGTCGTAAGAGAATCTTGAGGGCGTTTTGCTATTAGCAAAGCGATTGTTTCAAATTTAGAGCAACTAACGTTATTAATGATCGGCTAATGTACATGGTATATATATATATATATATATATATATATATATATATATATATATATATATATATATATACTCTACGTTTGAATTCAAGATTTGCGTTCTATTTATCTCTTAAATATTATAGAATTTTCATCGTGCAGATGAATTTGCTATCCTTGGAGGATTCAGTGCACGAACAGGGAAGCGTTAGGAGACCCCAAAAGTATTAAGTATGAATGGTGTAGGCTTCTTTAACAGTAACTTCTTGTTACTTTTTCACATATGTTCTATCCGTCTATCTATCGGTACGTATGCAGAATACGAATCGTGCTGTATATTAGATATTTTCAAATTAACTTTGAATTTCACGGTATCTTTTGTTTATTTAATTTAGGTGAGAATAGAGAATAGTTAAAAAAAATACGCCCTCCCCATATTAAGAATCGGTTTCTAAATAATAACGTCGGTTTTCCATTAGGGTATATATTCTGCATAACTACCTATTTACATATCCATATATTTATCTATCTCCTTCTTTACATATATATATATATATATATATATATATATATATATATATATATATATATATTAGCGGGACCTGCGGAAATTTCACAGTGAACTAATTCATATGTAATATATTTCTGTTGGCATTCTGTGAATGTTCAGCGTAAATAGAGACGCACTGATATCATTGTAGCTCTTTTGTTTAAACTGCAAAATTTTTTATTTAAGCTAGCATGGACACCCGGCATAGCCCGGTCGTAAAATACGCTTATCTATCATATTTTAATTTATGCAGATTGCGTTGATATTATTATAGAGTCAATTTTATATCGATTCTTATATAGTTTCGATTTCAAAAATAAAATAAATATATCCCATATTACTTGGATGCATCAGCGTAAATCGAAACTGAAACCAAAGTTAATGAACATATATATATATATATATATATATATATATATATATATATATATATATATAAATTGAGTCACTTCAGCCATAATCGAAACCGAAACAAAAACTTATGAAGAAATCTTGGTAAAATTATTTAATACAAGTAATGGAAAATCATCTGTAATATAAATCTCACCTGTCTGTTTACATGTATTCATGTGGTGACTTCAACGTCCATAACGTAGAATGGCTGACCCATTCAAATAAGACAGATGATGAGGGGAGGTTTTGTCATGATTTTGCCATTGCTTATGACCTCACTCAGATTGTTCGCGAACCCACCCGTGTGCCCGATACACCCAATCAATATGCAAGCCTCTTAGACCTTTTTCTTTCAACTTCCCCTGAGCTATGTTCATGTACCGTTCATTCTCCTTTAGGATCCTCCGACCACTCCATCGTATCAGTTAAGATAAAAACAAAATGTAAGAAGCCATCAGACGTACCCCTCCACCGTACTGTATACCGATACTCTATGGCTGACTGGGATAGCTTCCGTACATTCATATCTGATTTACCTCTGCACTCCATGTTTAAAAAGGAAATGTCCTCTATAGTATCAGATCTGACCGAATGGTTAATTGTAGGCATAGACCAATTCATACCATCAAAAAAATTCCAACAAAAACCTAACAGCCAGCCATGGTTCTCCCCAGAATGTGCTGCTGCTATCGCGCACAGAAATCACTTTTTCCATAACTACCAACGTAATAGATGCACTGAGACTAAAGCTGCTTTCAGGACTGCCAGCAACCACTGTAAAAGAGTAATAAAAAATGCAAGAGAGCTATATGCCCAGTCTGTTAAATCCAAGGTAGCTGATCAGCGGCTTGGTTCCCACCAGTTTTGGCAAATAACAAATAGGATCCTGAACAGAAGTGTGCGTTCTATCCCAACCATTATCAATGGACCAGAGGTTATCTCGTCAGCGTCAGACAAGGCCAAACTATTTGCAAAGAACTTTGCAGCTAATTCTGCCCTATGCGACGAAGGCCATCAACTCCCCATATTTCCTCCTATAACACAGAACAAGCTAGGTAACATACAAATATCCGTGCATGAGGTCGCCAAGCTAATAAAAAACCTAGATTCCAGTAAAGCAACTGGCCCTGATGGCATCCCAATTATAGTGTTAAAAAAGCTTCAACCAGAACTTGCTCCCATACTTACGAAACTATTTAAGCGCTGCCTTAAGGAGAAGTGCTTTCCGACCCCCTGGAAGACCTCATCAGTTTGCCCTGTATTTAAGAATTCAGGTGATAAGTCATCTCCCTCTCAATACAGACCAATAAGTCTTCTCTGTGTTATGAGTAAGTTACTGGAATCAATATTAAATAGAGAAATAGTCAACCACCTCAGCAGAAACAACCTTCTTAGTGACACACAATATGGTTTCATCTGCAAGATCTACCGCAGATGTGCTGACGGTTATATCCCACAGGATTAGTGAATCTCTTGACAAAGGCTTCCTTTCTAGGGCAATTGCTCTTGACATATCAAAGGCCTTTGACAAAGTATGGCATAAGGGTCTACTTCACAAGATTTCCAGCTACGGTATAACTGGAAATGTTTTCTCAATCATTAAATCATTTCTCTCCGATAGGCTCATAAGAGTAGTGGTAGATGGACAAAAATCGGAGGCCTGCAATATAAATGCTGGAGTCCCTCAGGGGTCAATCCTCGGCCCAACTCTCTTCCTGATCTACATCAATGACCTCCCTAAACACATACTTAAATCATTCGTTGACATCTATGCTGATGACACGACCATCTACGGCAACACATCAAAGGCTGTAAATGACGAAGTTCTCTCTGATTCTCTCTCCTCTGATCTCGAGCGCGTGGTTCAGTGGGGGAAGATGTGGCTAGTTACCTTTAATGCATCTAAAACCAAACTCCTATCCTTACATCATCAACGCTCTGATCCCCAGCTGGACTCAATTGTGATGGATGGCTCTCGTCTGGGTGAGGCCCCGTGTTTTGACAAGCTTCTGGGTTTGACCTTTACTCCTGATCTGAAATGGAACACGTACATCAAGTCTGTTGCCAAGGTCGCAGGAAAGATGGTGGGATCCTTCTACCGCTCCAGAAGATATCTCACTACTGATTCAATTCTCTATCTATATAAAAGCCAAGTACGGCCAAGGATGGAATACTGTTGCCATATCTGGGCAGGAGCTGCCAAAAACAGCCTATCATGCCTTGACAGAGTACAAAATAGACTTCGTGGTTTAGTGGGGGATGCCCTTTTCTCTACCCTGCAACCCCTCTCCCACAGAAGAGACGTTGCGAGCCTATCCTTGTTTTATCGTTATTTTCATGGCAGGTGCTCGTCTGAACTCCAATCCCTGGTCCCCCCTCGCCAAACTTTCACGAAAATCACCCGTCTAGCTGAATCCACTGTGAAAAATTTCCCCCACTCTATATCTGTGCCTAAATCAAAACGCGGATTTCATGAGCAAAGCTTCTTTCTTAAAACTGCACGCCTGTGGAACTCTGTTCCGTCTGCTTGCTTCCCTCCGGACTACAACTTGGATTTCTTCAAGTCTAATGTTAACAAATTACTAATGAACCGCCCCCCTAATTAAACACTTCATAAAATCTCCTCACTAACGTGATGTACTTGCAATAACCCTTATCCCTGAGTGGCTTCCGGGCCTTGATAAGTGGTGATCACTGTGTAAAAAAAAAAAAAAAAAAAAAATGTATGTATGTATGTATGTATGTATGTGTGCGTGTATGTATGTATGTATGTATTTATGTATGCCTAAAAGTTTCGACACAGGCGACAGATTTTCACGAGATCGTCATCATATTGAAGCTGGACGCTTCGGACGACAAATATCGAGGATTTGGCTAAAAACATTAATTCCTTCACCCTCAACTAGGCACTTTTCGCTGATTGTCTAGCATTAATGTAAACCTTCGTTAGTTCCGGTTTGGCGATGGACGCAACAGCGATACGTCACGTTTTATTTAACTTTCTTTTTCTTCTTCGCAATACGTTTTTTTTTTTTTTTTGTTACTTAACACACATCCCCAAACACCCGGGTAACGCCGGTCACCCAGTCTAGTAACAATTAAACGACAGTCACTTGGAAAAAAAGATGTAAGCGTGACACACAAAATAACACACACTATCGTATATATATATATATATATATATATATATATATATATATATATATATATATATATATAGTAAGTTTTGAAAATATATATGGCAATTAAGCTGCACAGAATATTCTGCGTTTCATTCTCGTAAGAATTCGTCAGGCATAAGCCTTGTCAGGCATAAGCATTATGCCTGACAAATTTTCAGGAGAATGAAACATGGAATATTCTGGTAGCTTAATTGCCATATACATCTTCATTACTTACTACCTAGCTCGACCTATGTATCGAGCACTGTTGAAGTAAATACTGAAACATTTGCGCATAAAATTATATTTTCGTATATTACTTTATGTGATTAAATGAAGTAATCATATATATATATATATATATATATATATATATATATATATATATATAATCTGAGACTCTTCAAACAAACACTACTAGCCAGATAAAATGTGAGGTTTCTTTTTTATTATTCTTTCTTTTATTCTTCAAAGACAAAATATGGACTCCTTTGTCCGCTTTTGGAAGCAAACACGGCTTTCTTTGTGTTAATCTGAAAGATTCTCGGGGAGTCTCCATTCATCATTCAGAAGGTAGTCTCAAATAGAAAGCAAAACGCGTCGGCTTATAAACACGTGTTTCTGCTTGACACAGAGCAGGTGCCACGCACGGCACTCGCACCTCCCGCACTCCGCTTGATATCAACACGAAAGAAATGCCTTTGTCGATTGTTTTTATAATCTAGATTACTAACTCTGGATGAATATCTCTATTGACTTAGCTATTTCCCTAATAGAAGCTTACGTGTATCTGTTGCGTTATCGGTTTTAATAGCATTCATATTGCCTTAGAAGTTTTCTTAAAGCGCTACCATTTTCATACTGCTTTGCGCAGTTCTTTTAAAATCGTACACATTATCAGTTACTCATCTATTCTTTTTATTTTTAAAGAAACTTATTTACCGTCAACACCAATCAATCAATCAATTTTATTGGCTAAAAGTAACAACATGCCATGCAAATGGCAGACGATATTGTCTATTGCCTCAATTTACCGTCTGAATTTTAGTCAAAGGTGTCTTTACACTTTTCTGTGTTTCTTTTATAATTTCGAGTATGTATGGAATCGTACAGATTTCTTTCGAAATTACTTATTTAAAGTGCCTTACATATTTCTTTAAAAGTTACTTCCCTATAATGTCTTACATACGTCTTTAAAAGTTACATATGTATAGGGCCTTACAGATTTCATTAATAGTTACATATGTATAGGGTCTTACAGATTTCATTAAAATTTACATATGTATAGGGCCTTACAAATTTCATTAATAGTTACATATGTATAGGGCCTTACAGATTTCATTAATAGTTACATATGTATAGGGTCTTACAGATTTCATTAAAATTTACATATGTATAGGGCCTTACAAATTTCATTAATAGTTACATATGTATAGGGCCTTACAGATTTCATTAAAATTTACATATGTATAGGGCCTTACAGATTTCATTAAAAGTTACATATGTATAGGGCCTTACAGATTTCATTAAAATTTACATATGTATAGGGCCTTACAGATTTCATTAAAAATTATTAATCTATAATATCAATGCCTCCGTTCAGTATGGAAAGACAAAATATCTGGCTGAGATAAGTTTATAAATATTAATTCTTTAATATTTATAATTTACTTTAATTTTACCATCTATGATCATTTTGGTAAATTCAATTGTAATTTTCATTATATATATATATATATATATATATATATATATATATATATATATATATATATACCGTATTTTAATTATTACTTTAAAAACTACTAATGACAAATAAACCTTTTCATCCCGTAGCAAATATTATTCATGTCTTTTTTTTTTCAATTTAGTCATGATACGGCAATACCTCTGCTTGACCACGTAAGGATAGGTGAACGTCTTATTTGAGCTTTAATTCTAGAATTTGTATGAATTATTGCTAAAGTTATACGATTGAAATATAAATAACTCCAAACCTATTCCTCTTATTATATCTATAATCTCACATAGTGGTTACAATTATCAAAGAACATTGGATCCATATATCAAATTTGGAAAAATCCGTACTTAAAATTTCGTCCAAATTTCGGTCATAACCGAACTTTCCCAGAGGAACATTTCTTGGCCTTCGGGACAAGATCAAAGTGTAGTATCTGTTCTTCAGATGCTGCATTTCTATTTCTTGTTCTCTTTCGGTGGAGGAGAAATCCTTCACGACTGAGACAATTTTTATTTTTGTACCTTTTCTCCACGTTAAAAAACGACCCTGGTGTCTAACTCTGTCCCGTGGGGAGGCATAGTAAATAGGTACAATATAAGTAAAGTGATGAGTCTCTACGACGAAGAGAAGAGAAGAGAAGCTATCGTCAAAGGTTTTTCCATGAGATTTAATATTATAATAGCTTGTAATTGTCTGTATTTTTTAGATGAGTTGTTTTCATTGATAGAGATTGTCGGACTGACTTCCTCATCTTGGTTGTTATTGTCACAACGTTTCGGCCGTTTTGCCCTCCGGCCTTCGTCAGGTGAACGGTTTGTTAGGAGTCTCGAACCCAACCCTTTATTATTATTACGGGGGTACCGTGTTCGGACTCCAGCTAAAAACAGAGAATCAGCAACTATGTCCCAAAGCCTAGCTGGAGTCCGAACACGGTACCCCCGTAATAATAATAAAGGGTTGGGTTCGAGACTCCTAACAAACCGTTCACCTGACGAAGGCCGGAGGGCAAAACAGCCGAAACGTTGTGACAATAACAACCAAGATGAGGAAGTCAGTCCGACAATCTCAATCAATTATAATAGCTTCATTGCAACTTAGTTCAAAATTAAACAAAGATCAATATTTTGAACAAGTCAATGTGACAACTAGTAAGCTGTCCGGTGTCGCCCGGTCGTAAAATACGCAACATTATTATATTTTAATCAATGCAGGATTCTTATTTATTATAAACAGAAATACCGTAGGTATTAAACGTAACGTTAAATTTCTTTTTAAAAAATGAAGTAAATAAAACGGAAAGAAACTGAGACATGTGCATGCGAGTATTATATATATATTTTTAAACAGTTCATTTCTTGTAAGTAATAAAAATAAATACAAGAGCTGAGATCGAAACTATTACCTAAAGAAAGTGAGTCAAGTACGATAAGCTTTAGACTAGCTTGCCACGATCTTTTTAAAGTGTTTTCAAATGCACTTATTCTTAATGAAGCTGTTATGTTTCACGACCCTGCATGCGCAGTCGTGTGTTTCGCGTGTGCTTTTTTGATAAACAGATAAAAATCCGCTGACCCCCTCCCCTTAGTACCAATTTTTCAATTTTTACCTCTTAGCAGCCCTTTTTAGGGTGAAAACCGATTAAAAGGTTTTCCATGTGTTTGAATACACTATACACCAAATTTCAAGTGTGTAGATCAAAAATTCGTAGAGTATATGTTCCTCTCTCTCTCTCTTTCTCTCTCTCTCTCTATCCCACTCTTTCTCTCTCTTTCATACACACACACACACACACACGTACAAACACATTCTCACTTTTATGGGTATATAAATTGGAGACAATATAGTCGCTATAGACAAAAACAGAGTTACAAACCAACAAACAAACTTAACCGAAAAAATAATCTCCTTAGCGGATGTAATAAGGTTAACGTTCACGTTCATAACCGTTTCATCCATATAAATAGACACAACCTTAAAACCATGACACATTTTCTTATTATAATAAAATCCATGTCAACAATGTTAGTATTTTCTTTTGTTAAAGATTTTTCGTGTTGACCTGTCGTGGCGCCAGTTATTTGTTGATCTATGTCGACATACATATAAGCATAGCTAGCGGCACTCACCCTCTATGTGGGTTAAACTGACTTCCTACAAAGGAGGAAGCTTCACGGGAATATTAAATTCACAAGCGGTCTTCAGTCGCATATATATCTCGGTTAAGGGGCGTGACAACGTTAGGTGTTTGCAGTTCTTGCAGTGGAGATGTCGATGTCCTACAACATACATCATTGACCAGGCTCGACTTTGCTTAACTTCGGAAATCTAACGAGAACCGGTTTGTCAACATGATTATGCTGTATATATGCCAGTCGAGGATCTGATCTCGACAATCACACCGGAAGAAAATGGGCATTTTCGGTGACTTTTTATCTGTCGGGCTGAAGTATTGTCCTAAGTAATCTTAGAAGTTTATTGATAACTACCAGAGGTGCACAGACAAGGAAATGCCGACGGGGAGACCGAGGCTATTTTTTACGTGCCAAAGTGCCCTCTTTTTAGGAGTGCTGGCTTGATTCTCTCCGGCTTCGTTGCCTTATGCCACACATTACTGCGGAAGAAAGGAAGTAAATAACGTCTTTGAGCCTTTCACTTCTATAAATATACACAACCTTTAAACGATGACACATTTTGCTAGTAAAATAATATCAATGTTTAAACTTTTGTTTGTAATTTATCAGCTAATGCTTTTGACACAATACTTTTTTACATTTGGAATTTTGTTTTGTTAAAGATGTTTAACATTTAAGCGTTTCATAAACAAATGGTGTTGACCTTCAACTCAGATCTTGTTTTTAGTTCAAACAATGTCGCCCAAAACATTCATGGCAAATTTTGACCTCAGAAGAATCGTAAAACGAGATATTCACTCGATTTGAAGGTCATTGATAAAGTGCAGAAATGCATCTGTAATTTGATTGGTTCCACACCTTTTTCTTTACTGCAGCCTCTCTCTCGCAGGCGTGATGTTGTAGCCTGTCAGTCTTTTCTGTAAATAGTATTATGACATGTGTTCTTCAGAGTGTTCGAACCTGTTCCTTGCTTCCTTTGTTTCAGCTCTTTTGACTCTTTGGTCCAGTGGTCTTTAATAATTCGCTGTTTAAATACCTCATTGTAATACAGTAGCTTCTTTCCACGAACTGCAAGGTTTTGGAACTCTCTTCCTGCTCACTGTTTTCATTCTACTTACAAACTTTTTTTGCATGACTTAAGTAAATAGGTATCTCTTGTCTTTGCGATAATCACCTTTCCTTCTTTTTTTCGCTCCTTACATGAAATGGGTTCATGCCTTGACGCGAGCGATTTTTATTAACAAAATATAACATTCAGAAATTCCAACAGACCTTTAATACTAATAGAAATACCCGGTATTTGCCAAGTTGAAACGTATTGGCGAGCAAAGGGTTTAGTCACCTACTATTTCAGATACACCGAATATCCTAATTTCTTATAGTTTTCCTGAAAGTAAATCACATTGGATTTATGGAAGCATTAAATATTCGTTTTCGTTTAAGAAAATAAAAAAAAATAACTGGCATAGATTTAATAAATAAAATTAGTTCTGTTTTAATGGAAACTAGTGTCGACTAATAATGATTGAAAATAAATTAAACAATTAAATTTTAATTAAATAAGTGACATTTTAATAATATTTCTACATAGCACAATTAAAACAACTCTATTAAAACAAACAATGATTATCATACAGTTAATGATTAAAATTGATTTTCTTTAATTTAACGTGCAAAAAATGTTACTTCTTGAATGTAAATTTCCTTTGAATAAATAGTAATTTATTCAAAGGAAATTTACATTCAAGAAGTACATAGAAACCACGCTGGAATGAAATTGTGTAAACATGTTTTTTTTTTAGTATGAACATTAATTTGTGAGACAATATGCGTTTTGTACATATTAATCAAATTGTGAACAAACAAACAGACAGGAATACGATTTTATTATAATGTATATAAGCGGAACCTGTTGAAATTCCACAGGGGACTCATTCATATGTAATATATTGATGTTCGCATTCTGTAGATGTTCAGTGTAAATGGAGACGCTCTGATATTATTGTAGTTTTTTGTTTTTTTTGTTAAAACTGCAAAAGTATTTACATAAGCCTGCAAGAACGCTCTGCAAATCCCGGCCGTTAAGTACGCTTAAATATGATATTTGAATTTTTGCAGAGTTCGTATATATTATTATAGAGTTAATGTTCTATCAATTTATATATATATTATAAAGTTTCAATTTCAAAATTTTTTTAAAATATATCTATATGACTTAAAACTTATGAAATATATATATATATATATATATATATATATATATATATATATATATATATATATATATATATAACTTGAGTTCCGTCAGGCATAATCGAAACCGAAACCAAAATTATGACGAATTCTTGATAAAATTATTTGCCAAAAAAAAATAAATAACTTGCGTGCCATCAGCTATAATCGAAACCGAAACCAAAACTTATGAAGAATTCTTGATAAAATTATTCATGACAGGAAATGGAAGTACATAACAATTATACTAACCGGATGTAAGCGTGACACAGAAAATAACACGCACGCTATCGTATTAATATATATATATATATATATATATATATGTGTGTGTGTGTGTGTGTGTGTGTGTGTGTGTGTGTGTGTGTGTGTGTGTTAATAAAAAACATCAAAACCCGTGGATAACGTTAAGTAGGACTGGTTACACTGTAAATTCTTGAGTAACCTATGGTAAAAATTAATCAAAGATAAATAAATCGACATTTTAAATCCTATTTTAAATTATTTCATTTACATATTGATAAAGGTTGCTATTGATCCTGGGTTGGACACTAGCTCATATACAGGGTGACCTCGCCCATCCTAAAATAGTCAATCGTTAATAACTTCGAAAAGGTTCCTGCAATATAACTCTCTTAGCTGTCGCTATTTCTTTCTTACAATTACTATTAGCTTCTATAAACTTTTGTTCGTTGGTATTGGATTTATGTTGGCTAAATCTACGGTATGCATGCTGCCTTTGAGCAATGGCAGCTGCCCAAGTAGAGGTAAACCATTGAGGAGATTAGAGTTTGCTACAGAACTTCCGTCGCTTTGAACGATTCAGTGGTCTCATTTGCGCACTGAGAAAAAGTAGCCATTTAATAGCAATGTTTGAGCAAGAAAAACTTATATATATATATATATATATATATATATATATATATATATATATATATATGAACAAATGATTAATAAAATATGTTAAAAGACATCTTGAAAAAGAGTTAAAAACATATTTAATTTTAAAAAGGAAGCACAAGATAAGTGGATAGTTCATATTATAAGCTCTATTTCCTTTTCGGTTTTATTGAGCTTTTTATATCTGGCTGAGTTTATTTTACTTGTAAATATTAACTCTTTAATATTTATAATATATTTTAAGTTTACCATTTTGATTACCTTAGTAAACTTATTGCAACTTTTATTATATATATATATATATGTGTGTGTGTGTGTGTGTGTGTGTGTGTGTGTGTGTGTGTGTGTGTGTGTTCATTTTCCCAGGATTTGACATCCACTGGGAACTTTTCGGGTTAAATGGGGGGGGGGAAATGCTGAACTTAGTCATTTTCATGCCTCGTTCACAGTGCACTTACAACATGCATCTTTCATTTGTTCAACTTGGAGTCGTTTAAATTTTAGCCGTTTTACCTGTTTGACGATCGTTCTGACGGCAACGATGACGACTGAAGCGCTAAATAACGACTATGTCTGGAGCGCTAAGTCTTTATTTCGATTCCAAGAGCTGGCACCGAAGTCATTATTTTTACTTTTGAAATCATCGCATACGATATATACAAGAGGATCCAAAAGTAACTCCCTATTCTGAAATAATATATTTTTGAAGTACAATTAATGAATATGAGAAAAAGTATATTACATGAACTTTTATTTAAAATTCAATATAGGCACCACCATTCGCCACAAGTTTTTTCAAGTCAACCATGACCCGCATCAACTGATTTTGCGGGATGGAACTAATAACTTCACGTATTGCCCCTTCAAGATTAAAAGCCAAATTCATATAACAGATCTGAAAAGGAAACAAAAGCATGGATTTAATTACCACGCATTAAGTAACATATACACAAAAATATTGAGAAACATATTACAGCATTTTAATAAATTGTAGTTATTTTGAATAGGGAGTTATTTTCGAATTGTGAACAATATATATATATATATATATATATATATATATATATATATATATATGTATGTATATATATATAAAGCTAAAAAATAATATACTGATAACTAACAGTACCCGTTAACCGGCGTTGCCCGGTGGAAGCATGCTCTCTCCTCGTCAAAAATTAAACTACGGTTGTTGTTGGTGGCTAATCCCCAACGTCCTAATGTTAAGATAAGAACGGGTTTCAGAATAGACATCCATAACCTCCTCATGTTAAGAACGTCGTATGGAATAAACATGACCAACCTCGCCATGGTAAGAACGGCTTTCGGAAGAGACACCTCATTTTATTAATTTTAATACTGCCCAGTATTTGCCCCAAGTTCAACCTTGATATATGTTATCAGCATACCCACCCGCAAAGAGTATAAGCGCAAAAAATTGTGGGTGATGGCAGTGTCGTACGAAGAGAAGTACACTTTTTATCGCGCATGCGTAGAACAATGAATGACAGTGCATAATGCACATCATTATATCTCGAAAACTACTTGTCTCCGCCAAAGTTAAGATAGATAGTCTTATTCAGCATAGTCTAAAACCTATTCACGTGGTCAGTTAAAAGGAAATAGTGTAGTTGGTTCTAAGGTAAAAATTTACAAAAAAAATAGTTAATGTCCGAGTTGTGTGGAAAACACTTTGATGTAGGAGGCTACTACAAGTCTCTTTTATGAAGAGATTCGGCGGACGTTTCTGAAACTGCCCCTTCTGTAAATTTTCTTTTTTCATGTTAATCTCATCGATAACAAACTTAACTTTCAGATAAATAAAAAAAAATTAAATTGACAACAATGTTTATGACTTTTATTCTAGGGGATTGGTTTTCAATTCTAACGATTTACTAAATTGAAACCTACTTTGTGACTATCACCGAGAAAAATCTTTTCCAAATATTTTTATCGGTGATGGTCACAAAGTACTTATTCAGTTTAGTAGAATCTTATAATTGAAAACTTATCTACAACGATAAAGGTCATGGAAAATTGTTTAATCTGAATTTTGTAATAGATGAGATGAACGTAAATAAAATATATATTGTGGAATTTTGAGGGGATGTCAATTTCCTAAACGTCCGCCAGAGATTCGTTCATAGATTCATCTCATAAATTTTAAGAACAATGAATGACACTGCATAATGCACATCATTATATCTCGAAAACTACTTGTCTCCGCCAAAGTTAAAATAGATAGTACTTATTAAGTTTAGTAGAACCTTATAATTGAAAGCTTATTCCCAACGGTAAAGGTCATGGAAAATTGTTTAATCTGAATTCTGTAATAGATGAGATGAACGTAAATAAAGTGTACATTGTGGAATTTTGAGGGGATGTCAATTTCCTAAACGTCCGCCAGAGATTCGTTCATAGATGCATCTCATAAATGTTGATGCTTGATTGAATGATATTTTTTATTAAATCAAATCATTAAAGGAAGAAAGCTAGGACAATTTTTTGTTATTGATTTTTAATAAAGAAAACAAATGTTTTACAAATGTCACCATAACATGTACTGTTCCAAAGGAAAAATATACATAGTTGCTGCAGCTTATTTTACAAAATATTTTGTGCGACTGGCAATATTGTTGGTTCGTTGATTGGTTCGAAAAACCGTACCGCATCACTTACTGTTAAATATTACCGCATCACTTACTGGGTAAATATTTTCATGTAATGTAAGTATCAGTGATTTGTTGGTTTTCTTTTAATACTCGGTTACGGAGAACAGTTTTTAATCGTTTACTAAAAGATCAGTTCATATTAGCATCGTTTAATTCAGGACGCCGAAACCGGATATGATAGAAAAAGAGCTGCGACATATTTTTTAATGTAACAATATTTAAATAATGTTAAACTAAATAATGCACAATGGCATGTGTAACTGTAAACTAGATGTTAACATTAACCGTAGGTTAATTTTTGTAAACATTAGTCTGTAAAGTAGAGGAAAACCGACGAGAGGAAAGTATAAATGATTTCAAACAATGAGTGGCGATTGAACCGCCATATTGATTAAGGGGTGCGATGTTCGTTTTTTGTATGTTTGTGTATAATCCGGAATAATAGAATTTCATGCTCACAACCAATGAGAATAGGCGGAATGTTGTTGGAGAGAAATCATTATTTTCGAATACTGAAGTGTAATGGTAGTTGTATGTGTATGCGTGTTTAATCCAGATAATAAGTTGGCAGGTCTATATAATTATAATGGTTATATATTTACCGGGTCTTTACTGTGAGAGTGCGAGGATTTATCAGGTAGAAGGAAAAATACTAACTGCTTTGTCTATAGATCTTGGCAATCGTGATGATGTCGCTCGTAAGAAGTAAGACATGATTTTATTATAACGAATAAATGTGTCTGTAACGGCGTTCAAAAGTTATATAAGATGGTGGGTAAAAGTTTAGACATAATAAATTTGTGTGTAGCATCTGTTATTGCTAACCTACCGTAATTTGGTCCAGAGGGGAATTTCTGCAATCAAATTATTATATATAGGAGATAAAGCAAACTTCTCAAGATACAAAAAGCTCAACACAGGATCTATTGGATATATTAAGATGTACTTATTTTCCTTATTCGTTTGATAGAATAAAGTTATTTGTATTTTAATGTATACGTGTGTATGTGCGTCATCTCTCACGCTTTACTCTTTTCTCTCATTCATCTTATTTAAAGACCGACATGCTCTCTTTTCTCTAACTATTTATGTACACACATAATTACAGCTTCATCATCTTCTGGCAGTGCCAATAATCTAAAAAGAATGCTTCTCGGCACCGTTACTTCCGGGGCGGCGTCTTGGATTCCTCCATTTTACTTAATTAGCGCCGGATCAAAAGTTCTCCTCTCCCGTTGTTTATCATTTATTTATTTATTTATTTATTTATCCATGGAAAATGAAAACAAGGGGTAAACGGAAATTGTTTTTATGTTCAACAACGTACCTTCTTTTATTTCAAGACTTTCTTAAGATGATTTATTTAAAGAAAGACGTACAAAGTAAAAATTTGAAAATAATTGGTGCGTCTACAACGTTAAAAGAATGTATTTATTTTATATATAAATATATATATATATATATATGTATATATATATATATATATATATATATATATATATATATATATATATATATATATATATATATATATATATAAACGAAATATGAACGTTTAAAATTTAAAGTATCCGGTGCGTTTATGACGTGGAAAATTTTTTGATATTAATGTAATTTTCACGTTTTTGTTGGGAATATGGTAAAACTAGCTTGGAATTGAATTTAAGATCTATTCGGTTGATATCGGTTTGCTGATTGCTGAAGATAAATTGTAAAAGCCATTCCGTTGTTAAATAATGTCAAAATTTATAAGGAATTCAAGAAGTTTTAACTGAGATAGTTTTCAGATGAATTTAATAGATCTAGAGTGTTGCAAATCAAAAGAATGGTTATATATGAGTGAATAATGAATTCAGAAAATTGGTATTTTTTATCTTCACAAAAACTTTATTAATATTTACTTATCATTCTTATTAAAAAATTCCAGGCTGGTGTTTAGAGACGCGTTTAATTCACTGGGAGAGATACACCCTCAATCTTCGTAAAGACATGCATCTAATAGATGCAACATATATATATATATATATATATATATATATATATATATATACGTATATATATATATATATATATATATATATATAATATTAATGTTAGATTCCTTAAGAAAATGATGAAAAATACACAGACACGGTCATGCGAGTATTACATTTTTTCTAAACAGTTTACTTCTTGTAAGTAAAAAAAAAACATAATCGAGCTGAGATCAAAACTAAAACCTAAAGACAATGAGTCAAGTACGATAACCATTAGGCTAGCTTGACACGTTTTAGAAAAGCGTTTTCAAACCATACTTATTCTTAACATAATGTAACTGATTCGCGCATACACAATATTGGAAAAGCAAACATAAAAATCCTATGTTTTCCATGTACTAATTTTTCAATTCTAGCCCCTTAACAGGCCTGTTTTTTCAGGATGAAACCGATTAAAAAGTTGTCCACATGTCTGAATACCCTATATGCCAAACTTAATGTCTGTAGATCAAACATTAGTTCAGTAGGTCGAGAAATGTTCTCACACACACACATTCTCACGTTTACACCCCCCCCACACATATATATATACATATAGTAAAATTTATTACTATTAATATAAAAGACTAGTCTAGCCGCGGTGATAAGTTGTGATACATCAAAACAGTGTATATATATCTGTGTGTGTATGTGTGTGTTGTTTGTTTGATTGTTTTTGTTAGCGATACTTATTGAATGACTTCAATCATTTATATGAAAGAGCATTTTTATCTAAATGCTAGTTGGGAATAATTTTCCCTTTGACCAGTTGGGAAGTAACATATGTATTATTTTTAAAATATAATTATCCACTGACACGGGTTTCGTCGCCTATGACTTATCAGATCTATCGATATATATATATATATATATATATATATATATATATACATATATATATATATGGTCTTAAAAGTATTTTAACATAAAAAAACTGTATATATATAATAAATTTAGTTCTTCGTTAAAAAATTATTTTGCCAGTAAGTAATTTCCTTTAATCGCTGAATCTGTTTGCTTTCATGAATCTATAACAGTCATAATGTTATTTCAGGGATCATCAGTTGTTTACCCTAAAAATGTTTTGATGATTATGTTAAAATGTTCAGTTATTGACAGCGCCTTTTTCGTAGCGCAGAATCATTCATGCAATTATTATGTCTATTTTCAATGTATTCACCTGTTAACTCATCAGAAAAAAAGAATTCATCAACCTTAAAAGAAAATAAAAGAATATGGACTTCATAAATTAAAGGATTGGTATAAATATATATACGTACTTTTGTTGATGATTTTTAAACGATATTAAGGTCAACGTCTCCGCCTCGGCGATTCGGTGTTTTTCTTAGAAAGTCGCCCATTTTTTTATTTGGACGTATTTTTTACTTATTTATTTACTATTTTATAAAAAAACAAATATATATATATATATATATATATATATATATATATATATATATATATAAAGTGAAATTGTCTTTCTGTGTGTTTCTGTGTGTGTACATTTCCTTAACAAATTACTCTGTACATTTTCAGTCTACAGACTCAAGATTTGACATAAGGGGTATTGAGATTTAGGAAAATCTTTTAAATGAGTTTTCGATCAGAAATTTGGCTGTTAAGAGGTCAAGATTCTAACGATATGACCGTTGCAAACTATACCAAATTCGTCCGTCAATTTTGGATCTAAACACTTACAATTTTAGATGTAGGTTAATTTGATATGGATCAAACTTTTTAATTTGATTTGGGCCCAAAACAATAAATGTTAAGGGGGCAAAATTGGGGTCAAGTTTAAAAAAAAATTGACCTCTACTCAGTAAATGTTTGGTCTAAAAACTTGAAATTTTACATAAATTGTATTAAGACATAAGACAAGCTTTTTAATCGGTTTTTGGACGAAAATTTGGCTGTCAATGGATTAAATTTTAAAAGATTTGACATTTCCGGCATCTAGCAAACTATTCAGCTAATTTTGGGTCTAAACATTTGAAATTTTACATGGAGCAAGCTTTTTAATGTTTTGGGGCGAGAATTTGGCTGCCAAAGAGTCACAGTTGAAAGAGTTGATCTTTCCACATTCTACGAAACTCCTCTGCTAATTTTGTGTCCAAACAGTTGAAATTTTAGATGTAGGTAGCCTGGGAATGAGTCAAACTTTTTATTAAATAAATAAATATATATATATATATATATATATATATATAGAGAGAGAGAGAGAGAGAGAGAGAGAGAGACTTATATGTAATTATACTGAGTTCGTGAAATTCAGTGAATTTTCATATACCAATGAGTTTTAAGCCAAAAATGGTTGACTTAAAGTGTAATCTACAAAATTATTAAATTTTATAATTGAGCATTAATATACTGTGTAAGGAAAAACTAGACTTCAAAACAAGGTGTTGGTGGTAATAAAAAGTGTATTTCAATTTACGTTACAATTGTTTCCATGTCCAGTTCGACAATTTCAAGCATTATGTCGTTTGAAAATTTTCAAAACCAGCATTTCTTCAGACTTTATGAATAAGCATACTTTTGGCAATGGAGCATTTTTTGAAACAAAAAATGTTTAAATTAAGTATTGGGTAACAAAGAAATAACAAGATCTAATTTAGGAACCCAACGAATGGGATATATATTAAAAAAATTCTTTTAAATGGCTTAGGGCTCCCTGTAGCAACTTGTCATGACTGTGCTCTTAAATAAGGATACGAAAATTAGGCGATATATTAATATTTAAATGGGATTTTCCGTAACCACAACAACGGTAGATGTTTCTCGCATGCCTTTCTAGCTAGAGATTTCCCTTCCTTCATTCTCTTCAAAAAATGCTCCATTGCCAAAAGTGTACTTATTCATAAAGTCTAAAGAAATGCTGGTTTTGAAAATTTTCAAACGACATAATGCTTGAAATTGTCGAACTGGACATGGAAACAATTGTAACGTAAATTGAAATACACTTTTTGTTGCCATCAACACCTTGTTTTGAAGTCTTGTTTTTGCTTACACAGTATATATATATATATATATATATATATATATATATATATATATATATATATATATATATATATGCACATAAACTTATTAACAGTACATAGGGACTGAGCAGAGCCGGGCTGAACTGCCAGGAAATGAAAAATAAAAATACAAACGATGATTGACATTATGAGAATGAAAAGGAAAACCTAAAATAAATAAAATATAATCAACGTTTGCTCCATATGTCAGGGGACATCATAAGGATTGAGTTTTAAAAATGCAAGTAAAGACGGCAGAAATGTTGTGTTCCTTCTTACTCTGGAAATGAACGCACAAAATTGTCCGTAGAGGGGTTGCGTTATTCTATGTATGTATATATATATATTCAGACGTTTCCATATACATATATACATGCATATTTACTGAAGTGTTAAATGTTTTTATTTCTGTAATGTTGACTGTGTATTTGTTTAATGTATTTTTATTTATATTTACTTGTTAATACCTTATAATTTTTATTAAAATTATATAAAAAGAAACGGTTAAGGATATGCAGAATAGCTATCAAGGATCTATATTCATATTTTGTTCTTTGATTATTATAGTTCTACAATGGAGGTTAAATCGTTGAATCCTTTTCTCTGCTTGATGGTGCTGGTATTTGAAATGAGTACTGATTCTATAAGTCTTCGTTTAGTTCTAACTGGAACCAATTTGACGATTTTTGCGCGTGCAAAGCTGAACGAGTGACCATGGCCAGCATAGTGGGAGAAAAATGCGTTTATGAGGTTGCCGTTCTTTATATCTCTTCTATTTTCATTGAGTCTTTTTTCTAACTTACGTTATGTTTCTCCTATATACGTCTAATGGTAGTCATTGCAGGGGATCCTGGATATGACCTTAAACTATATCCGATGGTGAGGCCCCAGCTTGCGGGCTTTGGCGAGTGTGGAGCCACCCTTTAATTGCCATCGTTCCCAAGACCACTTTGACCTGGAGTGGTAGTACCTGTTAGGGTCCCATCTATGGGCTAAATAGAAACCGACTTGAAAAAATATATATTCTATTAAAAAATTTTTCTTCAAAATCGCGGGATTCGGCATTACATAATCTGAAAAGGGGTTGATATGCCGTAAAACAAAAATAACCAAACCAACAATCAACCATTGCATGGGACAGAGTATATACCGGCGCTGGGTGTGGAGGTTTTGGAGGAGTGCCTAGTGGTTTTTAGCGACTGGTTAATCGTTAATGAAATTGTTTGTATCGTGTGTATACCAAGTTGCAAGTTGTTGTGTTATTAGTATGAATTAGTATGAGGAGGTATCTATTTAGTAGTGATGTCTCAGGTGTGTCAGGTTTCTGTTTGTTTATTTTAGAATATATTTTTGTTGCCTTTTTTTTCGCATCAGAAATGAAATAAGTCGGACATTGTAATGTTTTAGAGCGTTTTTTATATGTTGAATTTTATTGTCAAGAGGCTAGAGATTCTGAAGGCACCTAAGAAAAAGCCGATGATCATGCCCGCTTTTATTCTGTTACTTTGGTGCGAGTAGTAGTGTAAGTAATCATTCTCATGTATAGTTTTCGGTGTACTTTAAGCAATAGATCCTTTTTTTTTGGTGTTATGATCAGTACATCTAGAAAAGGAAGTCAGCTGTTTTGTTCGGACGAGTGTGTGAATTTTATGGAGAGTTCAACTGAATTTAGTTTATTCGTTAATTGTTATACATGTGCATCTACGGAGAAAAAAATAGTATATCGTCAATATATCTGAAGAATGTAACGGTTGCAGGTAATCTAAATTTAAAGGAACTGGTTTCAAAAATTCTAAAAACGAACC